>NC_046341.1:7854522-8154522 GCF_000738735.6 Corvus cornix cornix | reverse complement strand
TGTAATATAATTGGCTGGCCTGCTGCAAGTGCGTTAGCAGAGTCTGCTGCTGAAACAGCCTCTGTGCTTCAGGCTGGAGGGGAGCCAGAGCGAGCCCTGGGCTCCACACAATGCCATACTGATTAGGAGGGTGCGAGATTTTGTTTTTGCTAAAATAGTTCTGCCAGTACAGCCCGGAGGGCAGCTGCAGTTACACTGGTACAGAGAGGCCTTATGCTGCTCTGAATTGTCCCTGGCTCTGGGGCGGGCGGGGATGCTGCTGGGAGTACCTTTATCCTGCAGTAACAGCCTGTGCATGGCTGAGTGCTGCCCAGCTTCACAAGTGCAACTTTATTTTGTTGATATCCACCCCATAGCAACTTCATCTCAAAGGCCAAAGGGAAATATTTTGCTTCCTCTGGCTGTTAGGAAGTGGGTTCTCCATGGCAGCAGTCCCTTCACACAAAGGGTTCGGTCCTGAGCAGGAAACCCTGGTCCAGTCCCTAATGAGCCCTTCCTGCTGATAAGGGAACCTGAGGGTCAGGGGCTCTGCCTGAGCCAGTCAGCTCCCCAAGAACTGATGTGCTTTTTAATGAGCACATCCTCCAGAGCCTGTAAAATGAGACTCCAGGCCCTCCAGAGAAGTGGATGCAGACCTAGGTGCCACAGAATGGGACCTGGCTGAGGAAAGGTCAGCTCTGGCAGAGCTGTGCACCTGTGATACTGCTGCTGCTCTCTGACATCCTGAGCTGGAACATCCCATCCCTTCCCTGCTCAGCAAGTTTGCCTCTTACTGTACGTGGAGACCCAACACTGGTTTTATTCCTGGAATAATTGTATTGATGTGTGCAATATTATGTCTATTTACTGCTAGGTTGTCCCCCAGTTTGGGAAGTGGACTGGAGAATAGGGTGCTGTCCTGTTTTGGAGCAAGGAAGCTCTTAGGTCTCTTTTTCCAGCTTTGCACTTCGGAAAGGCCTATTCAGTACAGTCCATGACATGAAGATAGGATGAAGTATTTCTCTCTGCTGGCAGCCCATGGCATGGTGCTCTGCAAGCCCCCTCACCAACTGCTGCATCAGTTTTGCTGTTCAAAAGCCAGTTCCATGACACTTATTTCCCTCCTCAAGGTGAAGTGCACTCTGCCAGAGCAGCATTGCACAACTTCTGAAGTCACACTTAAACTCACTGTGCTCGATTAATAACAAATCCAACAATAAACCTGGAATACTGGAGTACTGCCCTTCAGCAGGCCATCGCGTGCTGCTGTTGCTGGGAATTGGGAGTGACATGGTTTTTTCCCATGACAAATCTTTGTTCCCCCACTGGCTATATTTAGACACAAACACATCCAGAATCAACTGTGCCCGTGGCAAGTTGTGCTACTGCCTGCAGCAGCCCTCACCAGGGCAACATCACGTGGGCTTTTATTCTGTTGCATCTGCCCTTGCGTCTCCATGCTGATGGAAAACGCATCATCTCAGCCAGGCTTCGATTGCTGGGGTGGAGTGGTCTGGCTGTCCTTGCCTGACTGTGCCTTTTATCCCCATCTTAAACTTTTCAACATAGAACCTGGCTGTGCGAAGGAGAGCTATCACTCTCCCTTCTGGAGAGGTTACACCTCCTCTGCTGTCTCTCTGTCACACTGCTATTTGAACACTAGTATGCTTTAGTTGTGATCCTCCTCAAGGATTAGCTCCTTGACTCAATGGATCCAGTGTCAAAGACTTCCTGTGAGTAGAAGAAAGGTGTGAACATCACTGTTCATGTAGGGGTCTCCACCGTGAGGCTGTCTGAGGTCTCAGGGAGAATGGGGTGACATTAGAAATCAGAAAGGACCTGGGGTTTGGCTTAGCTCTTGTGATTGGAAAAGCAGTGATGACAAAGCAACTTGGGGTCAGCCTGGGTTGGCAAGCCTGTGAACAAAAGCCTGAGAAAAGTTAACTCACACTATCAACTCGAGTTAAAACCCCCATTTCCTTGTTCCTTATAAGTACTTGAGGCTGGTCCTGCTGCAGTCAGACCATCCTCCTTTTGCAGGGATGCAATCAGAGCATTTTCACCAGGAACTGACTCCTGTCAGCAAAGCCCTCCATGCAGCATAAGTCAGTCTGCCTTGGTCTGCTAGCAGGATCACAGGCGGGATAATTCCCATTTTCCTCCTGCACTTGCATCTCTTACTGCCTTTGGACACAGCTGCCTGCTTTGCCGTGGCCTGTAGCACCACACAATGGGTTTTGTCCCAGACATAGCTGCTTTTCCACAGTGGTTTCATGCATGTTGCTCTTCAGAGTGCAGGAACTTTGACAGACCTCACCACAATGATATAACCCTGCATCAAAAGTCCCCACTACTCCTAGAGCACTTCAGGCAGGTTCTTGGCTCAGTTCGTGTGTGCTTCAGGGTGTGAATGCTGGGTACCTGCTCAGCAAGTGGAGCATATGGACAGGCACCACTGGGTTGGCAGTGATTTCCTTGGGCTGCACTGCCCTGGCTGGGTGGTGAGAATCCATCAGTCCTCTCCCTGAGAGCCTGCCTTGGGCAGTGCCCTCCAAACAGGATCATCGCCAATTCTCCAGCACCATCCACCCTGCTTTTATCTTCATTTCCTCCTTGCTTGCTTTTTTTTCCAGCTGGGATTTCAATGTTTGTTTGTTTGGTGTTAGGGAGGCTTTCTTGTTTGCTTTTTTAAATACCTGTTGTGACAGGCAGAGCTGAGAACAAGCCAGGCTGCTCTCTGCATCCACCTGAGAGCCTGTTTGGGAAACAAGGCCAAGAAGGGGACAGGAGGGGAAAGTAGAAATGCAGTTGGGTTTTTCTTGGGAGACTTTCTGTCCTTGGCTGATTATGTGGGGTGAGGGGTGAGAAGAGCTGGTCAGTTTTAGGTTCTGAAGAACAAGACCTGTTATATCATTCTGGGGAAGGTTTCTGCACGCTGGCAATACCGGGCACTGTCGTTCTGCTGCTGTCTGGTCCCTCTAGTCAGACCATCCTGACGTTCAGGAGCAGATGGCACCATGCTTGCCTTCCTGACATGTGCCCCTCTTGTTCCCTGCCACCGTTTTCACTCCTCTGTTGAGGAAGATGGTCTGGGAGTGAACAGCAGAGTGGGCACATGGGCCAACCCCCGGTCTCTGCATTCATCCTTCTTGTGCAGTCTCACACCCTTGCATGCAGAAGGAAGGACAGCAGGGCAAGTGATCTGTGGTGCTCTGGGCAGGAATCTTCCACTTTATTAAAATGAAAATATTTACTGGCTGCATCAGTTGCCCAGCTGTGGTTAGTTTGCATGAGAACCATTTCCTGCAGTTAAGGAAACTATTCAGCTTTACAGCAGATCGTGGAAGGAAGAGATACTACTATGTCCAAAATCCTCTCTTTGCTGAGTGGGCAAGCTTCTCACCTGAATCCCTGCCATCAAAGCACTTGGGGTGACAGGAACAGAGCTGCCATTGCTGTGCTGCAAGTAAGTATCACAAGTTCCAGTGAGGAAGGAAGGGCTGCAGGAGAGGGGCAGTGGGAGAGCCAAGGCTGGGTGGTCAGGATGGTCCTTTAAAGGCTGCGAGGCCTGAGATGCCATCTTTCTGCACTTGGTGACATTTACTTGCCAGCTCCCTGTCCTGGTGGTGGGATCTGACACGCTGCTCAGCGCTGCAAGGAGCCAGCAGGGAAGTGGTTGGTGTTGTAGTGCATGTTTGAGTTGGGTTCTTCTGCTTGAAGCCACTGGAAAGCTATTCAGGCATACTGGAGGTCTGGGAATGGATGCCTCCTGCTTGTCCTCTTCGGCCAGACATCATAAATGCACTCTCCCTTGCAGTAGTCTCATCATCTAACACGCAACAAAAACTATCCATCTGAGTTCCAAACCTTGCTTGAAAGTGGATTTTTATAGGTTGTAGGTGTAACCTGCCTTTTTAAATGGTAATTGGTAAAGGTGATCTCTGATAATCTGCTTCCAGGGGCTGGGGCAGACGGTACAGGGGCTTTCCTGGCCTTTCAAGATTTCCTACTGATGGAATCATGTCATCTCTGTGAGTCCACGTTTATTTCTGCAGAAGGAAAGATTGCTCTTCAGTGCCTCCTGGAGAGTCACCAGATGTTTTGGATGGATGCTAGAATGTGATGGAGTGTCAAGCACTAAATTGTTGCTGCTCTGGGAGGTGCAAAACCCTGCAGTCAGGCCAGAGAAGTTGCCCCACTCTGTTGTCTTGTCTCCTCTACCCCATAGCTGCAAGGTGTGCAGGATGCCTTGGTGGAATCAGCATAATCTAAAAAAATACTTTTCTTGGTCCAAGTCTTGCAGCAGCTGCTTTGTCACAAGACCCTCATTGGCAGAACAGGTTATTTGCCACTGTTTAATTGGGGCTCAGAGGGCTGGGTTTCATTAGTGGGGGGAAAACAAGCAACTCATTTGTGATTTGCATACATCAGTGACTATCCTCTTCTGTGTGTTTGCTCACACTATTTCCACAAAATGTGGCATAACAAGAAGAGGGGTGAGGGAGCACTGGAGTGTTAACTAAGACTCAGTAATATCCTGTTTTGTGTTCAGCGTTTTCTTCTTACAAATTGAGCGCTTCTTAAAAGTATTGATAGATGATAGAAGCAGGGCCTTCCTGCTACAGCAGCTGTTATCCACAACCAGGAGGATACTATAAGGTGGATGGAGAAGCAGCCCAGGGTCTGTGGTCTGTGGAGCCAGCAGAAACAGAGCAGCAGAGGGTTTGAGATTCCCAAGGGTGGAGGTCAGGCTAAAGCTGGGGACGCTGCTGGCTCCTTGGCCAACATTTAAGTGTCCTTTGGGCTCAGTTTGTTCATTGGTGTTGGATGTGATCTGTCAGCTCCTGCAGTCAGACCCTGCTGGTCCCTGCCTGCTTCTGGCCAGTCACCTTGATCTTCTTTGTGCAACTGGTGCTGGTTCAGCTGCTAAATAGTCTCCATAGGTATTTCACAAAGGCAGGAGGTACTTTCCCTAGTGTGTTCCTCTTCAACAGCTGCAGCATGGCTGTTGTGGATCGGAGAGGCTGATTTGCAAAGACATCCGAGATCTGCTGTGTCAAGGGAAATGTGAGGGCAAACAGGAGGAGCAGCACAGAGCTCTGCCTTTGGATAGCAGGAATGTTCTGCATGGATGGAGGAAGGAAGTGGCTTGGCACCAGTGGAGCAGACAGATATCTTGGTGAATCACAGGTTCAACATGAGTCACTGCTGTCACATGGTTGTGAAAAAGGCACACGTCATAGGGGGCCATGTAAGGAGCTGCGTGCTTCCCAAGGCATCTGAAGCATTCCCCCGCTCCCGGTGCTGGTAAATCCGTCACTCATGCTATTCCCATTTTGGATGCTGCGTTTGGGGAGTATATGGGCCAATAGCCGAGAGTCGATGGAGAGCAGTGAGAGCAGTCAGAGGGCTGGAAACCACGAGGAATGAGAAAAGCTTGAAAGGACCTGGGATTGTTTAGTCTAGGAAAGAGCAAGCTGGAGGGGGAGCAATATGAAAAGCTTTCAAAGACATAAAAAGCTGCTGCAAAAAAGTGAGGGAATGATCTGTTCTTAAGTAGCTACTAGGAAGAAGATATCAAGTCATAGGCTGAGCAAAGAAATCTAGTCATTGGGGAAGACTTACATAAGTGAAAGGCTGATGAAGTACTGAAGCTTTGGTGCATGTGGGATTGGTGTCAGGAGACCTTCAGAGCACCCGTCTCTGGGTGAGTGGGAGAGGAAAGCCATCTTGCTTTGGCTGGTGGGATGCACTATGAGACCTTTGTAGCCGTGTTCCCAATTGCTGGAATATTATTTTCTAAAGCTTGTGGTGAAGTCCACCTCTTTTAAGCAGATAGGCATTTCCCAGACGCTGCTGACCTTTGTGGTACAAGCCATCAGGGATTACATGTGGCAGTGACACTTCATCACTGCTATAGCAGCAATTCTCCAAGCTCCTGGTCAGGCTGCAGACTTGCACCAAAATGTGGGGGGAAGCCTCATTGTTAAGGACAGGGATACAGAGCGTGTTCTCCTGTGGTGGGACAGCAAGGGACCCCATGGCTTGCTGCTTGTCCCTGTGTACGACCACGCCAGATGAGGCATAGGCACAGTCCTTGTCCTGACAACATTAGATGGTGCAGGGGAATCCCCCCCACCAAGGCAGAGCTCCCCAGCACTTTTTTTTTGCTGGTTCAGGGGCAGACTTTGGCTGTGCTTTTTAATTGTGAAAATTCAGAGCATGTCTTTGTGTCCTAAATAGGCGATTGTCCTGATCCTCATCCCTGGAATCCATTATGTCTTAGCAAATTACTTTCTCTCTTTTAAATGCCTTAGTGATTAAAGATGCCACAGCAGATACCCTTAATGAGTACAAAAAGGGTAATAATTCCTCTTGTTGGCACTGAATGCAATTAATCAGGCCCCTTTACTTGCTTTTTAAACAGATGAGGCATTTAAGGCCAAGCAAGTTTTTAATTGGACTTTAATGTTTCTCATTTGCTTCATTTTGGCACAAGCATAGGAATTCCCACCCCCAGGTTTGCTGGATTTATTCAGGGTGATAAAAGGCTCAGCATGGAGTGAAGACTCAGCAGCAGACTCAAACATGTCCCTTCAGCCTGTGCCTGGCCCCCTTGCCTGGCCCAAGCTTGGTCCTGCTGCAGCAGCACAGAATTGTCTGGACAGGAGCAGAACCAGGCTATCCAGCCCAGAGCCAGTTTCCAGCATGGGGCTGACATTGCATAATAATATTTCTGGAGTAGTCATCAACACAAGGGTGCAACATAGCCTGCCCTTTTTTGTGAGGTTCCCTTGCCTTGAAGGAACTGTTGACTTGTGAGTATTCTTGTGATTATGTGGATGCTCTTGATGGAGGATCATATCATAGCCCAGACCCTGTAGCTTCAAACGCGGGGTGAGTGATATGTTTTAAGCTATATTCCTGAGATCCACGGCCAAGGGGACATACAGAGGCCTTGAGCACCATTACAGATGGATGTGCGCCAGGAATTGCCATGGGAGAAAAGATACATGATGAGCAGCCCTCATCTAGTTTGCAGCTCCTGCTCCCTGAAGCCAGCACCACCTCTTCTTCTACCTCTGGCCATGAATCATCTTGCCTTTGGCTCCCTTCCCTCCCATCTATCCTCCACTGTGGTTTGGGGACAGCAGTGGCCTGTTAGCCCATCCCAGTCTGTGTTTCATGCAGAGACGTGTTCGGCAGCCCAGCTTGGCTGATTGAGCCCTGTCCCAGCTCAGCTCTTCCCCGGCACCAGCCAACAGCTCAAGGTTCAGCCAAAAAGGCATCAGTCTCAGCATGTGTGAGCCTGCCCCTGAGCCTGCTTGTCACTCTGCAGGGCAGGGATTCCTCTAACGGCCAGGAAAAATCCCAGAACTTTCAGTTGGATTTTTCCAGGTGTGTGCTGTGTCCTTTGCAGTCAGACCTGTCTGTATTTCAACTGACAGTGGCTGTGGGCTTCCACCCACAGAAAGGTCAGTGGATGCAGATGAGCTGTGGATGCCCTTGGATGGGTGCGATGGTTCTTGGGTAATTGGCCAAAAAACTTTTTTTTTTTTGCCCCAAAAAAATATTTAGGAGAAATCTAGGGACAAGGGACAACACCCTTCATTTCTACATCCCTGCTTTTCCCACTTCAAAGGTAGGAAAATCTTAAGCCCAAGTGTGTCTGGAAAGTTAAGTGTATTCAGAGAAATGTGTTATTGAATACGTTGTGTTAATTTAAACACCTTCTGCCTGCCAGGCTTGGGGCAGAGGAGCTTTGCCAGCTGGATCAGCCACAGCACTTCCCTAGATCTGTTTCAGGGCATCTTTAAGGCCTCCCAGTGCAGCCTAAGGAACTGCTGTGCACGACCACCAGGCTCTGCTTTCCAGGCAGCTGCGCAGCAGGGAGTGCCATGGGGGATGCTTGCCCAACATTTTATTTGGTTTGTCCTTATTTTTTGTCATATCTCCTCTCCTCTGACTCCCTTACATCTTGAACACGCATCTGATACTGGGTTTGGTGGTTGAGCAAGGCTTGTATAGTCCTGGATAGCCAAATGTGGGAACCAAGTTTCTCCAATTTTATCTTGTGCTGAGAACATCTTTGCCCATTTTGCCCCCTTACACCACTTTCCTGCTACCTGCAGGTAAGGATACCTAGAGCCATCATGCCTTGAAAAGTAAGGGAGAATTGGGGGCTGAGCAGGGATCAAGGTTTTATTGTGTGATCATGGTGTGAAGGGCTCTAGACATGTTGATGAGATGTTTGGGGATAAAGGTGAATCAGAGAGCATCCAGCTTGTTCTGTGTACCTGCAGAGTGAAAAACTGCTGGCTGTTGGCCGGTGCTCCAGCTGTGGGCAGGGACTGAAGGAAATAAAAGGGCCAGGTCCTAGGACGTTTCTGCTCCTCTGGCTAGTATTGAGGAGGGGCAGGCAGCCTTGTCCAGTTGCTATGGAGCCTGCCAAGATGTCCTTAATCCCAAATATATCTATGTCAGGAAGCTGCAACCCCAAGTGACTCTAGCCTGTCATTCTTTCACTGAGAGTCTTCTGGCTGAGGCTTACAGAGTTGTCATTTTCTTTGATTTAATTCCATATAAACTGCAGAATTATTTTCCTTTAGAGGCTTGCAAATTACGGAAGCATAAACCATGCTAATGATCCGATAAGGACAACTTTGGATACGTTCCCAAGAACGGCTAACCCTGGGCAGGAGTGTGCTCAGAGAGCACTGATGGAGAGCAATTTGCCATGCTCACCTGGCTGCCTTCCTTGGGCCCCCCTTCCCAAATTCCTTCATCTCTCAGGAACGAGAATCATTTCCTCTCTGGCTTCTTGCAGAGGCAAAGGCCCTGCAGACCTGAAGTTATCTCTGGAATGTGTGTAAACACGAGTTCAATGGGATGCTGTTTGCCCCCCATTCCTGGGGGGGTTTAAGAAGGGTTAATACAAGTTTGTTTTACGGGTTCCTATCCCTGAGAATTGTCTTCCTTGGAGGGCAACCCGGCTGACCTGAGTCCCTGTGTATGCATTTCCCAGCATAAAGGGGAGATTAGGGGGCCCCACCACGCGGGTGGGATTTCAATTCTCTAAGAACAAGGAGATGAAAGACCAAGGGGTCTTCCTGCCAAACAGGGACCCAGGAGACAGTATGGGATCACAGTGCACATGCACTGGGATTCAGTGTGCAGCTAAGAGGATTTAGGTGATGCTTGGACAGAAACAGATCAGGAGAAGGGTGGGGGCTACAGGCAATTCTGTGCTACCATCTTCAGACAGCACTGAAACATGAGCAGGGGGACTAAACCTTAGAAGTGACGTATGATCTGGGACAAAACGCATTTTAATGAGAGGCGTAAGGAGCTCTATCTGTTTGCATAAAAATAATTCAGATGTGGGTTCATTAGTGGTGGACAAGTACGTCCCTGGAGACCAAAACGTTCTTGGATTTAGAATAAGCAGCAGCAACCAGAACCTAAAGCTAGAGAAAATCAAGCATTAATACCAATGAAATGGTTAATTCCTAGATGTGTTGTCAGCAGTGGTGACGCACTGAGGCTGGATGCCTTCCAGAAAACAACACTTTAACTGAAGACAAAGAACCAGACTTAGCACAGAGGTGATCAGTGGAATGGCTTGGCCTGGTATATACAAGGGGTCAAACTAGATGATTTAATGATCTCTTTTGGCCTGAAAGCTCTCTGTTCCCTTAAGAAGATAAATGAAAAAGCCCTTTCACAAAAACCGAGCACTTGAGATATGTGTGTAATGAACTCTGCTGCTTCCAGGGGAACGGCAGAGCAGGATCTGCAGGAAACGTGACCTTGCCGCCTGCAGGCTGCCTGGGGTTGATGGCCCCCTGTTTGGTGGCGGTGGCTCACCACCACCGAGGCCACCACTCTCGCCCTTGACGTTTCTCATCTCTGTTTTTTATTGCCATCTCGCTGAATTTAACCAACATTTGCTCCCTAATCTCTGTCAGGGTGAAGAGGCCAAGCGGTATGAGTAGCCTCCTGGGGAAAATTGGTGCCAAAAAGCAGAAGATGAGCACACTGGAGAAATCTAAACTGGACTGGGAGAACTTCAAGGAGGAGGAGGGGATTGTGGAGGAGCTGGCAATCCATAACCGAGGGAAAGATGGGTAAGAGGGACTTTATCTAATAGTAGTCCAGGATTTCCCACCACTTCCTTTATATGTGGGAAGCCCATTGCTGGCTACAGAGTTCAAAAACCCATGGGATTTCTTAAGGGTTTATTCTAGGGATACATAAAGCCAGTAGCTGCTGTAAGCATCACAGGGAGACAGGTAAGTCTGCAAACACCTATCACTCTCTGCTAACAACCTTGTGAGTTCTCTAAGTCCAGCCAATGTCTGGCTTTATCATGTCTTCTGCTTGTGGCACAGAGCATGAACCAGTCTAATGCAGCCGCCCCATGAGGAAACACTATTGCCTTTGTCCTGTTTTCTTTTTTGAATTTGGGAGGTTTTTATTCTGTTCTTCAAATGATGCATTTCAGCTGCATCTGTCCTCCCTCCTCCTGCATAAAGATTTATGTAAGCCCAGAACAGCTGGCAAGGTGCATTAAGGATTATGGCAGCGCTGGGCGTTGGTTGTGTGCATCAAGCAATGTTCACTCCAATGAAGTTAATGGAAGTATCATAAAAGTAAATGGCAATGCTGTAAATAAAAGAGAAAGTTAATAACATGCACTGCGGGGAGTGATAATGAGATCAGAAGTGGCATTTCCAGTACAAATGCTTTGCTAAGCTCTGGGAAAACATAACCAGCTTAGTGGACAGCTCGTAAAATGTGTATTTTATTATAAGCTGTTCTTCTACTCCACAGGAAAAACTCAGAACTTCTGCATTCCAACAGATTGGTTTTTCTATTTTAAACAGGTATTTTATAACTGTCAAATAGATACTTTCAGTTTGGTCTTGCACCCTTCCACAACACACCTTCTCTATCAGATCTCCCCTGTTTCTGGTTCCATGCCCTTGAACAAGTAGAGCAATTCAGTTGGAGTGCTGGAGAGGGGCAGCTGTTCCTCCAAGATCCCTGAAGTCCAAGGAGGTGAATGATTTACACCACATACAGGTGTGGCAGAGCAGTGTTTCCTGTCATCTCTTGTGTGCCCAAACCCAGTATGTCAACTGTTCTTTGCCAGTGCTGTTTCCTTTCCCACCCCATTCAAGCAGGACAGCTTGCTCTTCATGCATGGCAAACCTTTCTGCAGATTCACGTAATGGTCCTTGAAGGCTAAAGATGGGATCAGCACATGGAAAAGATGAGCAAAGCAGAGCAGCAATTTTAAGAGCATCTTTAATCTTGGACAGCTTTGGGTTTTGCTGCCTGTCACATCCCAGGATAGAAAATCTGCTGAGCTCTTGGCAAGCAGTTTTTGTCATTAAACAAATGCGGAACATAATGCCAGGATAACTTCAGACGCTCCTTACAAATATGTTTATACTAGTCAGGCACGTAGTGTGAGGGGATCAACGGAGTATCTCCTCACTAGGAATTACTTTCACCTTCAAGGTAAAGGGAGAAGGGAGGAGCACCAATGGAGGCACAGTCCATTGCATTTGTGCTTACAGGCCACCTCAGTGTTAAGGGTGCAGTATCGTCACAGAGCAGCCAGCCCGCCTGGGGGGCAGGTCACACAGACACAGCTGCTGCCAGCCTCAGGTCATTTCACAGGAGCCTGTTGTGCCTTCTGCAGCTGCCTCTTCTCCTTTAATAATGTCAACCGTGCTCACCCTTCAGTGGGTAATCATTTACACATCTCTATAAAAATTGTAATGAGCTGTTGTTAACCCTTCAACCCAGGCAGGCGAGAGCAGGGCACTGCCTTTAATCCCTGGTGCTGTTAGAAACCTCTGCTCCCCATGTGTTCTGCTGTGTGACTGTAAATGTCTGCCTGACAAGGAAAGCTACAGCCCACTCCTGGAGATGTTTGCTTGATGCCACACATCCTGTGCACTTACAGAGATGGTCCATGTGTGTCTCAAGGAAGGCAGGAAGCTTTACGTTTTGCTCAGGAGCAAAGACAGGCTAAACTTCTTTTTTGTGCTAACCCTGTAGAAGTTGCTCCAGCCCAGAGCTCCTCATACCTCCCTGGCCCTTCTCCAGCAGCTGCACATGCTTGGCCAGAACACTGGCAATCAGTGGAGCAGTGGGGCTGTGGCATCTTTCTGCTGCCAGTGCTAGTTATCAGCCAGCCACAGCCTGGGCCTAGAATTTCCAAGACAGAGGGGACATGTGCTGCCCAATGGCTCTATCGTCCCTTGCCTGATTTTCCACCCCTTGTACTACCAGCCCCCATCTAGTGATTTGCATTTCCTTAGGAGTAGAATCTGGGCTTTTACAGCCTGGCTGTTCAGGTCCTGAGGGCCTGTCCTGGATTTGACAGGAGTGGCTAGAGTAAGGAGCAGAGGCAGCTATCCCCTTTGCTGTTCATCTCTCTGATGTGCTTTATAAATGGAAATGTGTAGTGGCCTCTTAATTGGGCCACCTTTGTAGGGCAGCCCCATGGGGGAGCAGCCGGCCCCGTGCACTCCTGCACCGGGTGACTGATGGTGACTGACAGGGGACAGGCAGCACCACTGAGACCCTCCCCAGAGCAGCTTGCAGCTGCCCTTGTTAGCAGAGACAGCCTTGCTCCCAATGGATTTACTTTGCTCTGCCATGGATCACAGCTGCCCTGTTTCCAGGGAGGTTGATAATTTACAGGAAGGTATTGATTCAGGTAGCAAAGGTTGTTTAGACAAGCTCAGGACGGATGTTTGTGCCTCGCTCACGCACTTTGCACCATGTTGGGTGGTGCCTTGCTGTCGGCTGCACGGAGCTGGCTGAGCACAAAGAGAGCTGCAGCTCCAGCACAGGCTTCAGAGCACAGAGGGGCTTGTGCCGACCCTGCAGCTTGCATCTGCACCTCCAGCCCCTGTGTGCCTGCAGCACAAGCCGGCCAGGCCCCACAAGCCCCAGTGTATGCACAGGTAGTGCCTGGGAGGTCTGCTCTGTCACCTACAGCTCTTTGCTGTGGCCAGCCAAGGACAACGCCATGGGATGACGTCGCGGTTCCTCCTCCATGCAGCGCTGCTGGCTGCAGCTGTGAGACCGCATTCCTGGTTCATGATCCATATCGATCCCCCAGGAGCCAGGCCCTGCCCACCAGAGAGGCACAGAAGTCAGGGAGGAAGAGGAGGAGAAAGAGACTGACTCCTTGCTGAGGTTGATAGATGGGTGTCGCAGAGGGGCCAAAGGAGCTTCAGATTCAGTAGGTTGGGCTGTCACTGCCCAGGCCATTGGGTTGTTCCCAGATGAACATCAGTAATTCCTGTCCTTGTCTTCCCAGCTGGGGTTGTGGTTGGTGTTTAGCAGTGGAGGGGGAGAAAAGCCACACACCCAGCAGTATGACACTGAGCACATACAGCATGACCCCTCAGCTTCCTTCCTGTGGCCTCTCTGAGCCCAGCCCTAGGAGCCGGTCGCCTCCCTGCTTGCAGGGATAAAGGGAAGCGACACTCCCCTGCCTGCCTTTCCTGAACCAGTGTGGGGAGGGGGCCTCTGCACAACCCTTCTCCAACGGTGAGGGGCAGGGGCCACAAAAATACCTCCTCCCAGCGAGCTCTTTGCCTACATTGCGCCATGCTGGTCCCTGCCCCTCACAGTCAGCAGAGATGAGCTGACCCAGTTGTGTCAGCACGAGACGGGCTGGAGCTGCGATGGGAAGGGGGTGGCAGCAGCGATGCATAGGGCCGTTCACTCGCTTGGGGGAATCACTTGCTGAAAAGAATCTGGATTAATTCATTTCCAATGATGACTGGATGGGCAGGAGTGTCAGGGCTGTCCCTTGCAGCAAGGGCAAATGCTCCCTACTGGGAACACATTCAGTACTGGTTCAGTAGTTGTAGCATAAAGAATTGCAGAATCACGAAATGGTTCATGTTGGAAGGGACTTTTAAGGGCCAACTAATCCAACCCCCAGCAGTGAGCAGAGATTCTTTATCTAGATCAGATTGCTTAGAGGCCCATCCAGCCTGAACTTGCAGGGACCTCATCACCAAATGTCCATCTGTCTCAGAGAGACCACTGATAGGAGAGACCTTCAACCTTTCTGTGCAGTTCTTGGGCACCTTCATGCACACTGCCAGCCACCCAGCAGCCTGGAAAACCCACAGAGCCTGAAATGCTCATCTTCCCTTAGGCTTTGGTCTTGCTCCTGGTGAGCAGGAAAAGCAGTGACTGACAGAACAGCCAAATTCAGTGGTTCCCTGTGCATCTTGCACACAAGTTTAATGACCTTGTGATGGCAGTCCAGTGTTTGCCACCCTGGAACAAATGCAGAACAATTGTGATGATTCAATTACAGCTCCTGTTTTGAATTGCAATTTCACTCCCTCTGTAGGTTAATTAGTAGCACAGCCCCGGGCTGTCTGTGGCAAGGGTTTGCAGCAAAATACATTAAAATTCAGCTGCATGCCATTAATGAGCAGCAAGGTGCTTTTCCAGGCGCAGGCGTGCCTTCTTCCTCGCAGCACTCAGGTGCTGTGCTGAAGGGCAGCACTAAATACTCAGTGGTGGTTAGGAGCTGGTCTGTGGCTGGGAAGCCCCTGGCCTGCATCCCTGAGCTGCTGCAGGCTTGCTGGGTGATGCTTTTTGCATCCCTATTGCTCCATGTGTCTGTTCCTGGCTTTTATCATGGGCCTGTGAGCTTGTATTGAGGGTTGTGGTTGGATTTGAGATGCTTTGCTGGGTGGTGCAAAGGCCTACTCTGATCCCCTTCAAGGTGTCTGTGGAGGACATTTCTCAGCTGTAGGAGAAGAGCTGGAACCAGAATCAGCCAGTTCAGTTCTCTAGCCTGTGGAACCACCAGACCTCTGGGAGTCCCCCAGATGACAGCCAGCAGGCCATAGAGCAGTTTTGGTGTCCATAGGAGATGTTCAGTGAAGTGATCAGTTCATGGAAAGAGAGGGAAGGAGGCAGATGGTGGTTTCCCTTTCTGCTCGTCCCTTCGGGTGGGGTTTGCCCCAGTGGGAGCCACACAGGCTGCCACGGGCACTGCTCACAGCCTCTGCCTCTGCCTCCCTGCAGGTACATCGAGAGGAAAGCGTTCCTGGAGCGCGTGGATCACAGGCAGTTCGAAATTGAACGTGACATCAGACTGAGCAGGATGAAGCCCTGACGTGCCAGGGGTGGCCGTGGGGGATCCTGCCCCCTTCTGTGCCCCAGGGCTGGCTGGGGGCTGCCAGCCACCAACGACCACCAAGCACAGAAACTGTTCTCTACCCAAGACTCAGCCTGTATGTCTCAATGTACAGGGTTTTCCTTTTACTGTAATAGTTTGGGGAGGGTATTTGTCAATGGGGGCACTTTGAGGGTTAAATGGCCCAGCAGGTGATAGAAGACACTGGTGTAATTCTGGCAACAACTTTCCAAGGAGAAGAGGTGGTGGCACCCATCCTTTACCAATCCCAGGTGCTTCTGGCAGCAGGAGGAACCACCAAGGCTGGGAGAGTACTGGCATGTTTGGTGGTGAGAGTGGGGCTGCAGGAAGGTTTCATGGCTGCAGTGCATACGCAAGCTGTGGGCTGGAGCCCTTCTCCCTGCTCTGCCAGCCCCGCAGCACTCCCTGCCCCTCCGCCTTCTGCTCCTGTCCAGACAAAGCCAAACTGTCTGTACTTGTTTGTGGGGTCTGATGATGCTGGGGGGGGTTAAGCAAGCTGGTGAAGAAATCCTTCCTTGTTCACGCTGTCAAGAAGATGGGAGCAGCTGCAGCAGGCAGGAAGGGCCAGGATCTGAGTGTTCACGTGAATAAAGTATTCCATCCCAACACTCTTGCATGCTGGCAGTGTGGTTTGTGTGGGAAGCAGAGGACAAAGAAATTAAGGATCTTACATAGAGTAAGGAGTGTCTGCAGTCATAAAAACCTCTCTCAGAGGTGCCCAGTGTGTGCCCTGATAGCAGCCTGGGGGTCAGAGTAAGTGCTTGAATCACTTTCCCTCCTCAGTACTGGGGCTGGAGGTACAATGAAATCCAGAATTGAGGGTGACAAGGTCAGTGTAGTCCTGTAGCAGTGCTGCAGGAGTAATGAAACCCATCCAAAGCATGGCCACGCAGGGACTAAGTGCAGCTGCCTGGAAGGGCAGGCCAAGGCTCCTGGGTGTGGAATGAGCAGCTGGAGCAGGAGACCAGCAACGCACCATCATCCTGGCCATCCCTGCTGGCCTGGCTCTGGTGGAGTTGGGCAGCTCCCAATGTCTGGCCTGTGCACATCCTTGCAATGGAGGTACTCACCAGCATTTCCCCCCAGGATGCTCTGGGCTTGCTTGGTGGGGCAGCCCACGCTGGTGCTGTGCCAGGGGAGAGCAGCACAAGCCCCATCCTTCCTGCCCACCGGGCGAGCGATGCCGTCGCTGCCGATGGCCCCTTGCCTGCAGCTCTGAGCACGGTCTGAGCCTTGGGCTCATGTGTCCACTGCTGAGTCAGCCCCTGCTCTGTGGCCATGCTGCAGGATAGACAAGAAAAAACACCACGTGCTCAGGGGAGTTGCAGCCTTTGGCACCCTGTTCTGTACAGAATCAGCTGTAATGGACCTGCTGAAACAAGCCTGAAATTGGACAGAAACAAAACAACAGAGTGATGGCATGTTTTCATCTCCAAACACTTTCAAGCCAGTTGCTGCTCTGGCTTAAGTTGCAAAAACAACCAGAATCTCTGTGCTGGGAACTTTTGTGGGGGTATCTCAGCTTGGGGCTCCTGAGTGTCAGTGAGTGGCCCTGGCTGGACCTCAGTAGAGCGAGGCAGATGCTGCTGCAGTAGTTGGGTTGCTCTCCTGCTCCGAATGGTAGTGCTGGACCATTTCCAGCACCTTCTCTCCTTATGTGCTGTCCTGCCCTCCTTACAGGGTCCCTCCCAACAGGGACCCCAAGGCAGCCCAGGCTTGTTTTGCTGCAGATCCCCGAAGATGGTGAGATGCCAAGGCAGCCACAAGCAGGGCTGGGAGGGCTGGGAGGGCTGGGCCTGCTGTGAGTGCTGAGCAGGCAGCCAGGGAAATTATTTGCCTTTTGCTCTTCTGTTGCTGAGAGGAGAGGAGGGAATATTTGGGAACTTCTCTGCCCTGTGTCCCCCATGACCCTGATGCTGGACAGAGGCAGGAAGGGTCACCCTTGCAGAAGCTGGGTCCCCGTGGCATCTGGCTTTTGGGGGCTGACAACCAAAACCTTTGCCACAGAGTGAGTATCCGTGCTGCATTCTAGGGCCCTTTCTGCTCCAGCAGCTCGGCAGCACCAAGTAGGTAAGAAATGGAGAATAATTCTGTGCATTGTATTATGAGCAAGAGTAGAATGGAGATGCAACAAGTACCCTTGGAGATCCCAAAGGCCAGAGGCACCAAACCCAGCCTTGTTTTTAAAAGCATTAAAGAGCTCCAGGCTGTGTCCGTAGTGAGTCCTGCAGCTGCATCTGGCTCTGGATGGCTTAGGGGTGGCTTTGGATTCACATGCACGCTAACAGTGTGTTAGAGGGATGTGGCCAGCACAGCCTCCCCTGGCACGCTGGTGAACTGGGAGAATTGATGACCCTCAGTTTATGGGATCCTGCCTCCCAGCCCTAGCTATGTTCTCCGCAAACCCTCCAGCCTCTCTTCTGGAGTTTTTTCTTCTCTTCAGCTGAGTAAATGTGGAAAATCTTGAAATCTTGGAAGCGACCTGACCTGCTGGAAAAGTGCAGTTTAAGGCAGAGGCTGAGAGCCTCAACTCCCCTCTCTGCTGGGCTCCCCAGCTCGTGGCAGCGTGGTGTGCCCAGCTCAGCTTGAGGATGCTGGGCTACAGTGCCAGCTCCTGGCCCAGCAAGCTGGGACAGGCTTGGCGGGACAGCCGGGAGGCAGCCTCCAGCTTGGGCTGATTCCTGACTTCCTCCATGCTCCCAAGCGTCCTGCGTTTTTGCTTGGTTGGATCATGTATTCCTCGCCTTTCTTTCCTGAAGACGAGGAGTGATTTACAGGTCTCCAGAAAACACAGCTTGGCTGCTTCAGAAGGGAAAAAAAACCCCAACCAAAACCCCTCTCTGCTTGCTATTTCCATTGCCCAGTCAACTTCCGACGAAGGGGGGTGGCCCCAGGATCCACCAGCCCTCAATGTCCCCACCAGCCCTTGATGTCCCCAGCAGCCCTGCACTTTCTGTGAGGAGCAATGTTCTCAGGAGATGTGGGTCCATCTTTTGAGACATTCCCACCTTGAGCTGTCTTCTCTGAGAAGCTCATGTCATCCATGGGGTTGGGACCTGCCCTGGGCATTTGCTTGGGGTAATTTTGGCCCTATAAGGAGTCCCTCATGGCCAGAGCATCACTTCGCCCCAAGGAGCTCCCCCTTCCCTGGCTGCCTGAAGGGGCCCCTTGTGCAGCTGAGCCCCAAACAAGGCTCCGATTGTGTCTGTGTGTCCTGATGGTCGGGGCTTCTGCCGTGGTGTCCGTGTGCTGAGGCCATGGTAAAACCAGCTGTGTCCAACCCACACCCACAGGCTCAGCTTTACTGATCTGCTGGGGTTTGCAGGGGCAATTACAGGGCCACAGGAATCACGACAGGGAGGTAACACTGCATTTAACACTGCTTCAGTGAAAGGGATGTGGGAATAAATGTTGGCTCTTCACATGGGAGGAGATTGAATGCTGGCTGCCTGGAGGTGCGTCCCATAGCCCCAGACTGTCCCAAGGACCACAACAGGTTTCATGGACAGAGCTGCCATGGGGCAAAGCATGGCAGCTGGGAGAAGGAGGGACCAGAGTGTGGAGCTGTCCCTAGGAGCATCTGCCCACAGCCAGGGCAGCAATTTCCCAAGGGGCAGAGGTGGTGCCTGGAAGGTGATGCTGGCAGCATCATATCCTCTTTTCCAAGATGTTGTTTTCAGCCTCTTCCCACCTCTTTCCTTCACAGCAATGTCTCACCCAGCAGCACAGAGGGATTCTGTTTGCAGCATGCTCAAAACTAATGGGGAGTAATGGAGTAGCCCATGGGTCTTCCACCCCATTTGAGGGTCCCCAAGCCCAGGGCATCCTTGCTGGTGGGTGGTGGGTGCTGGCACTGGCATTTGAAACTCAGCTGATGATGATGGCACAGCCGGCCCTTGCCACTGTCAGCTCTTCCCGCTCCCAGCAGTGAGCCCCAGCCGGGGGCGAGGATCAGCGCCAGCCCTCAGTAGGGGATGAATGGGGACACAAACAGAGCTGCTACTGTTGGGGCAGCCTGCAGCCTGCAGCCCGCCTTGGCTTTGCTGGAGATGAGGGTGTGCCCTGCCATCCTGCTCTTTGGAAAGGCAAGCAGCCTCCTCCAGCATCTTCTCTCCACAGCTAAGAACTGACCCAGTGCCATGGAGAAGCGTGGGGATAAATCCTGCTTGTGATCCTGTTGGGTCCCGTGATATTACAAGCCAAGAGAAATGTCCTCATTATTTCCAGAATATTGAAGTCTAATAAATCCTGTCCTGCCTTATAGGATTTATTTCCTCATTCATTGCTAGGAGACTCAGTCCCGTGTAATCCTATTGCTGCTCCAGGAGGTGGGGAGTGGCTTTCCGAAGCACAGACCTAGCAGGGCTGTGGGCAGGAGCAGGAAGCCCCAGCCGAAGCTGCTGGTCCCTGCAAACATCCCAATGCCAGCCCATTTCCTGGTATGTCCCACTGTCCCAGAGCTGTGCCCTGCATTTGATTCACCAAAATGAATCTCATCCAATGGCTGGGACATGGCTGGGCCAATAGGACATTAATTGGCAGCTAGCCAATTAATACGGCATGGCACGGCACAGCCTGTTCACCCTGTCCATTGTACATCTACTATGCTCCCCCAAATCTCACTTTGGAGTCTTCCTGCACTTTCTCATACCACACCCAGCAAGAAAAGCTGCAAAAAGCCAGGAAAAGCTGGGCCCAGCACAGCAGGCTGGAAATTTTTCCACTCAAGTGTTTTCCATAGCAACCGTTGCTGGGGCAACCTGCATCCCAAGGACCATCCATCCCGAAACACCCAGCCCTGTGTCCACTGGAGCTGGCAGAGAATCACAGCATGGGACTGGTGGGACCCTCACCGCACCCCACTGGCAGCAGTACAGGGATGCTCCGGCAGCCAGTTCAGCTCTGAGCATCCCCAGTGCTGCAGGGCCCCTGTAATGCTCCACTTTTCATCTTCTCTTTGGCATTTCATTTTCTCAAAGGTGGGAGAAGCCAAAGGGAGACCTGTTGGTGCCTGTCGCCCCATGGGCGCTTGGCTGTGGAAGCAGGGATGTGCAGGAGCTGTTTCCAGCTCAGACTGCTCAGCAGATGCAAGTGGTGATTTTTGGCTCTGATGGACTGAAAATGGGATTGAGTCTGACAGTGAACACTTTGATCTGAGCATCAACACAGGGAGAGGGAAAAGTGAAATCCCCACTGTTTTTAAGTCCAAAAGCTTGTGGCCCCTCAACACCTGCCTGAAGGCATGTGGTAGCAGCTTCACCCTGGGGACACCTCGGGGATCCCATGAGACCCTGGCCTGGTGGGTCCACATCAGGCTCAGCGTCTCCAAAGCAAACACGTGGCTTCATGGGATCAGCTGTAGAGTGGCAGGAGAGAGGCTGGGGAGCTTGGAGCCCATCCCAAGGATGCCCACAATGCTCAGTGCCTGCACTGTCACCACTGTCACCAACAAGAGGAAACCACAGTCCTCAGGCTGTGCCCGCCAGGGCAACTGCGGTTTGTGGGCACGACCGCAGTGCCTGCCACCGGATGTCTCCCACCCACAGCTGTGCCTCAGTTTCCCTTTCTGCCAGTGATACACAGGGACACTTGCCTCCAAGCTGGGGACAGTGGTGGTGGCTCAAGTACTGCTTTTTGGGGAAGGGCGTGTGTTTGCAATCTGGCCTCAACTCTGCCGCCATACCCTGGTGTCACCTGAAAGTAACCCCAGAGGGTGAGAGAGAATGCTGTGATGGGGACTGCAGCCGGGAGGCACGTGCACAGTCAGGGGCACGTTCCTGGCCTGTCTCCACATGCACCACTTGCTCACTGGCCCATGGTCTCACACAGGCCCACTCACTGCCCATTTGCCCATGAGCCCACTGGCTGCAGGCACCACTTGTGTCCCTTCCCTTGGTTCCCTGTGTGCTCCAGCTCTCACACGCTTGGAGAGCAGCGTAGGTGTCTGTGCAGCCTGTGCATGTCCATAGGTCCTGTGCCCCCATGCAGCTCACACATGTGCCTCCCACAGCTCCCAGCTGCAGCTGCCCTCCCAGCTTGCTCCCAGCTCTCTGCAGATGATGGCAGGGACCATGGCACAGCATACAGCGATGCCAAACCCAGGCTTACCGGCTGTTGGGGCGCCCATGGGCCATGTGGCCCGGCTGTTGGAACAGGCCAGGCAGCCAGCCGTGGTGTGCCACGGGTACTATGGTGTGCCCTGTGTGCCAGGTGTCCCATGTGTGCCAGGGTGTGCCATGCGAGCCACTGCACCTACAGCTACCCTGCCCCTTATATCCCGCTGCCATTACACACCATCCCCATCACACCCCCCAGAACACCCCAGTTACCTGTTACCCTTTATTGCACAACCATTGCACACCCGCCCATTAACCTTTGATGCCCTTTGCTCATTACACACCCATTGCAGAGTCTTTTTCCTTCACTTGCACATCCATTACACACCCATAGAGCCTTTGCTGCACACTAAGTGCAGGCCCACTACAACACCTGTTGCACACCCTTCCGTACACAGCTGTTGCACGCCGGTTCCACACCCCGTACCCTTTGTCGCACTTGGTCACACCCCCGTGGCAGGTGTCACACCCCCGTGGCATGTGCCACACCCGTTTCACGCCCCTCACGCACGCGCTGCCCGCCCGCCACAGCCCCCCCCGCCCTCCCGTGCCCGCCCCGCCCCTCGCCCCGGCCCCGCCCCTTTCCCGCCCCTCGCCCCGGCCCCGCCCCCCGGGCGGGCGCAGCCAATGGGGGCGGGCGGAGCGGCCGGGCCGGGCGCGCGCGGCGCTATAACGATCCCTACGGCGCCGCCGCCGCCCGCGCGCCCCGGCCCCGCCGCCCCCGGCCCGGCCCGGCCCGGCCCTCGGCCCCGCACCCGGCCCGCCGCCCTCGCTGCGGCCGGAGTGGCCCCGCGGGAAGATGAACTACCTGGTGAGCGGGGGCACAGGGGAGGACACGGGGGCGTGTGCGGGGACAAGTAGGGCGCGGGGGAACGGCTGCTGCGGGGCCCCGTTGGAGGAGGAGGACGACGAGGAGGAAGGCCGCAGCCCTCTCACCGCTCGCCCCGGGCAGGGCCTCTCCTGTGCGGCCGATCCCACTGGGGTGACCTTGGCCGAGCTCCCCCGCACCGGGGCGGCCAGGCCTTGCCTTCCCTCGCTCCCTCCCTCCCGGCGGGTCAGGGCGCTGCGGGACCCGCGGGGGGCCCACCGGGGCCAGGGGCCTCCTCAGGCCTCCGCCCCCGTCCCAGCGGGCGAGGCGGCACCGGCGGCGGGCAGGGCCGCGGGACAGCCGGGAGTCCGGCCCTGCCATATCGGGCGGGCCGCGACCTGTCCCGCTGCCACGGTCCCGAGCGGCGCTGGCAGGTGCTGCCGTGGCCCGGCTCGGGGACCCCGCGGGGTGGAAGGGGCCCGGGCCCGGCGACGGGTGCCGTGGGATGGCCACGGTCACGGCTGACTCACCGCCCCGGCACTTCCTCCCAGTCGGCGGAGGGAAGGGGCGGGAGAGGCAGAGGAGGCCCCCCGAAACCGGAGAGGCGGAAGGGCCCGGCCCCTTCCCAGCACCACCTCTGGGAAGGGTGGGTTTTGCTCCAGCGGGGAATCCCGCGGTGGCTGGAGCGGGGAGATCCAGCTGGCGGGAACTGCTCGGCGAAGCCCCCGGCCCGTGGGGCTCCGTCCCGGTGCTGAGCTGCAGCCCCGCTGTCGCCCGCCGGGATGACGCCCCACCGGCCGGCGGGGCCCGGCTCACCGCCCCGGCGCGGGGCTCTCTTCCAGAACGTGCTGGCCAAGGCGCTGTACGACAACGTGGCCGAGTCCCCGGACGAGCTCTCCTTCCGCAAGGGCGACATCATGACGGTGCTGGAGCGCAACACGCAGGGGCTGGACGGCTGGTGGCTCTGTTCGCTCCATGGCCGGCAGGGCATCGTTCCCGGGAACCGCCTCAAGATCCTGGTCGGGATGTACGACAAGAAGCAGCCGCAGCAGCAAGCGCCTGGCCCGGCACAGGGGCAGGCACCGCCGCAGCCATCGGTGCCCCAGCCAGCTCTGTCCTTCCATCACCAAGGGGGCTACACCCCGCTGTCACCTGCCTCGCAGTACACACCCATGCACCCTGCTTATGCCCCCCAAGGGGACAATGTCTACCTGATGCCGGTCCCCAACAAGGGACAGCAGGGTTTATACCCGGGCTCAGCGCCCACTGGACAGTTTCCTCCTGCCCCAGCTAAGCAGCCTTCCACCTACCCGAAGCAGGCACCTCCCCACACCTTCCCCAGCCCTGGCCAGGAGATCTACCAGGTGCCCCCCTCCCTGGGCCAGGCAGCAGAGGCTTACCCAGGGGGGTCTGCCAGTCCCCCTCAGGATGTCTACCAGGTTCCTCCCTCAGCTGGTCAGGCTCAAGAAATCTACCAGGTGCCACCATCGTTGGACATGAGGAGCTGGGAAGGGCACAAGCCCCAGGGAAAGGTAGGATGCAGAGACTGGAAGTGGGGAGTGTGTTGTGGTTGTGGGGTGCTCTGTGGTCCACGGGTGTGAGTGGGTGGCACAGCTTGGGCTTCTCAGCTTGCCACTCTTGGAGACGGCAGCCCATGTGCCCATTGCTGGGGTTGTGTGGGCATCTTTGCCTGCACTGCTGGCAGGAGTGGGTGCACTGGGAGAGTCCCTGCAGTGGCTGAGGTGCCCCAGTTGGTGTGGGCTGCCCCTCTTGAGGCTGGCACAGCATTCAGCACTCTGGTCCTGATGGTCTCTTGTGTGGGCTCTGCTGGTGTCACCCAGGGCATGGCAGTGTGTCTGGTATGGGCACAGGGTGTTGGTAACCCAAGAGCTGTTTTGGGATGCCAGATTCTGGAGCTGTGGAAGTAGCTGTGGTACCCAGTACAATGCTATGAGGTTTCGTTCCTCCTGGGAGCGCACACAGGAACAGACAGGCAGTGCCAGCATTTCCCAACTGTGCCAGGCAGCCTGCCAGTACTTGCTAGATACACTGGTGAGGCAAGGGTGAGCCACCAGGCTTGTCCCCAGCATGGAGCTTAACGGCTCCATCCCGGACACCAGCCTCCTTCTGGCTCTGCCTCTTCCCTGGCACGTCATCCTGGGGAAGAGGAGTGAGGTGCTTTCAGTATTGTGTTTTCTGGGAAGGCTACTCCAACTCATACCCCTGGGAAGGAGCCAGTGAGGGGAGGGAACTGCCAAATCACAGCCAGGGCACAAGGAACATCCTAAAAGGAAGAACCAGCCCAACACCTCAGCCCTCCTTGGCACTGGTTGGGCAGGGTGCCGTTACCCTCTGGGTTTGGTTATTTTCCGCTCTGGTGTCACCATGAAATGACCCATTCAGGCTTGGAGCTGTGGGCAGGGATCTCCAGGCGTTGGCAGACCCCGGCCCACGCCTGGACGTGCGAATCGGCCGTTGCTTTCTGCATGCCACGGCCGTGCCGGCCGGGCTTTGTCTCTTGCTGAGACTCTATCGCCGCTATAAATAACCGGTGATATCATCCCGTCCCCGGCATCCCCGCACGCCCGGCCGGGGAGCGCCCTCCCGTGGCACCGGCCAGACCCTAATTCCAGGCAATCCAGTACAGAATCCAGCAACCATCCTCTCTCTGGCCCCATTGCTGGGTTTTGAGGGAATGATGCAGGGTGGGAGATGCTTGGCAGCGCCCACATCATGTCTTTTCCCTCTTTCCAGGTGCTGGTGCCCACCCGCGTGGGGCAGGTGTATGTCTATGACTCGCCCAAGGGTGAGCAGGTTGAATACGATTTCCCTCGCCACCTCATCTCCACGGGCTCCCAGGAGATCTACGACGTGCCGCCTGTCCGAGGAGGGGTCCCAAGCCAGTTCAGCCAGGAGGTGAGGCTGCTTGGGGTGTCAAGGGCGAATCTCTGGTTTTTGCCCTTAAGAATGGGAGATGATCTGTCACAGCCTGAGATCCATTACCAGGCCAAATTGTACCCAAAACTGTACTTTACAGACCTTGTTGCTGCTTCTGAGCACCTCCACCATTTCCAGCTGATCCCTGAGAGGAGGTGGGTGGCCACACCATCTCTGACACATTGTCCCATGTCCTCCCCACTACAGGTCTATGACACCCCTCCCATGGCAGTGAAGGGTCCCAGTGGGCAGGACCCGGGGCAGGAGATCTACGACGTGCCCCCCAGTGTGGAGAAGAACCTGCACCAAACTGTAAGTGCTGCTGGAAGCTCCCAGCTTCTCTGTGTAAGAAAGACAAACAGATTTTTACAGGGAGAAAAATAATTTACTGGATCAGTCTCCCCAGAGATGTGGTGATGTCCCTGGCCACTGGAGGCTTTCAGGATGCCCAGGAATGGGTTGCTGGATGTTCACATCCTGGGGATGAGGTTGGACCAGGTGATCTTTTGAAGTCCCTTCCAACCTGGGCTGCTCTAGGATTTTGTGATTCCTGTCCCAAAGGGCAGGAGAACTCCTGTGGTGCATGGCTTCATCCTGGTGCCCACCCAGTGCCGTCTTGGATGCCCAGTGCTGGCACTTACATGCCCCACAGTTTGGGGCAGCCGGCCTGCACCTCCACACCTGCCCCAGGCCAGTTCTCCCAATAGTGCTGATGGTGCCACTGCTCTGCCCTTGCAGGTGTACGATGTCCCCCCCTCAGTGAGCAAGGACGTGCCGGATGGCCCAGTGCGGGAGGAGACCTACGATGTGCCACCTGCCTTTGCCAAGCAGAAAGCCTTTGACCCGTCCCGCCACCCCCTCATCCTGGCCCAGCAGGAGCCCTACTTGCCGGAGGATGTCTATGATGTGCCCCCAGCAGCTGGGAAAGGTGCTCCTGAGCTGCCGCTCTCCCACGAGATCTACGATGTGCCCCCCAGCCTCAAGAAGCTGGGGGGATCCACCTTCCCCTCCCAAGAGGTGTACGATGTGCCCCGGGATCTGCACGCCCCAGGCAAGGGCTCTGTGGACACGGAGGGCGAGTACATCTACGATGTCCCACCGCAAGTAGACCGCGAGGCCAAGGGTGCCGATGCCAAGCGCCTCTCAGCCTCCAGCACAGGCAGCACCCGCAGCAACATCTCCACATCCTCGCTGGACGTGGTGCCTGTGAAGGAGCCGGCTAAGGGAGCCGGCAAGGAGTTCTCCCTGGACTTGGATGCCGCCATGGAGACACTGGCCAAGCTCCAGAGTGGTGTCGGCAGCGCTGTCTCCTACCTCATGTCCTTTATCAGCACCAACTGGCGCAGCCCTGAGTACATGGAGGCCAATGCTGCCAACATCCGTGGGGCAGCCGAGGGCGTCCGGACGGCCCTCCGGGACCTGCTGGAGTTTGCCCGGGGGGCGGTGGGCAATGCTGCCCAGGCCTCCGACCGTTCCCTCTACATGAAGCTCAGCAAGCAGCTGCAGAAGATGGAGGAGGTCTACCAGGCCCTGGCACGGCACGGCCAAGCGCTGGACGCTTGCCACTGGGCCCCCAGTACCCTGGCCAGTAGCAAGCCAGGCACAGATGACTTGGAGCACTTCATCATGCACTCGCGTGGTGTTCCTGATGACACCAAGCAGTTGGCTTCCTTCCTGCATGGCAATGCCTCCCTCCTCTTCAAACGGACAAAGCCGGCGGTGGAGAGCGGTGGCCATGGGCCCCCTCACCCCTCCGACAAGGCCAGCAGCATCCAGTCACGGCCCCTGCCCTCCCCCCCCAAGTTGCTGGCCCAGGAGTCGCCTGATGGGCCCTACGAGAACAGTGAGAGCGGCTGGATGGAGGATTATGACTATGTCCATCTCCAGGTGGGCGTGGGTATGGGGGCTGCTTCCCACAGGGAGCATTTGTGATGGTGGCTCCGTGGCACAGGGGGATTAGGCTGCTCTGCTTCCGCCTATGTTTTGCTTTTACCCTCCAGCTTGAGGGCTGTGTGGACCAGGGGTGTCCCAGGGCAGGTGGGGACTCTCTGGAAAGGCTGATGTTGCTGACCCCTTCCATGTCATGCCCCTGCAGGGCAAGGAGGAGTTTGAGAAGACCCAGAAGGAGCTGCTGGAGAAAGGCAACATCATCAGGCAGAGCAAGGACCAGCTAGAGCACCAGCAGGTAAGGGCACTGGGGCAGGCAGGTGGGTGTTGCTGGGCACAGCACTTGGGGCAGGCAGGGCCCCACGTCTTGCTTCCCTTGTAACCTCTGCTGCTGATCTGACCACAGCCCTCTTCCCTGGATGTTCCCATGGTGTGTTTTACCTTGCCTTCCATACCAGTGCTGTGCCAGTGGAGAGGGGCGTAGGCACCTTGATCCTGGAGAGGAGCCTGGCATGGCTGTCCTGGGGCTGACACTGTCCCTCACTGTGTTCCCTGGGGCTGGTGGCCATGGCCGTCTGTGCTGGTGGCCCCATGGAGGGGAGCAGGTGCTGGCTCAATGGCCACCCTGCCTCATGCCTGTCTCTTCCACAGCTGAAGCAGTTTGAGCGGCTGGAGCAGGAGGTGACACGCCCCATCGACAACGACCTGTCCAACTGGAGCCCCCCCCAGCACTACAGCCCTGCACGGGGTGGTGGGACACTGTGTCCTGCTGACCGCCAGCTCCTCCTCTTCTACCTGGAGCAGTGCGAGGCCAACCTCACCACGCTCACCAATGCTGTCGACGCCTTCTTTACTGCCGTCAGCACCAACCAACCTCCCAAAATCTTTGTGGCCCACAGCAAGTTTGTCATCCTCAGTGCCCACAAGCTCGTCTTCATTGGGGACACGCTGTCCCGCCAGGCCAAGGCCCAGGATGTCCAGCACAAGGTGATGCACTACAGCAACCTCCTCTGTGAGATGCTCAAGGAGATTGTGATGACCACCAAGGCGGCCGCCCTCCACTACCCATCTCCTGCTGCCTCCAAGGACATGGTGGAGCGTGTCAAGGACCTCGCCAACAGCACGCAGCAGTTCAGGATGGTGCTGGGCCAGCTGGCAGCCATGTGATGGCCTCAGGGCCACTGTCCCCTCTCTCTGGCCCCCACCCCTCCCCAGACATGCATTTCCCTCCGTGCAAGTCCTCTCCGCCCGGTGTAAGCAGACATGTACATAGAGACTCCCATGCACACCGGGTGGCTGGGGCTCTGTGGGGACAGAGGTGAGGGGCTTCAGCCATTATATCCTTTCTTCCCTCTGGCCAGGGGCCAGGAATGGTTTGAGCTGTGCCCATAATGAAGCAAAGCTGGGAGGTGGATCTATGCCCACTCCTCCCCCGCTGTCCTCTCTCCATACAAAACCGGCAGTCAGTCCTGGGCTGAAGGGCATGGGGCCATGTCCCTGTTGAGACAAGGATGTGCCTGGCAATTTGAGGTGATGCTGTGGCTGCTCCGCTCTTGGGAGGACTCTATGGTGCACTCTGGAGCACTCTACGGTGGCCAGGAGATTCTAATGATGTGGAAGCCATCCATCCCCCTGTGATGGTGGGACAGCGTGACAGAGATGGGTTGTACTGTCCCCTTGTGTGCTGGAGGCTGGAGATAGGCGTCCCCAGGGGGGTAAGGGGTGGTGGGGAGCTGCTGGGGCAGGAAGGGGCTAAGCTGTGCATTCTCACGTCTTAGGTTGTGCTACAGTACCAGCTGTAACTGAAATGCGAACCAAAACTGGTGCCTTTTGAACACAGGGGAAGCTTCCGCTGGTTCCCGGAGCTACCAAGTGGCAGCCCCCTCCAAAACTTGGCCCCAAGTCCCCCAGCAGTATAAAGATTTGCCTAGAAACACCCCCCATCTCCTGGATATCTGTGTGTGCCCGCTGGGGTGAGGGAGAGGCCCTGTGGCAGGGCTGGGGAGATGCTGTCCTCCTGAAAGATGATCTAGCCTTTGGAGACTGCTGATGCACAGAGAGTTAATGGGGCACAAGGGGTGGGGCATAAGAGGGCTGGGGGGAAATGAGGGGTGGTAGTAGTTGTGCAGTGGGGCTACCCTGGCCCTGAACCAGTATGGGGTGGGTGTCACTCACAGCACCTTGCCAGGGGTCATGGCCACCAGGGGGGTTATGGGTTTGGTGTGGCAGGGAGGATGGTAGCCCCTGACCCCAACTATTCCTGGTACTGGCTACCTGTCCCTTCCAGAACCTCAGGAAGCATGGCCCCATCACTCTGAGAAGCAGCACTGCTACTACCCTGGGATCAGACCACACCTATGTACACCCCATGATCTACGGCTCCACAGGTGTCATGGGGCCTCATTCCCAGCACCTCCAGTGCTGTCACCCCCAGCCCCGTGACCCCCCTCGTGCCCACAGTACCGACAGGGAACCAGAGCCCGGTGCCACGCAGGTGCTTGTTGAGGGCCTTGCGGGTGACACCGGGCTCCACCGTCACCGAGAAGTCCTCGAGGCTCAGCTCCGCGATGGCATCCATGCGGCTCAGGTCAAAGCAGACACCGCCCTGGCACAGGGGCAGCCGGGGCTCTGGGCACGGCCGGGCACCCAGAGCCCCCGGGGGGTCGGAGGTGCCGGGGGAGCCGATACCTGCACGGCATTGACGCCTCCTTCGAGGCCGGTACCCGGTGCCAAAGGGCACCATGGGCACGCGGCAGCGGTGACAGAGCGCTGCCAGCTCCTGCACCTGCCCCACCGCCTGGGGCCACACCACGACGTCCGGAGGGGCACAGCTGGGGGACAGGCAGCACCACTGACCCACTGACTTCAACCACTTGATCCTCCCCATGGCCCTCCCCCAACCCGGGACTTGTCATATGCCCCTTCCCCTCCCCACGGCCCCTTGTCTACCCAAACATTTTCCCATGCCCAGAGCTGGCCCCTCCCCGTCTGACCCCTTCCCCTTCCAGTGCCTCTTGTCCTCCCCAGATCTCTTCCCTATGCCCCTTCCCCTTCCCATGGTCTTTCCCCTCCCCAGAGCCTTCCCCAGGGGTCCCAGCTCCAGAGGCACTCACGGGTGCATGGACTCATCGTGGCCGTGCTGCTCCCGCACCGCTGTGGCCGTGGAGACATTGGGGGCCCCAACCACGGCCCTCAGGGCCTCCACGAAGTCCGGGGGCAGCGAGGGCTGCGGGGGAACAACGCGGGCCCTTCAGGGACGCAGTGGGGAGGGTCTGATCGCGGCCATGGGCCAAGGGCACAAGGCCAAGTGGCCGCGTCAGGACCTGAGTGCCCTTCGGAGCCCCGGCCCCACCTTGGAGCAGCAGCTGCGGCGCCCCAGGGCTGCCCCGAGCGCCAGCACCCTCCGCAGGGCCATGTCTTGACGGGACAAGACCGCGAACATGGGAACTGCACAGGACCAGGACATTGCCCTCTCCCGCAGCCTGTCTGTCCCTCCCCCACACTGACACCTTAAGGTGGCTCCAGCCACACGCGAGTGTGTCCCTGACGGGGGGAACTGGGTCCCACCAGTGCCTGTGGTCATGTTCCCCTGCTGTCCCCTGCCTGAGCGGAGTCACTGCATTCACCGTGGCCCCTCCCCTCCCCCGCATCCCCATGCCTGCTCAAGTATCCCCACAGCTGGTCAGGGGTCCATGACCCCATAGGAGACCACACGTCCCCATGCTCCTCCCCTCCCAGCCAGGAGTCACCATGTCCCCCTGCCCATCTGTCCCCATTCCCAAGCAGGTGTCCCCGTGCCCCCCTGCCCCTCTGTTTCCCTGCGCAGTCAGGTTTCCCCATTCAGGGCCAGGAGTCCCCATGCCCGTCTGCCCATCTGTCCCCGTTCCCAGCCAGGTTTCCCCGTTCAGGGCCAGGAGTTCCCATGTCCCCCGTCCATCTGTCCCTGTTCCCAGCCAGGTGTCCCCATGCCCAGAGAACTGACCCCAGCCCACGGCACATCCCCATCCCCAGCCGGCTGTCTCCCGGCCACCCGCCTGCCCCATGCCCGCTCCTGTCCCTCCCGGCATGGTGACAAGGACACAGTGCTCAGGGGGGTGGCAGCGTTTATTGCTGGCCTCAGTTGGCCTCCAGGATGGAGTCGATCCAGTCGCGGAGCTTGGTGACGCGGGCGTACACGCCGGGCGTCTGGGTGTCGCAGGTGCTGCTGCCCCAGGAGACGATGCCCACCAGGTTCCAGGCGCCGTCCTTCTGGCACACCAGCGGGCCCCCGGAGTCGCCCTGCACGGGGCAGCGGGTGAGCGCCGGGACGGGGCCCGGGGGCGCCGCGGGCAGCGGGGGCCGGGGGCACGTACCATGCAGGAGGAGGCTCCGTCGGCGCCGGCACAGACCATCACCTCGCGGATGCGGAAGCCCCAGAACTCCTTGCACTGGGCGTTGGTGAGCAGGGGCAGAGCCACCTGCTGCAGCACCGCCGGCGTGTGCGAGGCTGCGGGGAGCGGGGGGCGTCAGCGCCGGCACCGGCACCGGCACCGGGAATGGGGACAAGGACTTGGACGGGGAGAGGGGGGGACGAGGAGGACAGGCCATGATGATGGTGGAGATGGGGACAGGACCCGGGTCAGCGTTGGGGATTGGTGATGGAGATGGGGAATGGGACAGGGATGAAGATGGGGATATGGGAACGGGATGGGGATTCAGATTTGGATGGGGATCTGGATGGGAGATTGGCATGAGCATTATGATTCAGCCGAGGACAGGGACTGACAATATGGATGAGGAAGGGGACAGGGAAGACAGGGGACAAGGGCGGGGATGGGGATTTGGATGAGGCAGGGGACAGGGATGGGGATGGGGCCAAGAAAGTGCAGTTACCGCTGGAGTCAGTGAGCCCCCAGCCAGTGGTGACGCAGGTCATTCCCCCGGGAATTCGTCAGTGGCCTTGGGCAGGCAGACGGGGGACACGCGATCCGACAGCTGCGCGGAGTGGCCAGTTTGATCAGGGTGATGTCGTCGTGGATGGTCAGCATGTTGAACTTGGGGTTCTTGAAGACCTGGAGCAGGCAGCACTGCCCTCAGCACCTGCATCCCCTGCCAGGGTGCCGGGCACCAGGCACTCCACAGGGACCAGTAGGGACCCCGGGGACCAATGGGGACCCCGGGGATTGCTCCTGTGGATCCTGTGCTGGCAGGGTGTCCGAATTGCAGAGCCCAGTCCCTGGGACGCAGGGGAGCAGGGACACCCCAGGTCGCATCCCCTGCAAGGACAAAGTGGACCCTGGGGGCTGAACCCCCATCCCTTGGGAGTTCCCGGGAACATGGGGACAAGCCAGGGGACCTGACCTGAAGGTTGAATGGGAGCAGGGACACCCCAGGGGATTGCAGTGCAGGGATGTGGGACACCATGGACACCCCAGGGAACCCCAGGATAAGGGGAACCGGGGACTCCTCAGGAACGCAAACCCCAGGACAAGGGCGACCCGGACATAAGCCCCCAGGCCACGCGTGGTGGCCGTGGGATCCCGCAGGCACACGGACCCCGCCCCGGAGGTACCTTCTCGATTGTGAGTTTCTGCTGGTCAGGGCCCGGTGCGTCCTGGTCGTAGGCGCCCACCACCACGGTGTCGGTTTTCCTGGGCACAGGCAGGCCCTGAGCACGGGGCACCGGCACGGGGACACGGGGGGTTCCCTGCGCACCCTGCGCACCCTGTGCCCAGCCCCGGGCCGGCCGGCAGCAGAGCCGGTGCCTACCTGACGCCGCAGTGGGCAGCGGTGACCACCCAGTTCTCGCTGATCAGGGACCCGCCGCAGAAGTGGAAGCCGTTGTAGCGCTGGCGGGGAGAGCTGCCCTCAGCACCCGGCACCGCCGCCGGCACCGCCGCCGGCATCGCCGCCGGGCTGCTCCGGGCCCGGCCCCCCGCACGGCACCCACGCCTGCCCCCGGGCTCTCACCTGGAGGGACACCTGCCATGGCCAGGACCCTGGCACCGCCGGCTCCCCGTTGACGATGCGGTTGTAGCCGCGGATGACGGGTGTGATGGCGGGCACGCCGCAGTCTGCGGGGCACAGGCAGCCGTGGGACGGCGGCTCCGGCCAGCCTGGCCCCCCCACTCCCGCCCGCCCGAGCCCCGAGCCCGCCCCGCCGAGCCCCACGACCCCACGCACTCTCAGGGAGGGCGGCACGGGCAAAGCCCGCCAGCGCCAGGCAGCTCAAAAGCCACAGCAGAGCCATTGCCACTCGTGAAGACAGACCTGCCTGGCACCCGGTGGCTCTTATATGCAGCCCTGGGCACCTCCCCACTGCTGCTGGCCTCGCCACCGTGGCCTTGGGTGATAGCGTGGCACCTGGTATGGTGCCACCGGCAAATTGCCACCCCTGGAACTTTCTTGTCACCCAACTCCTTGGTGTCCTGGGCCCCTGGACCTCTGGATGAGCAGGGACCCCTGCGTCCCTATCTGGGTGGCAGTCTGGAAGGACTCTGCAGATCCAGCCCTAAGTGAGTGCCATGGTCCTTTCAAACTCCACCACTGCATGACAAAGTGTGCTGGCAGCCCAGAAAGCCCCACTGTATCCTGCAGCAGCCTGAGCAGCATGTCACAGGAGGGGGTTCTGCTCCTCTACTCTGCTATGCTGAGACCATGCAGTGCTGTGTCCAGCTGTGGGACCCCAATTACGAAGGACATGGGCCTCCTGGAGTGATTCCAGCAGAGGCCACAGCAGTTCTCCAAGGAATGGAGTACCTCTGCTATGGAGGGAGACTGGAAGTATTGGGGCTGTTCAATCTGGAGAAAAGAAAGCTCTAGGGAGATCTTAGAGCACCTTCCAGTGCCTAAAGGGACTCCAAGAGTGCTGGAGAGAGACTTTTGTCAAGGGCATGGAGTGACAGGACAAAGGGGAATGGCTTCACACTGACAGGGCAGGGTTAGATTAGATATTATGAAGAAATTCTTTCCTGTGAGGGTGGTGAGGAACCAGAGAAGCTCTGGATGCTCCATCCCTGTAAGTGCTCATGGCCTGGTTGGGCAGGGCTTGGAGCAACTTGCTCTAGTGGAAGGTGTCCCTGCCCTTGGCATGGGGACTGGAACAAGATGAGCTTTAAGACCTCCAATCCAAACCATTCTGTGATACTATGATAAGGACCCAGGCTGGCATGGACTAATTTCAGTGCTGGAGCTGGAATTCCCACATGCCATTCATAACCTGTTTTTACCAACTCTTGTTTCACTGCTCTGATGTTCCTGTGGGCCTACAATTCCCATTTGTTCCTATTATAGTGGATATCTGGGCTGAGTTTCGTTGTTGCTCTGAATGGGGATCTTTCTTCTTCCAAGTCTTTTCTCCACATTAGATTTTAAAAAAGGTAGCAGAGCCTTTATAGATGAGATATTCTATGATGTTCCTTCCAACCATCATCAGTCTATCATGATTCCATGACCAAGTGACAGCTCACCCAATGCACTGGGACAAACACATTTTGAAGCCAGCACTTAGTCCAGACCAGTGCTGTCCCATGGCTGTAGCCAAGGATACTGGCTCCAGGTGTGATGCTCTCAGGCCATGTCCTGGAGGCATACCAGGTGCCACGCTATCTCCCAAGGCCACGGTGGCGAGGCCAGCAGCAGTGGGGAGGTGCCCAGGGCTGCATATAAGAGCCACCGGGTGCCAGGCAGGTCTGTCTTCACGAGTGGCAATGGCTCTGCTGTGGCTTTTGAGCTGCCTGGCGCTGGCGGGCTTTGCCCGTGCCGCCCTCCCTGAGAGTGCGTGGGGTCGTGGGGCTCGGCGGGGCGGGCTCGGGGCTCGGGCGGGCGGGAGTGGTGGGGGGGCCAGGCTGGCCGGAGCCGCCGTCCCACGGCTGCCTGTGCCCCGCAGACTGCGGCGTGCCCGCCATCACACCCGTCATCCGCGGCAACAACCGCATCGTCAACGGGGAGCCGGCGGTGCCAGGGTCCTGGCCATGGCAGGTGTCCCTCCAGGTGAGAGCCCGGGGGCAGGCGTGGGTGCCGTGCGGGGGGCCGGGCCCGGAGCAGCCCGGCGGCGATGCCGGCGGCGGTGCCGGCGGCGGTGCCGGGTGCTGAGGGCAGCTCTCCCCGCCAGCGCTACAACGGCTTCCACTTCTGCGGCGGGTCCCTGATCAGCGAGAACTGGGTGGTCACCGCTGCCCACTGCGGCGTCAGGTAGGCACCGGCTCTGCTGCCGGCCGGCCCGGGGCTGGGCACAGGGTGCGCAGGGTGCGCAGGGAACCCCCCGTGTCCCCGTGCCGGTGCCCCGTGCTCAGGGCCTGCCTGTGCCCAGGAAAACCGACACCGTGGTGGTGGGCGCCTACGACCAGGACGCACCGGGCCCTGCAGCAGAAACTCACAATCGAGAAGGTACCTCCGGGGCGGGGTCCGTGTGCCTGCGGGATCCCACGGCCACCACGCGTGGCCTGGGGCTTATGTCCGGGTCGCCCTTGTCCTGGGGTTTGCGTTCCTGAGGAGTCCCCGGTTCCCCTTATCCTGGGGTTCCCTGGGGTGTCCATGGTGTCCCACATCCCTGCACTGCAATCCCCTGGGGTGTCCCTGCTCCCATTCAACCTTCAGGTCAGGTCCCCTGGCTTGTCCCCATGTTCCCGGGAACTCCCAAGGGATGGGGGTTCAGCCCCCAGGGTCCACTTTGTCCTTGCAGGGGATGCGACCTGGGGTGTCCCTGCTCCCTGCGTCCCAGGGACTGGGCTCTGCAATTCGGACACCCTGCCAGCACAGGATCCACAGGAGCAATCCCCGGGGTCCCCATTGGTCCCCGGGGTCCCTACTGGTCCCTGTGGAGTGCCTGGTGCCCGGCACCCTGGCAGGGGATGCAGGTGCTGAGGGCAGTGCTGCCTGCTCCAGGTCTTCAAGAACCCCAAGTTCAACATGCTGACCATCCACGACGACATCACCCTGATCAAACTGGCCACTCCGGCGCAGCTGTCGGATCGCGTGTCCCCCGTCTGCCTGCCCAAGGCCACTGACGAATTCCCGGGGGGAATGACCTGCGTCACCACTGGCTGGGGGCTCACTGACTCCAGCGGTAACTGCACTTTCTTGGCCCCATCCCCATCCCTGTCCCCTGCCTCATCCAAATCCCCATCCCCGCCCTTGTCCCCTGTCTTCCCTGTCCCCTTCCTCATCCATATTGTCAGTCCCTGTCCTCGGCTGAATCATAATGCTCATGCCAATCTCCCATCCAGATCCCCATCCAAATCTGAATCCCCATCCCGTTCCCATATCCCCATCTTCATCCCTGTCCCATTCCCCATCTCCATCACCAATCCCCAACGCTGACCCGGTCCTGTCCCCATCTCCACCATCATCATGGGCCTGTCCTCCTCGTCCCCCCCTCTCCCCGTCCAAGTCCTTGTCCCCATTCCCGGTGCCGGTGCCGGTGCCGGCGCTGACGCCCCCCGCTCCCCGCAGCCTCGCACACGCCGGCGGTGCTGCAGCAGGTGGCTCTGCCCCTGCTCACCAACGCCCAGTGCAAGGAGTTCTGGGGCTTCCGCATCCGCGAGGTGATGGTCTGTGCCGGCGCCGACGGAGCCTCCTCCTGCATGGTACGTGCCCCCGGCCCCCGCTGCCCGCGGCGCCCCCGGGCCCCGTCCCGGCGCTCACCCGCTGCCCCGTGCAGGGCGACTCCGGGGGCCCGCTGGTGTGCCAGAAGGACGGCGCCTGGAACCTGGTGGGCATCGTCTCCTGGGGCAGCAGCACCTGCGACACCCAGACGCCCGGCGTGTACGCCCGCGTCACCAAGCTCCGCGACTGGATCGACTCCATCCTGGAGGCCAACTGAGGCCAGCAATAAACGCTGCCACCCCCTGAGCACTGTGTCCTTGTCACCATGCCGGGAGGGACAGGAGCGGGGCATGGGGCAGGCGGGTGGCCGGGAGACAGCCGGCTGGGGATGGGGATGTGCCGTGGGCTGGGGTCAGTTCTCTGGGCATGGGGACACCTGGCTGGGAACAGGGACAGATGGACGGGGGACATGGGAACTCCTGGCCCTGAACGGGGAAACCTGGCTGGGAACGGGGACAGATGGGCAGACGGGCATGGGGACTCCTGGCCCTGAATGGGGAAACCTGACTGCGCAGGGAAACAGAGGGGCAGGGGGGCACGGGGACACCTGCTTGGGAATGGGGACAGATGGGCAGGGGGACATGGTGACTCCTGGCTGGGAGGGGAGGAGCATGGGGACGTGTGGTCTCCTATGGGGTCATGGACCCCTGACCAGCTGTGGGGATACTTGAGCAGGCATGGGGATGCGGGGGAGGGGAGGGGCCACGGTGAATGCAGTGACTCCGCTCAGGCAGGGGACAGCAGGGGAACATGACCACAGGCACTGGTGGGACCCAGTTCCCCCCGTCAGGGACACACTCGCGTGTGGCTGGAGCCACCTTAAGGTGTCAGTGTGGGGGAGGGACAGACAGGCTGCGGGAGAGGGCAATGTCCTGGTCCTGTGCAGTTCCCATGTTCGCGGTCTTGTCCCGTCAAGACATGGCCCTGCGGAGGGTGCTGGCGCTCGGGGCAGCCCTGGGGCGCCGCAGCTGCTGCTCCAAGGTGGGGCCGGGGCTCCGAAGGGCACTCAGGTCCTGACGCGGCCACTTGGCCTTGTGCCCTTGGCCCATGGCCGCGATCAGACCCTCCCCACTGCGTCCCTGAAGGGCCCGCGTTGTTCCCCCCGCAGCCCTCGCTGCCCCCGGACTTCGTGGAGGCCCTGAGGGCCGTGGTTGGGGCCCCCAATGTCTCCACGGCCACAGCGGTGCGGGAGCAGCACGGCCACGATGAGTCCATGCACCCGTGAGTGCCTCTGGAGCTGGGACCCCTGGGGAAGGCTCTGGGGAGGGGAAAGACCATGGGAAGGGGAAGGGGCATAGGGAAGAGATCTGGGGAGGACAAGAGGCACTGGAAGGGGAAGGGGTCAGACGGGGAGGGGCCAGCTCTGGGCATGGGAAATGTTTGGGTAGACAAGGGGCCGTGGGGAGGGGAAGGGGCATATGACAAGTCCCGGGTTGGGGGAGGGCCATGGGGAGGATCAAGTGGTTGAAGTCAGTGGGTCAGTGGTGCTGCCTGTCCCCCAGCTGTGCCCCTCCGGACGTCGTGGTGTGGCCCCAGGCGGTGGGGCAGGTGCAGGAGCTGGCAGCGCTCTGTCACCGCTGCCGCGTGCCCATGGTGCCCTTTGGCACCGGTACCGGCCTCGAAGGAGGCGTCAATGCCGTGCAGGTATCGGCTCCCCCGGCACCTCCGACCCCCCGGGGGCTCTGGGTGCCCGGCCGTGCCCAGAGCCCCGGCTGCCCCTGTGCCAGGGCGGTGTCTGCTTTGACCTGAGCCGCATGGATGCCATCGCGGAGCTGAGCCTCGAGGACTTCTCGGTGACGGTGGAGCCCGGTGTCACCCGCAAGGCCCTCAACAAGCACCTGCGTGGCACCGGGCTCTGGTTCCCTGTCGGTACTGTGGGCACGAGGGGGGTCACGGGGCTGGGGGTGACAGCACTGGAGGTGCTGGGGATGCCTGTAGGCCTGGGCATCTTGGGAGTGTTGGAGGTGTTGTGGTGTTCATGGGTGCACTGCACTCCCAGGGGCTCCCATGGGAATGGAAGTGGCATGACCCCTGTGCTTCTGGGAATGCCCATAATTTTGCTGTAGTTGAGGTCCCAGTGGTGTCCATGTGGGAGTGGACACCATCCCCACCTGCCTCCCCTGCCCATCCCCTGCTCACAGACCCTGGGGCAGATGCCTCGCTGTGTGGCATGGCTGCCACGGGGGCCTCGGGCACCAACGCGGTGCGCTACGGCACCATGCGCCCCAACGTGCTCAACCTGCGCGTGGTGCTGCCGGACGGGCGCCTGCTCCACACCGCCGGCCCCGGGCGCCAGCCCAGGTGGGCGCTGGGATGCCGGGGGGCTGTGCTGGGCTGGCCATGTGCCACGTGGGCGCCTGCTCACCAGCTCTGTGCAGGAAGCGGGCGGCTGGCTATGACCTGACCTCGCTCTTCGTGGGCTCTGAGGGCACCCTGGGCTTCCTGACTCAGGCCACGCTGCGCCTGCCCACTGCCCGAGGCCACTGCTGCCACTGTTGCCTCTTTCCCCAGTGTGGGGGCGGCCGTGGCTTGCACAGTTCAGGTGCTGCAGGCCGCTGTGCCCGTGGCCCGCATCGGTAGGTGCCCGCAGCCAGAGGTGGGGCTGGGGGTCCAGGTGCCAGTGGTGGAGCTCAGCACTGCCTCCTCCCACCCAGAGTTCCTGGATGAGGTGATGGCAGATGCCTGTGGCCGCTTCAGTGGGATGGGGCTGCCAGCAGCAGCCACGCTCCTCCTGGAGCTCCATGGCTCCCGGCACAGCCTGGCTGAGCAGCAGCAGCAGACGGGTACGGCTGGGAATAGGGGTGAGGATAGGGTGTCTGGGGCTGGGGGCTGTGTTGTATACCCAGGGATGAGGGATGGGTACCCAGGGACATGGGACACGGGGGCCAGGGTGTTCTGGAGTGAAGTGTGGTGCTAGGGGGCCATGATGTGTCACTGGGGTGAGTGATGGATGTCCAGGACATGGGACAGTGGGACCAGGCATGTCCTGGGGTGAGGGATGGGTACCCAGGGCTGGGTGGGGATTGGAGACCTTGAGATCATCAGGATGAGGGACAGGTGCCCAGAGCCTAGAATTGGGGGACTGGTGTCATGGATGGCTGCCTATGGATAGGGGATGGGAGATCAGGGGTGTCCTGAGGAGGGGGATAAGTGCCCAGGACCAGGAAGAGGGGGACCAGCGATGGAGGCTTGGGATGAGGACTGGGAAGACACTAGGGTGAGGGCTGGGTGTCTGCTCTAGGGTCTGCTGAGGGACTTATGGACATGGGACAGGGGAGACCAGGGGTGTCACAGGGTGGCGGACAGGGACCCAGGGACAAGGGGCAGAGGGACCAGGAGTATCCCAGGATGTGGGATGGGTGCCCAGGATGGGCACTGGAGGTCCTGGGTGAGGGCTGGGTGCCCGGGGGTGCTGTGGGTCCTGTCCCAGAGCTCCTGGTCACCATCAGAGGAGATTGTGCGACAGAACGGTGGCTCTGGCCTGGCCTGGGCCGAGGGGCTGGAGGAGCGTGAGCAGCTCTGGTCCATGCGCCACAATGCCTGGTACGCTGCCCTGGCCCTGCGGCCTGGCTGCCAGGTGAGGCACAAGGATGGGGATGATGGCGGCAGCGCCCATGGTGCTGCGAGTGCCACAGCTCTGCCCTCCCTGTCCCAGGGCTACTCCACGGATGTCTGCGTGCCCATCTCCCGCCTGCCCGACGTGGTGGTGGAGACCAAGCAGGACCTGCAGGCCTCCAGCATCACCGGTCAGCAGGGCCACAGCCCCCTGGGACAGAGGGGGCTGGGGGGTCACCATCCTTCATGCCACACACCATCTGACCTGTGGCTTTGCAGGACCCATGGTGGGACATGTGGGTGATGGCAACTTCCACTGCCTCCTCATCTTCAACTCCCAGGACCCAGAGGAGGCCCAGCGCATCCATGCTTTCACCCAGCGCCTGGGAAGGTGGGGCCAGAGTACTCTGGGGGGCCAGGGCTGGATGGACAGACGTCCCCATGCCCTGCCCCTCCCTGTCCTGCAGGCGTGCACTGGCGGCGGGGGGCACCTGCACCGGGGAGCACGGCGTGGGGCTGGGCAAGCGGGCACTGCTGCAGGAGGAGCTGGGCCAGGAGGGCCTGGACACCCTGCGCTCCATCAAGGCTGCGCTCGACCCCCACAACCTCATGAACCCTGGCAAGGTGCTCTGAGGGGGAGCACCGGCACTGAGCTGGAGGTGAGGGGGCCTCAGCCCCTGGTGTCAGGGCCAGAGTGGCCATGCTGCCCTCCAGTGCCACTGTATGTGTCCCTACAAATCCCCCCATCCCCACTTCTGGGGGTCAGGGATCCTCAAAGCCCCAAAAAACCCTTTTCACTCAGGGTGTCCATGTGCTGTGAAGTTGTTTGGGTGGACAGGACCCCCCAGCCCCTTCCCAGCAGGCCTCTGTCCCAGACAGCACACACAGGGCAGGGCATCCTTGGCATCCCACTTCAGCCACTTCCCCTGAGCTGCAGTGCTGCTGGTGCCAGGTGGGAGCTCTCTGGGGACCTGCCGAGCACCACTGTGGCCATCCATCCCCACATGGCAGGGGGAATTGGCATGGGTGGGGGGCTCCAGCACCCCACTGGCACCATCTGCTTCACCAAGAAAGCCAGTGAAATAAAATAACAGTGAATATTTTATTGAACATTGTTTTAATACCATATCAAAACACCTTGACTAATGAAGGAAGCTCCCCCCAAGCTCTGAACTCTTTTTTTCCCCCGGTTTTTAATATATAAATACAGAAAGGTTTCCCGCAGGGGCACGGCCACCGGCAGGGGAGGTCTCACCAACGAAAATGCGCCCGCCGCACCAGGAGGGGATGGGGATGGGCGAGGGGGTCACTGCCATGAAATGACACCATCTTGGCACCTCCAGCAAAGCCACCCCTGTGACTAGGGATGGCCAGGGGCATCCGGGGGGCCATTGGGGCCTTCCCCATACCCTCCTCAAAAGGGTCCAACTCAAAGCCGATGGAAAAGAAAGAGGGGGGGTGGTTTTGGCAAGAGGAGCCCTTGCGAGGGGGCACGAGAGGGGCGGCAGGGATGCTGCAGCTCTCCAGTCTCTGAGTGGTTATAGCTGAGTTAAAGAGTGACCAGTCTGTAAACATCACCGGGGCAGGGAAGCTCAAATTGAAGAACACGCCAGTCAACACGAAGCTTCAGTTGTGGTTTGTTGTTTGGTGGTTTTTTTTTTTTGTCCATTTTCTCTTTTTTCTTCTTTTTTTTCCTTTTTTTTTTCCTTTTTTTTTCTCATTGTAAACACTTGAAAGACGGACCCCTGCGACTCAGCAGGGGGGAGCAGTGGCCCCACTCTCGGTGTGGGGCAGAGTCCCCATCTCAACGCTGCCGGGGCTGGGGTGGAGATCTCCAAAAGGGAGATGGGAGAGAGGAGAAATTTCCCGTTTAGTCAGTGCAAAAAAACCGAGCAGAGCCCCCGGGCGAGTCCGGGTGGGAGGTGGGGGGTTGCCGGTGAGAAATGCTGCGTGCTCCGTTTGGCCGGCTGTCCCCTGGCAGCTTTCCCCTTTCGGTTCGGGGAGAAAAGCCAAACATCATGGCAGGGTTTTGGCCAAGGGCGTCCCTGGGGCCTCCCTGGCGGGCAGAGCTCTCCTGGTGACCAACGGCTGTGGAGGGGAGAGCAGGTCGCTCCGCTTTTCTCACACTGTCTTCTCCTGGATGTTTCTTTTTGTTTTAAATCTTTTAAATTAAAAAAACAAAACAAAACAAAACAAAAAGCAGAAAAACAACAGAACAAATAAAAATAACAAAATAAAATAAAAACTGCGCCGTTGTCCCAAGTGGATTCAAGTTTCTGGGTTTTATTTTTGTCTTCTCGAGGAATTTAAAGTCAGCCCAAAACTCCAGGCAGGGTGGGGGGGACGGGGAGAGGAGGTACAGCAGGTATAGCAAGGTGCCCTGCAAAGGCAGAGAGAGACCATCCCGGGTGAGGAGCAGGAGCCCTGGCTGTCACATCCCACCCTATCCCACCCCATCCTCCACTTTCAGCCCTGGATTTAAACCCGGCATGGGAATATCCCTTCTGAGCAGTCCACTACAGGCTCACCTTAGAGAGAAGTCAGCAAGCACGCCCGGCGGGTCAATCAGAAGGATGCTCTGGGCAAGATCTGTTCACTTCAAACCATGAGTCTATACAGCTGCAAGAGGAGAGCATGTTACCACCATGCTGCTGAGCCTCAGGTGTCCCTGCCTGTCCCCTTGCCACCCGCCTGGCTGTCCCCTCATGGTACCTTTTGTGATAAATGCAGAGGCAGGGCAGCCTGGCTATCGTGTCCCCCTGCAGCAGCTCCTCCAGGCAGATCACGCACTCGCCAGCGTCCTTGGTCAGCACGTCATCTGGGAGGGGAGGACAGGGCAGCAGTGAGACAGGGACCACCGCAGCATTCCCCTCCCTGGGATGGAGGGGAGCCCAGCGTCACTTCGGAGGCAGCCGGGATGGGGTAGAATGGCAACAGCGCTGGAAAACACTGCCAGGAGGCTCACGTGGAGGCACAGGGGGGACATGGGCCTGGGGCATCTGGAGTGAACACGGCCCCCACCCCTGGCTTCCAAAAAATCACCAACCAGTAGGGGGTGAGCATCACTCCCACACCAGCGGTCAGGAGAGAGGTGGGAGATGCTGGAGCTTACAGCCCAGTGCTCAGCCTCGTGAGCCGGCCTGCCAGCGAGGAGGGGAGGAAGGCAATGCCCCTTTGTGGGGGTAGCCCAGGAGGACACGCGTCCCCTGCCCCCACCAGGCAGGATGCAGGGCCAGCAGGGCTCCCTTGGGCACAGAGGGGTGGGGAGGGGGCCACCCTGGGGCAGGTGTTACAAAGGAGCCTGAAAGCAAAAGCAGCAGGGTTTGAGCCATCACAGGGGAGCGGAATGGAGCAGCACCATCCCACCAGAGCACAACCCTCTTGGGAAGCCCAGCCAAGCTGCCTGCCCGCAGCAAATGTCTCTCCAGCCTGCCTGGAGCCATCCCAGGGCAGCAGGACACTGTGTCCCCCACACAGCCTGTCCCTTACCGTTGTAGGAGAGGCGAGGTTTGCTCAGACACATGATAAAGTGCATTTCCATCTCGTCAGAAGCCACAGATTTGGAGCAAATGGGGCACTTGAAACCTGGAAGGAGAGCAGAGAGACGAGCCCTTAGCGAGGGCAGCAGGAGTCCACGCTGCATCCTGGGGAATCCCTGGGGCCATGGTGGGGCACAGCAGCGGGCAGCCCCTCACCTGCTGCCTGCATAGTGACCCTCACCCCACACTGCACCCACTGGGCACCCACTCATCCTGTGCTGGCCACCAGCAGCGTCAGCGTTGGGGACAGCCACCGAACAGGGGACAGTCAACGAGCTGGTGCGCTGGTTGTCCCTGTGCCCGCTGCACAGAGGGCACGGAGAGCGTGCCAAGGCAGTGCACACGTGGCCATCAGCTGCTGCCGGGCCTTAAAGGGCGAGCAGCAGCCTGAGGCACACAGCACCCAGCCACTGGCAAGTGCAGGGGCATGTCCCTGTGCCTGGACAGTGCTGTCCCTGCTGCCAGAGCTCAGCACCACATGGCTGAGCCAAAAAAGCTGCAAGGAAGGAGTTTCTTGTATAGCTGCAGCAGAGGACTGGCAGATTGGAGCATCAAACACAAACGGCTGCTTTCTCCAGCTTTCTGCAGGAGTGAAGTGAATGCTCACCCCTCCGATGCCAGCCTGCCTCCCCAGGAGCAGGGGGACCCTGCAGGCTGATGAGGCAGCTTGACCTTGGCCCTGCCTGGTGACTTGGGTTCTTAGATGAAGATGGACGGGATGCCCTGCCCTGAAGATGGATCTGCTCTGCGACCTTACTTGGGGTGGTGCCAGGGTGTCACACCAGTGTTGTCACCTGCTCGAGCCATGCAGACCACCATGGCATCATCCCCAGCCCCACTGAGTGAGGCTGCCCCAAACCCAGTCTGTAAGCCCCAAACTCACAAGGAGCAGAACCCCAAGCAGCCCTGTAGGTCACCCATCTGGGACCCCCTGCCCTTCCATTGCAGCCAGCTCGAGGCCATGTGGTTTGTCACTGCCCAGCAGAGCCGCGCAGCTTGAGCCGAACACGAGTGTGCCACCACCACGGGTTTGCACCAGAATATCCCGCAATTCCCTGCCTGCAGAGAGGGAGAGGGTAATTTAAGGATCTGCCTTCTAAAAGCAGATCAGGTTTGACTGCAGTGCCGCTTAAGAGCTTTCTTCATATATATGCAAAGGCTGCTGAGGAAAGAAAAGAAAAGGAATGTACACAAATTATCTAAGGATGAATCAGGTTCTTGTTTGCCACCACCTGGATGTGGACAGGACAATTTTTTTGCTTCTTGGAAGGGAGAAAGTACAGGGTGGCTTTAAGGAGAGGCAGCTCAGACCTCTGCTGTGCAAACAGCCCTGGTAACTGCTCAACACCCGCGTGCTCATTAGCAGCAGTGATAAATACAGTTTACTTCCCAAGTCCTTGGACCCTGCCCCTCCAGAGTGTGGTTATTTCCCAGGAGGGTGCAGCAAGGATGAGCACCATGGATGGTATGAGATTGGCTCTAAAAGGACCTGCTAAAAGAAGGAGCCCTCAAGCCCAGGGGTCCCTCCAGTGGGGTGTCCTGCCGGCCTGCAGCATTGCCACGCTGGGAATACATCCCTGCCCCAGCCTGGCCAAGCCATGGGGTCTCTGCTCTGAGTCTGGCCCCAACTGCACCAAGCCCCAGGTGACAGGGCAGCGCTGCAGCCAGGGCCTCGTGGGCAGCAGCACCAATCTGCCTTCTCCTCTCCAGCCTAATTTTACTCCTGACCGATTTATACCTTGTGGCAGCCGTGCCCATTAGCTGAAGGCGCTGATTTTTTCCTCCTCCCAAGTGTTTACCCACCCGGTGTATTTATAGCGTGGATAGCTCGGATAGCCTCCCAGCCTGCCTGCTGCAAGACCCAACTGGCCTTCCCTTGTGAGACACCCTCCCGGTGCCCCGCTCCCCTGGCAGCCCGCCTGCTCCGTCCCTGCCTGAACTGATCCCGCCTGGAGTGGACGGTGTGCCAGCGCCACGGGCACCGGTCCCTACCGGGGGAGCTCTGGGGATTGCTTTCCAGCAGCAAGTGTCTGCAACGGCTGTGAAGGGCTCCCTTTGGAAAAGGCATTTTGTCTGCAAACTCTGTGTCAGGGCAAGGCATTTGTAAAGGTTCTGTACTGTTCCCTGTGCAGTGTGTGGGCAGACCTCGTTTCCTCTGGTCCCCCCTTTTCTGTGCCAATGTGTTATTTTAAACAGCTGTCCCAGATCTGCCAGCTCCAGCAGCACCCGAAGGGATCCTATGAGACGTGCAACCGATGTGAAGGGAAAAGGCCCCGGATGAAACTGCCTGGTCTGTGGCTGCCAGGGCACGGCCGCCAGCAAAGCAGCAGGGCCAGGCAAAGAGCGGGGCCCTTTGCAGGCTCCAGCAAGCGGCTGTTGCTGTATCTCCAGGCCTCTTTGCTAGCTGGGATAGCTTTAGCACGGTTATAAATAGCCGGCATGAACACTCCTCATGCTCCACACTGCTCCCTGGGCAGCTGTCTGGGGCACCAGGACTCCTGACGCCGCCACAGCCCCATGGCAAGGACGTGGGGACATCGGGCAGACGGAGGGGCCCAGGCTCAAGCCCCAGCATGTATGTGGCATCCTCCAGCCAGACGGGTCTAGGGGCTGAGTCAAGTGCAGAAGCACACACACTTTTCTGGCTCTGCATTTCACAAGATGGAGAGGGAAAAAAAGGAAAGGTAAATAAGCAATTGCATAAATTCCCAAGTTTGAGCAGGAGCAAGAAGCTGGTGTGGAAAGGCCCCCAGGGCGGGGGGCTGCCCTGCACCCCAGCTGTCGGCACAAATACTTGACATTGCAAAAGCAACTGCTTGTGTTTCGCTCCATGGAAGGCACAGGAGCCCACCACCAGCGGGAAAGGGGAGGCAGAGGTGAACTCCCTCACCCCTTCTCTATGTGACCTTTGGGTGAAGGTGGTGGGCAGAGAACCAGGGGACAGCCAGCACCCAACAGCAGCAGGCACCAAGCCCGGTGCCTTGGAACATCCCTTCACAGTTCAGGCAGGAGCCTTTCCTGTAGATGAAAGAGCTGCTCTCCACATGGCCAGCCCCCTCCGGGCCATGGTATTTTCCACATTCCCTGAAATCCCCGTTAATTTATCCTGCCTAAGCTGCCAGCCGGAGCAACGCAGGAGATTACATTTTGACAGCTGCTCATGGAAAATTCAGCTCCCTCCCTCCTCCTCGAGCCCTTTCTGTCCTCCTCCCACATGCTTAAAAAAAAAAGAGAGGAAGGGCCCACCTATTCCTCCTTGCCTGGGCCTCCCACACCCATGGGGAGGCCCGGGGGTTGCTCCAGGGAAAGGCCATGGACATGTTCTCCCTCCCTAGGCATCTTGGGCAGCTGGTGATGCTCCTATCCCATGGCACATTAAACCTGAAGCTGGCACTGTCACCTCATGCAGAGATGTGTGGGCAGGTACCAGCTCCCGACAAAAGTAAGTGAAGAAGAGGAGGGTGCTGCATGAAGGGGGCTGGCCTGGAAAGGCAGGTTCAGGTCAAGACCTGGACTCTTTGTATCTTGCAGGAGACTTTGAGAAAGCCAAGGGCTTTCCAGGGCTGCGAGACACAGGCTGGCAGGTGATCTTATCTCTCCAATGGCTTGGTCTAGAAACCAGGAGCAAGTGGCGCTGGAGCTCTCCAGGGGCTACTGCCCTCTGAGTATTTTTAGGAAGGTTACATGGTTAATTTTAGAGAGTTGGGCAAAGTAGAGCTGGGAACCTCTGAAAATCTCCACACAGTCCTGTGCACGCTGAAAAAGCCTGGTGGTTAACCCTCACAGTGCCAAAAGCACTGCCACAGAACTGCAGGGAATTTTTTGGTGGTGGGAGGGCTGAGACACCTTTCCAAACCATTTCTAAGTATCCCAAACAGAGCTGATTCTGGCGCTGGGATAGGAAATTCCCATCACTTGTGTCTACTGAGCACTACAACAGGGTCAACCACACAATGTCCTGAGAGTGGAAGTGGCTGCTTCCCTTGGGGGTGGGTGAGACCATGTCCACGGGAGCTGCAAGCCTGCCCTGGATCCCAGGGAAAGGCATGTGCCATGTCTACCTTCACCTGCCAAACCCTCCTCCAGATGGGTGCGCCTCCACGCAGATTGCTTACAGGCCACGGTGCCATCAGGAGTAGCCCCAGCAATAGGACACCCTGGCTTTGTCACTGGCAGGTGGCTGAAACATGGAGAGCAGCAGCTCCTCCACTGCACAGCACCTCCAGCAATGGGAGGAAGACACTGGTGGGGATGACGCACCCTGAAGGCAGGAGGAAATAACAGCTCAGGCACAATGCAAGCAACCCACCCCATACAGCATTCACCAGCGGCATCCCTGGTCGCCCAGTCTCCCACTACTGCCATGGGATAAACCAGTGCCCTCTGAGTGGGAGTGGCAACAAAAACTCCCCAAAACGTGCCTGCCCCAGGAGGGGTCCCTTCTCTGTGCCCAGCCATCCCACAGGACACCTGGAGAAACAGGGAGCTTTGGGTAAGCCTCAGGCTGCTGGATGATCACAGAAGATTTGGAAACCTTGGCTGCACAGCCCATCTCCATGTCTCTAGAGAGCATCCTGGGCTCCCAGCCAAGGGAGCTGGCTTATACCAGGTGAGGATGCGTCCAAGCATGAGATGAAACCAGGGGATATTTGGTCCAAGCATGCAGTCCTGGTGCCTCCTCCTTGCTGAGTAACCTATGAGCATCCTACCTACCCCCATGACTTCCCTAACACTGCCAGCTGAACCAGCACCAGGTGGAAGCTGGAACACATGGATCATCTTGAAAAAACCTAGACTAGTGACTGAAGAGGAGGGAAAAACTGAAAGACCAGTTGGTCAATCTGAAGCATGTGGGGTTGGGTGACACAACGGGGCTCCAAGTCCTCCCCTTCCCTTATCCCTCAAAGGCTCCAGCACAGCCCCAGGAGGGAAGAAAGGATCAGGGAGAGTTGTCCTCTGTGCTAGGCAAGCGAAGAAAACCGGAAGAGCCAAGATGTTCAGACCCAACATCTCCTGGAAAATAAATTCCCTATGGGTTTAAAGCAGTCTCATTTTTTTAAAGCAACGGTCAGAGGCAGCACATTGGAGATGGCACATGGATGCACAGAGCACCTCTCCAGCACTGGGGCACAACAGGGACCTGGCAGCTGAGTGTATGCTCACGAATGGAAGCCCACCATGGAAGTGAGGCTCTACCAGGCTCAGTGATGCAGTTGGCGATGCTGAAGGAGGCAGCATCAAGTGCCTGCAGGCCAGGGCACCCAGCAGAACCAGGACAGAACCCACTTCCCCCTGCAGAAAGAAAAGGCATCAGCTGCATGGGCAGAGGCAGGAGCTGAGGTCCAAGGCAGCCCTGCTGCTCTGGCAGGACTCAAGGCACCGAGTGAACTCCAGGATCGTGCTGGGCTATTGTGCAGCACAAGGGCTGACACGAGCAGGGACACGTAGGCAGGAAGGAGTAAAGTACTTAGGCTGCCACATTTGCCAGCTTTGAAAAAGCAAGCGTCCTTCCTCCTGATTCAAGGCTGCAGAGACGTGGGAGAGCATAAAGGACGGGTCCAGGGTGGAAGTAAGACATCCCATCTTTCTGGGGATGGAAGGGAGGCAGGCCAGTGAAACAGCCCCAGATGATCAGCCAAGCAGGAGATGTGGCTTGGATGGGACATCTCTGGATGGCAGTGCTTGGAAAGAAACTTGACCCTTTCTGCTGCCTTGGCAGAGGGATGGTCTTGCTCCATCCCCATCCCACCCCAGCATTTCCTTGCTGATTGAGTCAGTTCAGATTGCTGAGAAGGGAAAAAATAAATGTTTGTAATGTGAAAGCAGCACCCCAAAAAGAAGCTACTTCTGTGCAAGGCCAGGTTTTTCAAGGTCTAAGAAAAGCTGTCCCTGGTGTGCAGTAGCTCCTGGGAAAGTCCCCACGTGGCAAGTGTCTGCTGTCAGGTCAGTCACACACCAGCCAAGGGTGGCAGGGATGTGCCATGGAACACGAAGCTGGCCAAGACCAGCACCATCCTAATGCTCAAGGCACTGTGTTTTGGAGACACCTCTGTCCACTCCCATGTGACTGAAGCCACAAAGATGTAGCAGCAAGGACAAGGCATTAGTGCTTCAGGTGGGACGTGGGGAAGCCATAGGGGTCAGAGGGATGCAGCACACAGAGCGGAGGGGCTGGGTGGCACCACGTCACAGAAGCCCAAGGCTGGCTTGCTGCAAGCCAGTGATGCCTTTTCCTGGTCTTAAAATCAAGAGTCAAACACGGTTAGAAGGGAAAAAGGGATTTTATCTTGGTATTTATTTTAAGATCTTTAGGTGCACTACATCTAGGTCGAATGCACTGAAATGCACACTGCAATGCCCCCCCGCAAAGATCTGGTATAACATCTTCATGGCATCACCAGGAGGCAGAGCTATTTTTTTTTTAGCTAGTTGGGTTCTTATGGAGGTGGTGGGGGAGGATGGGAAGAAGGAGAACAGATTGCAGTTCTGGGGCTGAGGAAAGCTGGAGAGTTGGAAAGGAGCAGGAGACACAGGAGGGGGAACCCCCAGGAATGTTTCCTCCAGAGCACCCAAAGCTATCGATTCTCAGCAGATGGACACACCAAAGCCTTACAAAACACCTCCAGCACAGCCCACAGACACTGAGAAGCAGGAGGGCAACGAGGCCTGGTCACAGGATGTCCAGACACCAAGTACCCTCCTTGCCTGTCATTGTTTGACTATTGCCCCTTTCATGGCTGTAATTGCAATTTTTGAACAGAAGTATCTATGCTAAGGCAGAAATCATCTCCCTCCTACAGCTCAGGCTGCAGGATCAGTTCCCCCAGACCTGGATGAAAAAGGCAACTTCCCAGGGTCACCCTGTCTTCTGGCAAGTCCTAGTTTACTGCAGAAACACTCCCCCAGCTGCTGGGAACAGGTTTCATAAGGAAGAATGTGTAGCCCAAAGCTAATTTTAGCATCCCAGAGAAGAGCGAAGTTAAGCAGAGGGGTCCTGGGTGATGGACCAGTGAAGGCATTAACACCTCCAACTCCTGCTGTCAGGCTGCAGGGCTCCAATTTACCAAGTTACAAGCTCATCCAGGGCTCCTGCTAGTCACAAAACAGGTCTGGGGCCATCTCATGGCTCAGGAGAACTGCAGGGATGCTCTGGTGCTGCCTCCACACCCTTCAAGGGATGATCAGGTTTTCAAACTCACTGCCCTGAGAGGACAATGATCCTGCAGGCACACCTGGGAATTTCCAAAGGGTTTGCCCGCATGCCTGTTTTTATCCTCCCACATATTTCTTGTAGGAAGGAGGAAGACCAGCCAAAGCCCTGCTGTGGGCAGCAATCATCTGCAGGATGCACAGAGCCAGCAGGGTAATGAGGGGGGTCCCAGGTGCTGAAATGAAGGAGTGCAGGGGATCCACTGGCAGCACAGTGGGACGCAGCCATTTGGAAATCAGAGCAGAAAGGGACAGAGTTTGACACTTTGGCTTGGCAAGGGCTGGGAGGGAGCAGCGAGGCAACGTCATGCGGGGACTGGTGGGGTGAGTCACTTCTGACTAAGACATCCATTGGGGAGGCACCCACGGAGTCCCCACTGCCAGGCTCCAGCACTGCAGAGCTGCCAGAGGAATTCCCGCTTTTGGAAAGGTTGAAACACAAAAGCCCGACTTGAGCCACTCCCAAACACAGCCGGATCTGACTCCATGGGGTGATCTGCTTCCTGACCCCTGGGTTTTTCCAAAGCAGAAAACTTGTGCTTTGATGCTGCTGAGGCTCCATCATGCCTCAGCTTCAGATGATCTCTTGGAAGGATGATGGGACACTCCAGAGGCACATGATGACATGCCCTGGCTTTGTGATGCTGGGAGTATGGCCAAGCACTGATTGCACCCAAGTACCTCTTCCTGCCAGGAAGTGATCCCAACCAGCTCCTGAGACACCTCCTCCCTAGGCATCCCACAGCAGCACTGCACAAAGAGCATGGAGGAGGGTCTCTTTGTGCCTGGGCCATGGTGGCAGGATCACTGAGGCAATTGGTTTTCATCAGTGCCACACCCCCAACCCCTGGGGTGCGTGGAAAGGATGACGCTTCTTGGGGTAGAGAAAGGGCAATTTTTATGTAGTGGGCAGCAAACAGAGCATAAAAGGCACACAGAGCTGCACCCACAAGCAGCTCATGGCTGGGAAACACTTGTGGCCAGTTCACACTGGTTGTTTCTGCAAAAAGACAGAAAAAAAAAAAAATTTCCACCAATGGAAAAAAAAAATCTTAGTGAGCAGCACGCTGCAGAGCAAGCCCTGACCTCACCTGCCCCTCACGTGGGTAGGAAGGGCTGCATGGCACAGAGCATCTCCCTGCTCCCTAGGAGGGACTGTGATTGCTGAGGGATAACCATTGAATGCCCCAGGCTACCAGAACAGCAGGAAGGGGAAAAATCAGATGCAAAGCTGGGGAGTGATCCCACTTCTCTGTTGTACATGGTGCAGAAGGGGAGGGATTCTCCAAGCTGCCTGGACAGGCACCATGAACTCCCCTTTGACAGCCAAAGGCTGGGGATTTGGGAGGAAGATCTGAGGATGCTGAGGATGGGGATACACCACTTCAGAGCTTCCCAGCTGCCTTTGCAACATGGAGGCGGCTGGCAGACAGAGCCAGCTTTCTGCAGCTCTGGGAGCCCTCCGAAACACAAAGCACAGCATCTCAGAGGAATGAGCCCCTTAGCAAGCAGCAGGGTCTGCCCACGCTGGATCCTGCTGGAGGAGGCAGGAGGGGCTACACTGTGCCACAGGCAGGAACAACCCTGCCTGGGTATCCCACCTTCTCTGCCTCTTCGCTTCAACATGTGCCAACCTCCAACGTGAGAAGGGCTCCTTCTGAGAAAGGACATACTTGGGGCTGCAGATGACAAAAATCCCAGTTGTGGGATTTGAAGTTCTCTCTTCCCCATCACAAAAGGCAACACCCAGAGGAGCAGAGTATAACCCCACTTCCAGAGCCAGGCAGGGCCTTGTGAAGCAGCATTCTCCTGTGAAACATTCACCCAGGACTAGGTGCAGGGTACCACTTGTTTTGTACCTGCCTACAGGGAGCAAAAAGAAATCAAAGGCATCTACAAACCCCCTCAGAAGGGTAAGATCCAAGAAAACAGCAGACTTCAAGGGCTATGAATCAGTGGCTCCATAAATAAGCACACAGACAGTTGTTTCAAAGCCGCAAGATCTGACTGGGGATAACCCGAAATGCCAAGGCAGGGTGCTCAGCCTCAGCCTGTCCTGCTCAGCACCAGCTTAACAGAGAGTTGGCCCCAAAACCAATCCCAGCCCATACTGACTCGACCTCCCTGCAGACAGTAATTTAAGCCATCTGCCTAGAGCCAAACCCCCCCTCCTTTTCCCCAGCTACAGATGTACAGGCCTTGGATGGATGGATTGAAAGGTGGATCTAATGCCCCTGCAGTGCTTCTGACGAAGTGCAGCCCCATCGCCTTGTAGGAAGAGCTTCCAGATGAATTACTGCAATTACCCCAGCTGCAGAGAAACTGAAGGTTTTCCCCTCACTGGTGACAAAGACTTCTCCAAAAAACAATTCCCCAAACGCCCACCACCCCAAGCTGTAATGCAGCCATCCAGGATGTGGAGAGCGGAGCCCCCAGCACCACCCTAGAATCGCTAAGCTGTGATCAGAGAAACTCACAGCCATGGTGAAAGCCAGGGGGAGAAGGAAGAGAGCTGTCTTTCGAGGCAGCAACAGGCAAAGAGGCACAGAGGACATGGAAATGTCAGTGGCCTCATCCTGGAAGGAAATAAAATGCTGGGCAGGGATGTGGGACAGGGTCAGCATCACTCAGTTCTCCTGCCTGACTGCTTCTTTCCCCCTCTTGTGTTGCAGGCAGCTGGCCTCTAAAAATACCCACTGTTGTCACGCCGTCCTGCCTGCTTGGGTCAGGAAACAGCTCTGAGCAGCTTTCAGTTCCATTCTTCATCTGCGCTGCTGTGCTTCCCTCACCAGGATCTGTCCCAGCCCCTCTTCTGTGCCTGGCAGGTGACAGTCTTTCAGGAACTATGGCCATAACTTGACATAGACTCAATGAACCAAGGGTGCTAACTGGGAATATACAACCCTGGGAAATTTCTGCTGGGGTTGCTAGAACTAGCAAAAAGGCAAGTATTTCCACAGCATCTCTCTGCTTCTCTACAAAGTGCCACAAGACCATTCCAAGGCACACAGTCTAGTTTCATGCCACTGATGGGAGGCCCACAGCTACATGAGTGTGCATGAGAAAGGGAGTCACAGATTTCCCAAGCTCATTCAGCCCATGACACCACAACTGTCCCAGGGTCAACCTGGTGCTGATGCTGGCCAGCTCTGGTCTATAGAGAAGGAGGGGAGAGAAGAGTCAGCTTCGCCTCAGAGGTGCAGTACAGCCTCTCCAGTGGTGAGGTACCATCCCCACTGGCAAAATACACCCTGGATAGCCCACCCTCAGCTGCCCACAGACATGGCGTTGGGTCTAAGCGATGCATCTGCTCAGGCTCAGCTGGTTGCACATGGCACAAACCTGGCAGTGTGGAGGCACAGGGACCACACCAGGGAGCACCAAAGTATCAAGCCCTGTGCCAGCAGCACAGAGGCCAGCCATGAAGACCTGCCTGCTGCCTCCCTGGCCTTTCCTTCCACCTTCCTCGAATCCCAGGTTGTACGGACCTGCAGCGGGCTGGAAAGTTAAACCATGATGAGAAAGAAGCAGCCCCTGTCCCCCACCACAGGCACTCCCCTCCCCTGCCTGCAGCCCAGCAGGGCAGGAAACCTGCCAGCAGGCAGGCTCTGCCCACGGGAAATGCTGTGCAACAGCACGAGAAGAGGCCCCAGGCAGCACAGCTTCCTGAAGCTGCACCTCCAACAGCCTCTCATCAAAAAGCACTAAGCAAAAGCATTTGGTCAGGCAGCACCTGCAAGGGACAGCATGAGCACCCCTGGAAGGTACTCAAGCACCCAGTGGGTTCACCCACATTTGAAACCTGCCTGGTGGAACTGGTGCAGGGGAGACATTTAAGGCCCAGCTTTAACCAGTTTTGCTCTACCTGAAATAAAAAATTGGTGTCTCTACAGAGGGAGGCTTGTTGTACCCCAGTGTACAGCGAGGCCAAAGCAGGTGGGCAAAATGCTCTGCATCAGGGCCTGCTGCTTTACAGCATCACTTGACTGCTCATGTACATCATTCCCAAGCTCTTATGATTTCATTTTTCAAAGGGAACCAGGAGAAAGTCAGGTCACATTTACTCAAAACCAAGTACTCAGCACATCTGGGGTTTTTGTGTACCAGCAGCAGATGCCACAAAATACACCTCGTGGTTGCCCACTGTCTGCTTGGGGCAACATAACACTGGTCCCTGCAAAGAGAATTTATCTGAAGAGCCCTTTGCTGCCTGTCTGATCTGTCACATGGGAGATTACACTGGAGGGGGAAAAAAAAAGCCTTTTTTTTTTTTCTCCTCCTCCAAAGTGGGCTTTTCTCCCTCCCTGCACTTCTCTTGAAATTAATTTTCAGCATTTAGCAGCATTTTCCCATGACTCTGCGCGGCTGCCTTGGCCAGGCGCCAGCCTGATACTGCTCCTCCACCAAAGATGTCTGTATCTGATTGATCCTCCGGCCAGCAAACGAGAGAGAGAGAGGAGCCTTAATAGCACATTAATAAATAAGAGAAGCCTTTACGGTTATTCCAGTCACCGGAACAAACATCTCAGCAAAACAAACCAGCATGGGATAAACTTACGTCACGGGCTGGGAAGACAATCCTGGCTGGGAAGTGGGTCAGCCCAGGAGCACGAGAGCATCATTCTCAGCATCTCTGGAAGATACATGTGCAGAAAGGGGAGAGGACACCCAGCTACCCTATGCTGATTTATGCACAGGTTTATAGAGGAGACAGCCCAGTTAATGTGCACAGCAATTAGTGCCTTGTTCCTGGGGAAAGCAGTCGGGATTTCAGAGGGCACTGGGGAGGCAAGGCAGCGCAGAGACAGCCTGTGCTAGCTCTCGCTGCGGAGACTGAAGATAACTGCCGCCACCGCCGGTTTCTCACGCACAACGCCAACGTTGACGCACTTAAACTTCATCTCCAGCTCTGGTGAGCATTAAAGCTGTCTTCGAGTCTACCGTCTTCAGGTGTTCAGCACTTTGCTCTTCCGAGGTAGCCGCTGCCTCTTCCCCCCATCCCAGGTGGATGCTGCCCTGGCAGCTGGCTCAGAGAAGGCAGAAGCAGAAAAGCATTCCCTCTAGACCTGGAGAGCTGAACATCACCAGTGTGGGGAGTCATCAGGACCACTTCTGCACCCACTTCCCAAATGATCTGCAGGCCTGGCAATGATGCAGGTGCTTGACCCAGCTGTCAGACAGTAACCAGCACCAAACTCACAAAAAGATGGTTTGAGGACAGTCATCTTTGGAAATTTCCACTAGCAAAAATAGATTCAGAATGGCAAGTTTGTGCAGACCTTGGGGTGCCCTTGCCCTGGCCTGGCTCCTGTAAGGGGGGAGGGAAGCACATATGATGTCTGCATGTTGAAAACTTCATAGATTCAGTTATAAGGGAACCACAAGGATCATCAAGTCCAACTCCTGGCCCTGAACAGGACAACCCCAAGAATCACACCATGTGCCTGAGAGCCTTGTCCAAACACTTTCTGAACTCTGTCAGAGTTGGTGCTGCAACCACTTCCCTGGAGAGCCTTCCAGTGCCCAACCACACCTTGGATGAAAAACCTTTCCTAACATCCTATGCAAACCTCCCTTAGCACAGCTCCATGATGTTCCCTTGGACCCTGTCACTGGTCATAGAGAGCAGAGATTGGTGCTGTCCTTCCATTGTCCCTCCTGTGGAACCTGCAGCCCATGATGAGCTCTGCCCTCAATCTCTTCTCCAGGCTGAACAAGCCAAGTGACCACAGCTGCTTCTCGTATGGCTTCCCCTCTAGACCCTTCACTATCTTCATGTTCCCCCTCTGGATGCTCTCTAACAGCTTTATATTCTTCTTGTATTGTGGTACCTAAATTGGCACACCAAACTAGAGATAAGGCCAAACCAGTACAGAGCAGGACAATCACCTCCCTTGACCGGCTGGCAGTGCTGTGCCTGACAAACCATGGGACACAGTGGGGGCCCTTTTTGGCTGCCAGAACACACTGGTGACAAGTTGGTGGCAGGACAGTCAGGGCTGAGAGCAGCTTTCTGACTACAAGCCAGAATTCAGCCTTCTCTTTCTGGTGTAGAGACTGCAATGGCAGGACGATGTGAGGAGCAAGAATTGCCAGGTACCAGTGACAAAAGGCTCAGGACTCAAAGCTGTTGGAGCACAGCAAGGGTTCACCACAGACAGGCCTCCTCCCCACTTGCAGAGACTGGGGCTGCCCAACACAGGTGTTCACACATCCTCAGCTCACCCTCCAACAACCCCTTTTTCCCTCCCCATACTCTGGAGCCAGATTGAAGAGCACTTCCAGCCTTTTTTGCTCTCTAACCATGCCTGGAGAAGCACCCAGCCCAGCATGCTGGCTGCCATCTCTACACTAAAAACCTTCCCATCTTCCCCATGCTGGGCCCTCCTGCCCTGAGAACCCAGCTGCTGAGAACCCAGCAGCTCATATGGCAAAGAAGGCCTCCTGACACTGGTGCTACCAGCGTCCAGGACAAACAGTTTGCTTTATCAGTGCACGGAAAGCCTGTGACATTCCTGGTGGTACTGCACAGGAGGATGAGCTAGGTGTTTCCTTGGGCTAGCCAACAGACAAGGAGATATGGATTTATTAGAGCTTCAAACACTCAAGGGCTTTGGGTGATGAGTGGGATTTCCAGATAAACTTTAAGCTACTTACAGCCTCTGCAAACTCCCTTAGATCCTCTGATGAAGATGAATAACATGAGAGATACTAAGAGAACCACACAAAGCTGGAGACACGCAGCACCAAATCACACATCTCCCTTTTCTCCCTTCTTCCCACTAGCCTTGGCTTTACTGAGAAGTCCTCATAGTCATAAACCTACAGAGGCAGGGTCAAGTGCTACAGGCAAACTCCAAAGTTGTGCAAGATGTGTCATTTTCCACTCATGGAGGCAGGAAGTGGATCTCGGAAACCCTGGGCAGACAGGGAAATCCCAGAGCAGTTTCAGGTGGTGCTGGAACAGCTATATTGCTTGTGTATATGGTGGGCATGCCTGGGAAAATCCCCATCAGGAAACAGGACTCACCCACAGAGGTGCTGTTCACTCAAAGGGAGGGACAAGCTCCACCATAAAGGTCAGAGCTCCTTGCCCACCCCATTTGGAAGATATATGTAGGCTTCACTGTTCACAAGAGCAGCAGTTCTCCTGCCCTTGTCCTGGGACAGGCTAGAGGCCATCAGTATCTAACTGTTCCTCCCATCCCAGCAGCCACAGTGGAGCCCAGAGGGATTCAGCATTGGGCTCTTCTCACTGACCAACCCCATGCACAGCACCTTACAGGGATGCTGCAGCATTCATTGGCCTTGGGGACACTTTGTGACCTCCCTCTGCACAGGCTTCCCAGCACAGTCCTCCTCCCTTCCTTCGCAGGCACACCTAGCTCTTCTGCAGGCCTTCAACTGCAGAGAGGAGAAGGAGTGACACCAACCAGGGAAGAGAGCTCAGCCTGCCCCAGCTCACTTATCAGGGTCCCTGCTAAGGGGCCTGATGAGCCATGAAGCAGTCGGAGAGGCACAGAAACTCTGCATGGCAGATACAGGGAGTGGCGAGGCGCCAAGACTGTGTGCTCCCGTTACCACAGGCATGCTGCTGCAACAACAGCACCTTATCACTGCCCTCAAGTCAGGACTCCTCACTGTCCCACTGAGGACCCCACAGGACTCAGGTTGCACTTTGAGCTCCCAGCTCATGCCCCAAACCCAAATGCTCCTGGAAAAACATGAATGCAACCTTCCTTCCCCATATGCAGAAAACAGAACCATCGGGGTCTCCAGAAGGGCAGGGCAAGAATCCACTCTCCAGCCCTGTCAGCCACAGAGTCTGGGGGGCTCCTCTCCTTGGTAGCAGCTCAGGCAGATCCCAGAGATCCCCAGGCATGCCTCGTGCTGAGTGGGTTTGGTACGTCGGCGGGTCCCCTCACACCCACCCTCAAGTCCTCCTTCGAAGGAAGCAGGGACAGTCACGCGCAGCAATGTCAAAGCTCCTCTCCATTTACCAGAGCGCTGCTGCTTCAGCACTTTCCAGAGGCTAATGGAGTGGCTCAGCACCGCGAGAGGAGCAGGTCGATGGGGAGGCAGCGGGGAAGACACGAGTAGCTCCTGACTGCCCTGCTGGAGGTTAACCAGCTGCAATGGGAGATTAACAGGAATTTCGGCAATCTTGAGGTGGCTTACTTCCCCCCTTCCCTGCAGTCTCCAAATCCTTCATTAACTTCTTACACTAAGAGAAGAAGAGTGCAAAAGTTAAATGAGCTCTGACAAGTTTTCAGAAGGGTTTTTAAGCATCCTCCACACGTTTTGCTATTAATTAGCAATGAGGAAGAACCACCACCGGGAGAGGCTTCAACACAGACTGAACAGCTCTCACTGCTGCCCGCGTATGCTTTGGCTCAGCTCAAATGCTCTCAGAAGGCCCCAAAAGAGGCACCAGAAAAACCCAGCTCTTGCAGCACTTCCCACAGCTCACGCTGCAATCTTTCAAGGGCACTGTGTTTAACTTAGCAGCACTGCACTAACTCACTCAAGTGGCTGAAAAACAGCTTAGTCCATTTTGCAGCTGGTTTATTTTTCTGAACAGGTTTTTGCCTCGCAGCATTGCAGTTTAAAATGTAACTGATACTCCCTGACCAACCATTGTGAGCTGCAGGGTGTTTCTGTAATGAGACCCTCCTCACTCCAGCACCAGGCGCAGCAGAAGCCCCCATGGCCCTCATTCCCACAGAGGCTTGTGGAATACCTGGAAGGATGATGTGCCTTCATTTCTCTCTGCGTTTAGAAACCAGAGCAGCAGAGCAGTCTGTGCAAGGTCACAGAGCAAGAAAGTTTGCCGGAGCTCTTGGTCTCAACTCCGGCGCCACACGCCAGCCCTCTCCATCTGCCAGGGAGGAGGGCAAGTGCCTGGCTTATCCGGATCAATAGAAATCAGACCTGGGCCATTCTGCCACTGAGGATGCAATACAAGACACACAGCTTTGATCGAATGGAGAAGAGCAGCCCCTGGAGACTGGGCATAGGGAAAAAAATCCCAAGATTTTTTTTTTTCCAAGAAGTAAGAAAATGGGCCCCATGAGATTTTTCTTGCACTTTGTTCTTATCCACTGGTTCAGTTTAGGCCTTCCTGAAAATGAGGCATTGTCCCAAGGCATATTATGAAATTCCCAGACCACGTCACACAAGGAGAACACATCATTTGTGAGGGGGACGGGTGGGAGAGAAATCCCAGACTATTCCAGGAAACGCAAGGAGACATCCCTGAAATGACTTCCCCTCCAGCCAGGAGGGGAAGGGAGGACCTCCCACCTCGCTCCTTGTACCCAGCCAAAACTAGGTCAGTGACACAGCCCTGCTCACAGCCAGAGCTCCTCTCCAGACACCAGGACACATGGAAGAGTGCAGCCAGGAGGGTGAAGGGGGTAACCTTGCCCCTTCCCATAGCCTGACATGTTTCCTGCAAGAGAGCCCAGCTGGCCCTGTTGAAGAGGCAGGCAGTTCCTTCTCTGCTTCCTCCTCAGCACCACAACACTGCCAGCTGGCTTCAAAGAGAAAACCCACTTTGGCCCCTCCCTGGCCCTTTATCATGCAAAACAAAGGAAAAAGAAAATCCCCACACCTTACTTCCAAAGGCTTCCTCTGTCTCTTTCCCAGTTTCTAAGGCCAGGAACTGCTATGACTGCCAACCCCCAAACACCTTCAGAAAAGACATGAGGTGCTCATCCTGGTCTGCAAAAGCCAAGGTCTTGAGACCTCAAGACCACTATCCCCCATGTCAAGGCGGGTAGGGTGGGACATCCACATACTTCACATCTCAGAGCCAAAACACCTCCCTTCTAGAAAGCCTCCTCCCTTCACAGCCCCTTCCTCCCTTGACCTTGACACAGATGCCAGCTCCAGCACGCACCCACCCGTCTGTGCCGGGGAGGGGATGGCGATGAGGGTCCAAGATGGGGGCAGCTCCCCCTTCCCGGGTGAACCGCGCCCACCGCCGCCCCCGGGCACCCACGAAGGGAGGGAAAGCTGGGGTAAGGCTCCGGGGAGCCGGCACTCACCGCTGTGCGAGCTGAACCACCGCGGTGCGATGTGAAGGGGCAGCGCGTCGGCCAGCGAGGCCCTGGCGCCCAGGTACAGCATCCCGTCTCTATGGTGACCGCCTCCCGTCTCCTGGAAACCGTTGCCATGGGCGTACGTGGAGTCGGAGCCCGGACCGCCGCCGCCGCCGCCCGGGGCCCGCTCGGCCTCCCCCGCCGCCCGTGCCGCCGCCGCGTACAGCCCGAAGGGGACGGCGCCGGCCGCCGCCGGGTCCATGCCCATCCCGGCCACCGAGCTGACGGAGCGGCTGCGCAGCCCCATCGCGCCGCCGCCGCCGCCCGCCCGGTAATGGCCGAAGGGGGGCGGCCCCCCCCTCCTCCCGGCGGCGGCACGGCGCTGTCATCCGTCGACACCCCCGGGAAGGGGCCCCGCGAACGGGTCGCCGTGCTCTGCTTGCCCCCCATGTGGGCGCCGCCGGGCCGGAGGGAGCCGAGCGACAGCCCCCCGCGGGGAACGGGGCCGCGCCGCCCCCGCTGGGAGGCGAGAGGGGGCGGAAGGAAGCGGGGGGGCGCGGGGAGCTACGGGCGAAAACCCATCCCCGCCCCAGGCATCCTCCCCCCGCCGGGCCCGCAGGGGCGAGGGCGCCCCGAGTCCGCCGCCGCCGCCGCCGTCACCCCCGGCGGAGGCCGCCGAGGGCTCCGGGGCCGCGGAGCGGGGAGGGAGCGGCGGGGGAGGGGGGGGATGGACGCCGGCAGGGTCGCTCCGCCCGCCTCGCTGGTGCCCGGGGCGCGGCCGGGAGCCGGGCGCGGATCAGCTGTGGCCCATGGGCGGCGGGGGCGGCGGGGGCGGCGCGCCCCGCTCCGCTGCGCTGCGCCGCGCCGGGCACGGCCTCGCTGCGGCCGCCGCCTGGTGCTGGGCGCCGCGCCGGAGACAATAGCGGCCGGCAGCACGCATGCTCCCGCCCCCGGCCCCCCGGCCCGCCGCCCTTAACCCCTGCACCGCCGCCGCCCGGCGCTGCGCTTGCCGCCGCGGGACGCGGAGCCGCCGCTGCACCGGCGGGCGGGCGCTGCCCCGCGGAACACAACCCTCGACCCACGCCACGCACATATCTTGCTCTGCAGCGGGGCTGCGACCACCCGCAGGCTTCCGCGACCAGAGCCCCTCCAGGGAGGCTGGACCCGCCCGGGAGCCCGCTTCGGGCCGTGGGACCCCCAGCGACTCCACGGGACTCGCTGCCCCAGTTCACCGGGACGGGGGCGGGTGGTGGGGTAGTGAGTGGTGGGACTACATCTCCCAGCAGCCCCCGCACGGCTCCCCTTAGTGCGCAGGCGCCGCGCGGGCTCCGCCGGGGCGGCCCAAGATGGCGGCGCGCTGGAGCAGCGAGAATGTGGTGGTGGAGTTCCGCGACGCCCAGGTCGGGGGGGCCCGGGGGCTGCCGCATCACCGCGCCGCGGGGGCAGCCCCCGGCCGGCCCGTGTTGAGCGGAGCGGGGGGAGGTCCCGGTCCGGGAGGGCTCGGCGGCCCCGCGGGGCCTTTCGCCGACGATGGACGGGGCTGAGGCGGTCTGGAGTCGTTTGCGCGGAGATAACGCCTTAATTTATGGGGCGCTTAATTTCTAATCTTAATCAGGTCTTGTATGTTATTTTTAAAATATACTGTCAGGCCTTGTGTAAGATATTGCCACTTCCCACGCGTCTTTCCTCATTTCCTTTTGCAGGAGGTGCTCAAGGCCAGCGTGGATGGGGCTCTGAGCAACCTGGTCTAGAGAAAACTGTGTGCGTATGGCAGGGGTTTGGAACGAGATGAGCTTTAAGGTCTTTTCCAACCCAAACCATTCTATGGCTCTGTCAGTTTTCCCGGAGACTGTTACAGCTACTGTTTCACTGCCAAATAAATTACTAAGTGTTGCTGGATTAAAATGAAAAGTGGGTTATATTTTTTTGTAAATAGCAAAAAGGTCAGCTTTTGTTTTTGAAGGTGATGGTAACAGGAGAACTCCCCTCAGAGTTTGCTCGCATGCTTTCATAGAAATTGTTCTTACATCCTTGGAAGTGTTCATGGCTAGGCCGGACAAGGCTTGGAGCAGTCTGGCTTAGTGGAAGGTGTCCCTGCCCATGACAGGGATTTGGAACAAGATGATCTTTAAGGTCCTTTCCAAACCAAGCCATTGTGGGATTCTATGATTCTGTTCTAAGAAACATGGGGTTTTTAAGGTGCTGGTAATTGCTTAACAGAGCTAGATACAGTGGGTGAACTATGAACTACTTCAGCAGGAAATGCCGAAAGATTAAAATAAATAGAAGCTCTTCTAGAATGGAAGCTCTCTCGTCTCATTTGTCCTCTTGTGCTGGAGCAGTAACAGCTTCACCATTGCAAATAGAGGCATTGAATCCTGTGTGCTGCAGCCAGCCTACCTTCTGTAAGCTCACAAAGCTTTTCACTTTTATACCTCAAAAGCTTTGTATCAGTTTTCCTCCCAGAAGCATTAAAGGAGCCTTGTCTGCTACTGAGGATTTGCCCTCAGGAAACCAGTAATGAGATACGAGGGTACATCTTCCTACATCACAGATTCACATTGCATCTGGCTTAGGAGATAGGAGGCCCCATGACTTTATTGCTTACTCATAATGACTGGTGTGTGGGAGAAGAAGGGGCAGGTGTTGCCATTCCCTGCTGCAGCAGTTGGTTTCAGTGTCACTCTTGCACTGGCACAAACCTTGGCAGAGGGTGAACACGGGTGTTTTGGTCACTTTGCTTTGCTCTGGTGTGATCTTTCTGGAGCTGTTCTGACCTGCCTGCTCTCCTGTATGAAATCAGAGAACTGCTGGGGCTGCCAGACTGCTGCTTCAGGATAAACTCATTTATATGTTTGTGCCTGAGGTTTTTTTTAGGAGTCTGCGGGAACATTTTTGCAGGTGGGAAACACGAGCTTGAGAAATTGGAGCACCTTGGCTGAAATCATCCAGTACCAGGCTTGAGCTCTGCATGTAGGCCACACTATCTCCAAAATCCCTATCCCAAAACCAGCCTAAATGGAAATGAGTCAAAAGAGCGGGCAGCTGTTACATTTGTAGCCAGTACACTTCTGCAAGCACTGCAGTTCACCGTGCTGGGGTGTGTCATGAGAAAGCTACAGCACCCAACCTGTAACACTTCGGAAAATCACTGTGTTTTGGGGCCAGTGTTACCTACAAGTGTCATTTTTCTGTACAAGCTGACAGAGGTGGCAGTCTCTGTATTCTTCTGATTTAGATGAGACCCACAGGCTCTTCTTGGGCTGTTTGCACTATAAAAAGGAGAGTAAAACTCACCCACTGCTGAAATAGAACCATTTGTAGCAACTCAGTGTGTTGATGGGGGTTTAGGTATGCAGGGAACTGGTGTTGCTTGTTAAGAGTTTGCAGCTCTTGAAAAACAGCCTAGCCATGTCAAATGGGGTTGGTCTGTTAACTCTCAGGTGGAGAGAATGAAGCTAAATTGAAAACTAATGAAAGCTCAGACATGAAAAGGAGTTTTCCTTGGCTTGCCTGGCAGAAATCGAGTGAAATGCCAAAGTAGATGCTTGAAGTCTGAGAAGATGCTACCTGGGCTGTAGGCTCAGAGCAGGTTCTCAAATGTGCACTGCTCCCACTGTGCTTACTCATGTCATTGTTATTCATGAACAGCAGTTCTAGCTATCCACAGTGTTGTTTTAGGACAAAAACTGCTTTCAGGTTGGTTTGTTCAGTTTCAACTCCCCTCTTCTAGAAGGTTGTGCTGTGAAGACTGACAGCGCTATGCCAAGCACATTAAATGGCAGCTGTTTGGTGTTTTTTCCTGTGCCTAGATAAGACTCTTGTATCTTAGGGAACTGTTTGTTGCTGTAAAACAACTTAATTTGTGACCCATCAGAGTAGCAGCCTGACAGATGTGAAACTTTTTACTTCATTTTTATTGTTCATTACATTTGATGATGTTTGGTGCCTGGAAAAAAACAGTTTACTAGTGTTCATTATTGAAAACGATTTGTAAGGATTTATGAGATCCTTTATATACAAGTAAACTTGTATATAAAATTATCAATCACTTCAAATTGACATGGTTTTTTTTTTTGTCTTGAGGAAAGATGGCCCCAACTGTATGAAATATATCTCCTGACTAGCTCTTCGTCACATGAGAAAACTCCAGCTACTATAATGGCTTTAGTGATCCTCATTTTAATTTCTCAGAAGAAAAATGTGTAACATCTGGGAGAAGTTCTTTCTTATGTTGGTTTGTTTTGTTTGTTTGTTTGTGGGGGTTTTTTTAAATGGATTTAGTAACCTACTTTTTTCATAGGTTTTTTTTCTGTGTTTTGCAAGGTGCCAAGGAGTCTAGAAAGCTGGAATTGTTTATCGTTTAGAGATCTTAAAACTAGCTCCTTATTTACAGTGTTAGGTTTAGGACTAGGGAAGCCTTGTCAGAAGATTGGATTTGCTGCCTAGTAAAAAGTAATGAAAGGGGGTTGTTTGTGGAACAGTAAAAGTGGTGAAACTGGTCTTGGTTTACCGTGAGCTGAAACTCTGTGGGCAACTGTAGCTCTTTGCCGTGTGGTCTCTAGAGAAGAATGGGTCTGTGATGATGTTTTTCTCTTACTTGGGGTATTTGCAAGGAGGGGATGGACCCTGGCTAAAAAAGCTCAGAATTTGTGATGGTTATTTTACTATCAGATCTGACTGAAATGGAGTAGGATTTCTGTATTGTCTGTCAGGTTTTAGTGATGCTTGTAAGTAGTAACTGTGGGACACCCTGAAATCTTGTTACATCCATGCTGAGAGCACTTAAAATCCTGAACAGCAGCAGGAGATACATCCTGAGCCTTCAGAGGCACCTTTGAAGATGACAGCAATTAGTGTGAAGAATGTGGGGCATATTCTGATTTTGTACTGGGAATGCTCAAAACTCTATTGAAGTCATATCTATGTTTATGGGCTGAACTGTTCAGCTTTCCAAGTAAAATTTTCCTTTATTCTCTTGGCATTTAAACAAGCTGATCAGCCAGTTCATTCTGCACAAAAAGAGGGGGAGACAATATCCAAACAGTCCTTTTTTTAAAGTTTTTTTTTCTAATGGCCTTTAAGTTATCTTATAGCCTTCTTTACAAGCAATGCCAAAGTAAATTCTGATGCCTCTTGGCCATCTCTCATTTTTGGAGAACAGCCATACACAAATGGTTGCACTTCTCTCTCCCAGTACATATATAATTAAATCTGGCCCTGCAATGAAAGAGAGAGACTGAGAAAGTTCCTGAGCAGGAGCAGAGGCTGATTAATACACATTATTAGAGATTGCTGATTGAAAGACTGCAGCTGTGATTGCCATAGTGGGGAGAAGGGAGCAAGGTCTTAGTGCTCATAATGTCGTCTGCCAGGTCTTGTCTTCAGTTTGCGCTAACAAAGATGTTTTATGTGTGCTGTCCTGCATCCCAAAATCGACCACTACACTCCATTGCCCCTCTGTGCTACTTTAAAGGGATGTTACTTTAATGAACTCCTCCCTGAAGCCATGTGTTTGACTGAGCAGCTGACCTGAGAGGTATTATTTAGTTTTGGTCTGTGTTTCTCTTTAACAGGCGACTGCGATGTCAGTGGATTGCCTGGGACAGCGTGCTGTACTCTCGGGGTGAGTGTGACAGTCATTTCCACAAGCCAGACCAGCAACCTGCAGGCTGACCTCAGCTGAGCAGTTGATGGATTGTTTCAGAAAGGTGCAGCTGAATTCTGTTCAAAGCTTAATGAAACTGATTCTGGGTCATGTTCCCAATGGGATACAGAGTGGAGAGACAGCAACAAGAGCACAGTAAAATACTGTTGTGGCTTTCCTGGTAAATTCCTTCCCAAAGCCCCATATGGGAGGTGGAACATCATGAAGTCCTATTTGGATTGTGCTGAAATACAGATTAGATTATTTTCTAACAAAACTTGCCCCAAGTATGCCCATGGGGCTCTCTGACGTGCTTCTCTGCAGGTTCAATGTGGGATAATACAAAGAGCAGTCAGTGCCACAGACTCCCAAGTTGCCCAAGCTCCAAGGAGAGCTTGGTCTTATGTATCCACCTCCAGGGCAAGTCTTCAACCAGCTTGGCAGGGCCTTTCCAGCTCCTGCCTTTCAGTACTAACAGCTATTCCTGTCCCACTCTCAGTGACACAATTGCCACACCAATTAGGATGTTAATTTCAGAATCATGTGAGTGTAGCTGATCTTTGGTCAGCCTTCAAGTAACCATGTCCTTTGGTACAACTCGGAGGGGTGCTTGCTTCTGTGCAAACTCTTAGTCTGGCAGCTCTGCACAGGAATAACAGGAGGGTTGGCCAGTGCTCAGAGCAGCTGTATGGTCACTATGCAGCTGAAAGATGATGCTCATGTGGTTAATTATGTAGGGTTCAACATGTTTTGATGCTGGTCTTCCATAGGGTTCAGCTGGCTCACAATTATTTCTGGGCAGTGTCTCTTGCTTGTAAGATGAATCACACAGGATACCTTGCTTTGTGGGGAGTTGGCCACATCCAGCAGGATGTATGAGCTCAGGTTTGCCATCATGCAGAATTATTTCTGCTGCATATAGAGTTAGCTCAGGTAGGTAATGGAACCGAATCTATGCAGGACTGTGTCCACCCATGTTAACAAGCTGCTGCAGCTGAGCATCAGCTCTGTGCAGGTGTTCTTGTACTGTTGGTGGAACCAAGCCCTCAGACTGGTGTGGAAAGAAGCACCCACATAGAATCATCTTTGTCAAGGCTCATTAACTCTTGCTCAGAGCAACCTATCCAGGCTGAAGCTGTTGCATTGCACTCCCAGGCCTGTGGCACTTTGCTGCAGCAGCAGCATTAGGTCAGCAAAGCCTATTTGAATATGTTTGCACCATTTTCCAGCACTTCCTTTTGTATCCAAGTTATCTGGGTTTTCCTGTGGTGTGAGCTATCTATTACATTTGCAGGCCTTTTCTACTTTCACCGTGTCTTGTCTTTGTTGGGGGGCTGTGTTGTTTTTTTTTTTTTAAGTTAATTTTGAAGTATGTAGTCAAATGTAGCATTTTCAGGAATACTGTTTTCACTTGTCTTGTGAAATGCTTCTCTTTTGAGTCTTGTGCCTCTAGACACAAGGCTGTGAGCTCTGTGTGAGCTTGGGGTTTTGAGATCAGTCCTGTGAGATGCAGCCCCTTTGTGTCTGTGTGTCTTGCAGCCGCCGTTTCCTCTACATCGTTAACCTGGATGCACCAAATGAGGGTCATCGAAAGATCTCCCGTCAGAGCAAGTGGGACATTGGGGCGGTGCAGTGGAACCCCCACGACAGCTACGCCTACTACTTTGCAGCTTCGGTAAGTTCACTCATTTAAAAGCTGTAGCTCATCGTCTTCCCTGGTCTTTCTTTCATGGGTGAGCCTCTGCAGAGCTGGAAGGCTGTGTGGAGCTGGTACAGACATGCTTCTGCAAGTCACATTACAAGATCAAGGCCTAACTGATTTACTGCCAGCGAGGTGTTTGGCTTGATGGCTCTCAGTTATTGGGCAGTCAGGGTTGAATGTAGTTTTGCTTGCGTGTCATTTACAAAATACTTTGGCAAAGAAATCAAGCATCCAAATGGTCCTTTTCTGGAGGGAAGTGCTCTCTTTCTGATTTCCGTTTTGAGATTTGTGCACTTCTTGAATGTCTTGTTCTGTGCTGTTTTGTTTTCACCTCCCTGCCTTGCTGCTCAGCTGTGGTGCACCAGGAAGCCTGTAAATAGCACAGGTCAATACTAGCTCAGTGCTGTAACAATTGGGATTTGCAGCTGGGCATGGACTGGATCAGTGAGGAGTTCCATGAGGCAGTGAGTTGGGCTGAAGAAGCAGTAATGACCGTGTGAGACTGAGTGCAGTTTTTGGCTCTGCTCTATGCTTGGTCTGTCATGCTCTGCAGCTTGTTCACCCAGAGCCCTGAGCTCTGCTGGTGGATCTGTCAGCCGTCACCCACAGCACTGTGGCAATTGGCACCAGCCAGGTGCAGACTGTTTTCTGGGTGAGCTGCCTTTTCTGCTGTGTTGTGTCTGCTTTTATAGCCTGAGAGTCCTGAGCTAGCTAGAGATGGAGAGATTTCATCTATTTTTTTTTGAGAAAACACCTAGTTGAAGGTGATTTCTTAGGATTTTTATTCCTTTTGCGTCCTGGATTGGCTAGGATTTTAATTAAAGGCAGTTTTAAAAGTGGACTGGTGCTGTCAGCTGGGAGCCTCTACCTGTTTGTTCTCTAACATTCCCCAGCCTCTCTCTTCCCTGCTCTGGCACATGACTGACATCTTAAAGGTGCCTTCAGCAGCAGTCTGCTTCTGAGTGAGAGTTAGTAAAACTGGCGAAAAGGTGTCCTTCAGTGCCACTTCTGTGTACAGTTTGTGGAAATCAAAACCAAGTAAGGAAATGCACTGGGCAGGCCACAAGTGGAGTGGGAAAGCTTCTTTTCAAACACACTCTGAAGACAATATCCAGCGATGAGTTCATGCTGATCTGAGCAGGACCGTGCTGCAAAGGGGAGCTGTGCCCATCTTGCCCATCTGAGCACTCCTGCCTCTTGCTGCTCTGAGTGGACACAGGAACCCATCTTGTTTCAGACTGAAACCAGGTGTAGCTGGCATCAAACCTTGCTGCTTCTGTTTATAAACAAAGATGCTATGGTGCTCTGGGGATTTGAAGATAGTTGCTGACACACACTGGTTGAGGAATTCCCCAAGATGAGATAAGGCAGCTTTTTCAGTTTGGGTGAAAACCACCACCTTTTCAGCCATTTCACTGTGTTGTAGACAGCCCGAGGGTCTTATCCCTCTTCATCCCTGTGGATGGAAAAGGAGTGTAAAAGGCAGCCATCCTGTTTGCCAGCAGCCTTGCCTGGTTTGCAGTCCTGTTAATTGGAAGTGGTGCAGGCAGAGGGGAATCTGTCCTTGTGTTTAGCTTCTTTCCAGAAGAGCTGGAGCAAATCCTTTTGCTGTGCTTGGCTGTGTCTGCCCTCTGGCTCATGCATGTTTCTGGGGACTCCGAAGCTGTTGTTTCAGGAATGCTGTTGTTTTCAATCCTAGGTCCTTGTTTTTTCTTTTGTATGGCCACAGATTCTTGAACAAGGGGGTGATGAAATTGTTGGAAGTGAATACTGATACTTAGTACAATCACAGTTTTTTAGAAAATGCTCCTGTTGGGAGGAGCAGTCTCTCTGGTGATGGTTATCTTGTATCTTGTCTCTGCAGTACTGGATAAGCCCATGGGGTAATTTCACTCTACCCCTTAAATACTTCTGTCAATGAGAAACATGCAGAGAGTTGGTTTTTGCCCTAAGCTCTTGTGCAGCCCTGCTGTGAGCAGTTAGAGAAATGCCATATATTATTGCTGAGCAGGGACGAGACCTTCCATTTCAGAGAAGGCTGTAACGTTTTATCTATCTGCAAGTTGAAATTCACATGAAGCAGCTTTGGGGTAGGAAGAAAATCCACCACCACAAAAAAAACCTGCCACAAAAATTGCAAGGTAACAGTTGGACTCTGTGATCTTAGAGGTCTTTTCCAACCTCAACAATTGTGTGTTTCTGTGAAGTCTCTTATCTTTTCCCTCATCTGCCTAAAAGTCTGAAAATGAGGAAATAATGAAAATAACATTTTAAGGTTATGTTCTTTCTGGTTTTGAAAAATCAGCATGAATTTCCAGTCATGATCCACTGTGCTTGACACTCTATGCACTCACAAAGGCAATTCCTGCCCCAGAAAGATTAGAGTTGGCCTGGCCTGAAGTGAACCTTGATTGAGACAGAATATGAACTTGCAGCACAATAACTAGTTTCAAGTAACTTCGTGTGTGGCTGCATATTCCTGGAATGAGTGAAGGAACCCTAAGTAATGTTGTCATTGATACATCTGGTTTGCCTTTGTTTTTTACAGTTAGTGATAAACACTTAAAGTTTTTCTTCTGGGCTGGCAGGGATGGGGGGAGTACACTTGAGGAGGTGACCTTGAAGCCATTAGACTGTATTGTTTGTGTTTGGCAATGGCCCTGATCATCCCAGAACAGAATTGAGAGAGAGCCGAGGACGACCAGAGGTAATCCATCATCCCCCTCACCAAAAACTCCAGTTGTGAATCTAACAGACGGGCAGGGTATTCCTGCAGAGAGAATTTATCTGCCTGTTGCCTGCAGTTACAGCATGTTGTTAGGAAATAAAGGCTCTGAGAACATAACTTTGTGGAAACATTTTGCAATGTGGCTTTTTTTTCCTCTCATTCTAGTTTATCTCCAATTTTTAGTGGGTATAATTAAAGTGTAAGCTTTTGAAAGTCCTTGCAGCCTGTATTTCATCTTTGCTCTCCTGCTCTGGGCAAGGACTTTGCTAATCACAGCATGACTCATTGTTAACTGAGGTTGTTCAAAGTGAAGGAAACCTGGTCCTAACACACAGATCCCTGTACTGCCTTGTTGGCCTGAGACTGTCTCTCTTTTCTTCCATCTAATTGCAGAGCAACCAGCGCGTTGACCTGTATAAGTGGAAGGAAGGTAATGGGGAAGTCTGCACATCTCTGCAAGGACACACACGTGTGATCAGGTGAGGAACAAGCAATGCTGTGGGCTGCTGAGTGGAAAATGATGCATCGTTTCATAGAAGCGGAATGTTTCGGTCCTGGCCCCATCAGGCACTGTCTGAGCCTGTCTTTACTCACTTCTCTAGACTGGACTGCCTTCCCATTTGGTGATGATGTCATGTGTGAAGCAGCTCACCCTCTCATGGCTCCCCCAATATATCACCTTAGCCCTTGATGGCTTGAGTGTCATTGCCTTAGGCTGCCATCCTTGTAAAGAGCAGCAGCCATTGTCTGGGAAACAGATAGCAGCATGTTTATTAAATTGAATCCCAGCTGTGTTTCTGTGTGATAGCAGTTTAATTAAAGCAGGTAATCCCAAAGACCAAGTTTAGAGAGTGTTACAATGGTGCAGGGGAGATTTTTGCCTGATGTTTTAAGGTCGTATTTCAATGCTGGGTTGGAAATGCAGTTGAAGAACTGTTTTTACTCAAGCTCCTGACTGTGGAAAGTATTTGCAGCCCTTGAAATGACAGTTGTTTGGGCTGACTGGAGACTGTTTGTGTCCCAGGTGCACTTGGTGTACCCAACAGGGAGGCATCGCAGAGTGAGGAGTAGATGCCAAGGATGTGTGGTTACTGAGAACTCTTTGAGACAGTGTCCCTTTGCCTGGAGGGGAAAGAGCACACACACGGTAGCTGTAAAGTTCAGGGCTAGGAGGATGCTTCGCTGGAATTTACTTAGAAGCATTTCATTGCTTCTTGGAATTTACTTAGAGAAATTATTAAGATCTTGCTTTTTACTTTAAAAGTTTCAGTAGATGTCATGGAGTTGCTGTGAATTTATTGGAAAATGTACTGGTGGCCTGTGAGAAGTTGATGCAAACTCTGTGTGCGCTTTTCTTTACTGATCTACTATGATTTTGCATTTGCAGTGACCTGGACTGGGCAGTGTTTGAGCCAGATCTACTGGTCACCAGTTCAGTGGACACATACATCTACATTTGGGACATCAAGTAAGAATCAGTATGTTTCTGCATTTTGGGGAAATCGCTGGACTCCTTTCCATAATTATAAGCTTGCAGGGCAATGCACACCCTGATGGGTGCTGCTCTTTAGCTGTACTTGCAAGGGCTTCAGCTACTTCCCATTGTCTCCAAGATGACTTCTGCTCCCCTATTTTCAAGCCAATTCAGAGTCAGTGATGGGCAGTAGAGTGGTACAGTTAAGCTATAACTGTCTGGCTTCACTCCCTGCCCACTTTAGATTTGCAGGCTTTTCTTGGAGCCCAAGTGTTCCTCAACCTGTTGGGTTTTTTTAGCTGAATTAATGAGCACCATTTCATGGTCCTGTAGTCATGTTCTGCTAAATTCAGTGATTGTTGCTGGTTCTCCCTCCGTGGTGGGAAGACTGACAATGGTATTCAGGAAGGTTTTCCTGTTTGTACCTTCCCTTGTTTCCTGGTGCTGCTTTCTGCCATGAGTATTTTCAGCAGATAGTTCCAACTATATGTCCAAATTTAAGCCCATATTTTACACCTGAGAAGCAAGGAGCTGGCATTGGGACTTCTGGGTTCTCTTGCTGGCTGTACAATAACTCTTTATCACCCCCAGCAAATCACTTTGTTCCTCTCTGCCTCCCTTACTCAGTTATAATAGGAGGATAATTATATAACCCCCCTGCACCAGGCTACTTGGAGGCTTGCTTAGCTCCTGTGAACAACCACTTAGATCCTTGGTCAAATGGTGCTTCAGAATGACAATATATTATTAATGTGTAATTAAAAGACATAGAGATACAATAACTGCTGGTTGTTTTCCTGTGATACTATTTTATCACCAAGCAGAAAAAATAGAGTTCTCTGAAGGTTGTTATCAGAAGTCCTCCTTTAACTCTGTTGTGCCCTTCCATTGTTTTGTGCCTGCCTGTGTCACTTGCCCAGAAATGCTTCCTTAGGCAGTCTCTGAAAGTGTCTACATCCCACTTGTGCTAGGAAAGGCTCTGAGCTTGTTGTGGCACTGAGGTCCTGGTGCTGCTAGCCTCCAGCAAATTAACATCCTGCTGAAGTGACTGTCTCTAATGACACCCTAGGGAGGTAGTCCTGCAGTAAGGGCAGCTGGAAATTCCCCACTTAATTTTTCATACAAAATGACTTTTTGATTAGGCAGAAACTCTTAGAGGAAGAGGTGCGGTCCATTCCAGAAAATGCTCTGCTTTTCAGCAAACAGAAAAAGCTGAAGACAATATTCCTTATTTTCACTGGCACTTTTCATAAAGAGCAGGTGAATTCCTGAGGAGCCAGGCCAGGAATTAAATTATTACCTTGATCTGTGCCCTGGCTGCTAGGAGTTGTCGTGGTGCCACACCGGTTCCTGCTGCTGTGGAATTTGGTTTGTAGACAGACAGAATTTAGACTGCACACAGCTGGGCTGATTTCCTACTAATTTTGTTATTATATGCTAGACATGAAGTTTTTGCTCTGTAGTAACTGCTCCATCTGCTTTAAATCAGGATCTGCAAAGGCTCGACAAATGCATCAGTGGCTTTTGTCGAGTGTTTCCACAGCTCTGTTTGTTCCTTTAATCCTCCTTGGAAAGGCTGTTTTGTTGCTTCCTGCAGCAACAATTTGTGAGCCCTGTTTCCTTGCCTACCCAGTTGCAATATGCCACACTTTGTGTATGTTTCTCTTCTCTCTAGTCCCGTCCAGCTCTGGCCTCTGTCCTAAACTTCCTGCTGCATGTGGTGGCAAGGATCATAGAACAGTTTGGGTTGGAAGGGACCTTAAAGATCTAGTTCCATCCCTCTGCCAAGTGCAGGGACACCTTCCAGTAGACCAGGTTGCTTCAAGCCTCATCCAGCCTGGTCTTGAACACTTCCAGGATGGCTGTTGTCCTCCAGCTGGTCACCTTTATTCCATTTAATGCTGGTGCATTTTGGTAAGCAGAAGGTACATTAGGTCTGAAGGCAGCAATAACATTAGTATCGGAATAGCAGGGAGCTCACTGGGAAGGTTTGAACTATGCTGTGTGTACTCACAGTGGCCACGTTGTATTTCAGAGACACCAGGAAGCCCACAGTCTCGCTCTCTGCAGTTGGTAAGTCTGATGTGTATGACATCGGCAGTAAACAACGTTATTGTTGCATGCCCCTACTGTTACTCCTCCCTCCCTTCATGCTCCAAGGCCAGGCATGGCAAAGTACAGAAGTGCCACCATGTGTGATTGTCGCATGTAGGAGCAGCCTGAGAGGTTCCTGTTCACAACTCCTTTTAGAGAAGCAGAATTCAGAAGAGATGTGGAGCCCCTTGAGGTTCCCAGGCATGGAGGGCAGTTATGGTCCTTGAACTTGCTATCCTGACATTGGTGAACAGCTACATGGAGCTTCCTCTGTGCTTAACCACCCTGCTGCACTGCTTTTCCTGGATTGTCTGTCTGTAATTTCCTCACGTCCTTTTATGTTTGATTGGATCAGTTGAGGAACTGAACCACACCTCAGGCAGCCCTGTGCCAGCCTGTCCCCTTGCTCACTGAGGGTTGGGCACAGCAGCTGGCTGTATCCGCTTCCCTGCGGCACCTGCAACGTTCAAGTAGCACACAAGGTGCTGTCTTTGGGCTGTGCTCTTGTCCTGGCTGCTGGCAGGGTGAGTGTCCAGCCCCTGCAATACCACGCCCTGGCAGGTGCTGCGTGTCCATCCTCACCGGCTGGAGCTGGCACTGGGCACAGATGATGAGCAAAACGTCCTTTCACTGAGTTACTGTCCCCAGTACTGGAGCAGTCCTCACGATGTGTAACTCTTATGCTCTGCTGCTTACATCTCCTTAGGCTACACATCTGCAGCAGCTCCCAGTCCCCTCCCAGCCAGCAAAGCTCTCTGTCACAGAAATACAAAAACCTTACTGAGTCAGAGAGAAGCAGTGGTCGGTTCTGGTGTCTGGGGTGAGGTTTCACGGCTGAGCCAGCCCAGCAGCCTGCTCCCCAGAAAGCTTCCTTGCTTCCTTCTTTCCTCCTGTGCCTGATGCTGTTTAATGCTGGTCCAGACATTTGTGTACCCTTCAGTGAGTGGATCAAGTCAATCAACTGGCAGTCTATTTGCAGCTTTTTATCCCCCGAAATAGCTTTTTGCCAGGTTGTCAGGATGAATCTGCTCACCATGCAGCAGGAGGTGGGTAGTGGAGGTGGGGAATAGCAGCAGGCGAGATCTGTTTAGCTTTCTCATGGATCTCACCTTTCTGATAGCTCAAAAGGTTTGAAAATACTGGCAGAATAAGGATGAACAGATGCATTATGCTTACAATACCTGAATAATCCACATTAACTGAAGCTGTGCTTTGTTTCTTCATAGAAATAACCACCCATCTTCTGATTTGACTGAGTCCCTCATGATATCACATATAAGTCATATCTGGACCATCATCCAGTTTCTTTACACTGTCATTCATGTCTTTGACTTCTGTGGTGTATTTTGACAGATGGGCCTTCTGGTCCACCCAGTGAGTCCACCTCCAGCTGGCCACGCCCAAGGTCACCTGCACAGCAGCCTTCTCCTACACCTGTATTTTAATCATAGATCAATGGCATTAGTTGCCTGTGTAGCAGCTGATAGTATGTAGGGTGGTGGGGAGATGAAACAGGCCCTAAGCACCTGGAAGTAACTTGAATAAAAAGAGAGGGGATTTGGGAAGGAGGTGATGAACCTACATTTCTGGTCTGGAGGAAGTTGCTCCATTGGAGCTAATGGACATGAGTATTTTAATCAGGTACAGCCCCTGGCTAGAAGATGTGATAAAGATCTCTAGGTATGCAGCTGGAACACTTGCTTTGCTGTCCTGAGGATACAAATGATACACTGAGGAATCAGGAGTTAATAATTTTCATGCCGTCATTTATGATGGCTTCTGGGATATCCTTCCTCTGAACTGCCTTTCCTGGGCTAAGAGCAGCTCTTGGCCCTGGCCATGGGACTACTGTGCTGTTTTCTCTTTAATTGCTTGTTTTGGACTGCTGTGTTTCTGCTGCAGCTGGAGCTTCCCAGGTGAAATGGAACAAGAAAAATGCCAACTGTTTAGCAACAAGCCACGATGGGGATGTCCGAATATGGGACAAAAGGGTAAGCTGAGGGCTTTTTGAGCAGTCTGTACATATTCCCACCTACCCAATACAGACATTCCTCTGGTGACAGATAAATACTGAGGAAATGTACTACTTTATCCCAAATCTCTCTCATGGGTCAGTTTAAATTAGAGAGAATTGGGAGTCCAAGAGCCTGAAGAGAGTATGTAGGTAGCTTCCTTCCTCAGAAACTGTGCCCATTAACATTTTCCTTTTGATCTCATAGTACTTAACTGTTAAACTGAGTATAAAGCATGGTTTAGGGTTAGGTGTGCTTGGTGACTGGAATTTGCCACACCTTTAAACGATTTTTTCTTCAACTACTTTTGCTGAGCTATTTGCTGTTCCCCAGCAGGGGTGGTTGTTCTAACTGTCTTGCCCTTGTTACAGTGTCTCTTTTTATGCCAAAGAACTAGACCAAATTTCAGGAGTCCTGCGCTGAAAAGGACAATGTCTCTCCTTGCAGAAGCCCAGCACTGCAGTGGAGTATTTGGCAGCTCATCTCTCCAAAATCCATGGTCTGGACTGGCATCCTGACAATGAGTATACACTGGCCACTTCCAGCCAGGACAACTCTGTCAGGGTAAGTGTTGCTTCTGCAATTCATGCTAGGGGGGTGGAAGGATGGTGGAGCAGATCCCCTGCTGCTGCTGCTGAAGTTTGGGGGAGTGCTTTGGCATTGGCAAGATCTGGATCTTCATTGTTTGGTTTCTGGCCACCTGGTGTGTTGAGCCAGGACTGCACTTTCAGAACAGGCCGAGAGGTCATTGAAGAATGGGTGCACATATGTTTGCCACATATCTGTGGTGATCAGGGCAGTATTGAAGCTGAAAACAACTGCCTCTGCCTGTTGCTTGCCAGAAAGGAGCAGACCACAAATGCCAGAAGAGCCTTTTTCCCCGAAATGCAGTGTTGCCAGCCTCAAGCTGATTACAGCAACTTGAGGGGAGACATACTTCAGCCCCTGGAGTTTCCAAACTCATATTGAGCAGGATTATCAATAAGAGACTGCCACAAGCACTGCTGTGCAGGGCCTCTTACTTGAGGGGAAATAGCATGCTTTGTATGTCAGCCAAATGGAGTTCATTCACATTGAGCTAAGCTCTGAGGCGAATGCAATTCATGTGTATTCTAGCAAAGCAAAAGGTTAGATTCTTCATTAGAAAATTAGCAGTAACAGCAGGGTGGGCCTGCCTCCAGCCTGGACTGGCACACTGGCTGGCAGCCTGCAGGGTACCTTGTAGCTCTGAAAGCCCAAGCAGGCTGCCTGTCTCTCTGCTCTAATTACTCAAGCTATGATCGCTGTGAATATGACCCCAAGTCACTCATTTTCTAAGGGATGCTGCCAGACGCTGATAGCTTGGTATTTGTCCTTTGGGGCCGTCTCTGCTGTTAATGAATGGGATTACTAATGATGCTGTGGGCACCCTGGCATGCTTTTTGGTCTGTTCTATCTGCAAGCCATGTGGAAAACTACAGCCTGAAAGTATAGCCAGCTGACTCCTGCCTTTGCTTGCCTTTCTCTTGGTTTGTTGTTTTTTTTTTTAAGTTCTGGGATTACCGTCAGCCTCGGAAATACCTCAATATCCTTCCCTGCCAGGTTCCTGTCTGGAAGGCAAGATACACGGTGAGTGAGAAACTCCCACCAGCTCCACTTGTGCTCTGAGAAGAATGCACAAAGAGGCATTAAATAAAGAACCGCCCAAGGGCTTCTCACCAGTTCTACTTGTGGACATTATTAAGTTGATTTTAAAAATCCCTCTTGGTGCCTAAAAGACCTAGAAAAGCAGCATCCATAGTGGGGGCATTCAGGAGAAGGAGCAAGCACCCACCTATGTGAAGCTAAGGCTCCTTACATCAGTCATAACTGTTTTCTTCCCCAGAGATCTGAATGTGGCCTGATGCCAGTGCTGTGCCTTGAATCTTTGATCGCCTTTCCCTGTCCTGACAGCAAGGGGTGTAGGATTGGGTTCCATGTTCCTCTGAGCACTGTGACCCTGAGGAGCTGCTGGGGCTCAGTCTCCAGGTAGCAGTTCTTGCAGCTCCAGGCAGATTGCAGTAAGGATCCCCAGTGAAAAGTCTGGTAAAATCCCTCCAGCCTCACTGCTGAAAAATGAGGAAGCAGCAAAAGAAGTTACTCATCTTAAGTAAGCTGCATTGAGTATCTCAGTGTACTACATCTTACCCCTTGAAACACAGTGTTTTTGCACAGCAATTGCCTTGGCCCTACCCAGTTTTTGGCCTGATTCTGTTTTGTGCTGAGCTCATTTAAAACCTTTGCATTTGTGTTAGTGGGAAAAGGGAAAAATGAGAGTGTAATAGCAGGATGGGAACATAACTCTCCCTGGCTAACTGGAAGGATGCTTCTCTCTCAAGCCTTTCAGCAATGGGCTGGTGACGGTGATGGTCCCCCAACTCCGTCGGGAAAACAGTCTCCTCCTCTGGAATGTCTTTGACCTGAACACGCCTGTCCACACTTTCGTGGGACATGATGATGTGGTGCTGGAATTTCAGTGGAGGAAGCAGAAAGAAGGTGAGTTCAGGGCTGAATGTGCTCTCTTCCCTGCGCTGTGGCTGTCAGCTAACCAGGGGTGTGGAGACCTGGCTTCTGGTTGCAATGCTGTTGCTGTTTGACTCTTGCCTTTCTTTGGAGTAGCTCCTGCTCACCGTCCTGCCCCCACTGCCCACCTCAAACTACAGCTGTTCTGTACTGGTTTTATGGCAGTGCCCACGGAAGCATTGCGTTGTTTCCATGCTAACAAAGCAAATCTACAAATGCTGAGTGGGTCAGTGGTGACTCTCATTGCTTCCACTCTCCTGGGAGTCTCTTTTTAAATGAATCTTTCAGAATAAACTGTGCAAATTATTAAGATAGGTGCATGAGTGCAGGCACCCTGCCTCTGCTCAGAGCTGCAGGCTAACCAGTCAACCCCTCATATCATGGCCTGGATCAGCTGCCTCCAGCATATCCCAGACCGCAGACCCAGCAAGCTCACCTTACTTGTTTGCTGGACAAGGCAAGGGAGGAATAACATGGGATAGAGAGTCTGCTGCTAGAGTTCAGTGCTGACTAAATTTTCTAGTGTAAGCAGCTAAGAATAGGAGATTCCATACCAGAGGTTGCATAACCACACAGAGCACAGCTTTGTTTCCAGCACCTTGGCTGCCACTGCCAGAATGTGCATGTCTGGCTTTGGTGTCACTTGTGCTACAGCTTTGCAGTGGTGTGTAAAACTGCTGGTCCAGCCCTTGGCCACCAGCTGCTGGAGCCATTCAGTTAAGTCACCTCCTTCTCCATACCTTGATTTTCCTCTTTCAAAAAGAGGAGAGCAGTGGAGAACTATGTTAGGATCTGGAGGCACAGTCTAAGACAGTTTGTGAATGAACACTGAAACAGGCTTGAGCTACAGTTGGTTTTCTTAGCTGAGTTAATAGATACATACCCGAGACTGGATGTCTTGCTTGTCTCAAGCAACGTAAATCAATCACACAAACATTCTAAGTCTGCTTCAGTGTGGAGACAACCAAGATAGCACAAATTTCCTTCCACAGAGTCCGTTGTGCTGTATTTAGACAGCCCCTATGCCTCAGCAGAGGGGTGTAGGAAGCAGCTGTGCAGCAGCAAATTCCTAAGCATAGCAGCTGTTTGACAAGGGAAACTTAAAACTGTATCACAAGACCTAAACATGGACATAAATAGGTCTGTGTACCTCTGCCTGATAGATAGTATGTGGTTAGATCTATTTCCTTAAAACCTGAACTTGGCATCACCCAACTCTTTCAGAAGCAAAAAGAGGAAGGGCAGAACCACTTTCTCTTAGCTTAGAAATGTTTTAAAACATCTACTTTTTGAAACAGATTTGATGAACTGAAATACATTTTCACTTTACAGTTATAGTTGAGAAACATTTATTTTTACAATACTATTTCTTCTATTTAAATAAATATTGTTGTGGATCTTGTTCATTCCTGGTTGGAAAACTTGTGCCACATTCATTATACTTTGTGCTTTTGGCTTGTAAATCACAGCCTGTTTAGGGGTGTGGTAACTGTGGTGTGGGGAGGCACAAAGCTGATGTACCTGGGTCAATCCCAAGTAGAAAAGAACTTGCTCTGCCTTTCAGTTTAGTGCCTTATCCATTGGATGTGCCTGCTGGCTTGTTTGAATCTGTTTGCACTAAACACAGGGCTGAGATAGTCTCTGTTTTCCAGCAGGGTCTCTAATTGTTTCTGTCCTCTTTAGGCTCTAAAGATTACCAGCTGGTTACGTGGTCCCGGGATCAGACCCTGCGGATGTGGCGGATTGACTCTCAGCTGCAGAGGGTACATGAGCACTCTGGCTCTTTAACAGTAGGCAGTTTTCTTACAGGCTGCCTTCACCTCCCCTTCCTTGCACTCACAGTCACTCCTCTGATATCCTAGAGCTGCAGACACAGCAGTCAGCTGGTGCTTCACTTTCCTCTTCTGCTCCAGCCCCAAAACATCCCCAGGGAGACCTGTGACGGGGCTTCTCTTTTGAGCCTGTGTCTCAAAAGTTTCTGTGGCTGTGTGAAGCTGCTTTGTTGTCTAACATTAAATGCAGAATTTTGTTTGGGGAAGGTAGAGGGCAGTTGCTGCCTGCATTGCCTCTAAAATGCCATGTCCATGGCTGCAAGGCTGTATTTCTTGGCTGTTTAGGTGCCAGGTAAATGTAGGGACTGTGCCCTCCTCTCCCTCACCTTGTGTCCATTGCCTCTAAGCCTGGGGTGGGTGGTGTGAGTGTGTGGATCTGCAGCAGTTACAGATTCTGATGCAATTACTAGAACAGCTGTGCTGGCTCATACCAGAGGTTCATATGGCCACAGTGAGCCACATGGCCCTGTCACATCTTCAGCTGATGTCTTGGGAGGGGATAAGAATGAGGCAGGCATGGAGTGATGTTTCTCTCAAATGCCCTGTCAGCCTCCTGCAGTTTGCAGCTTAGAGGCTCATTGAGTCTGGCGTCTTTGTATTTGGTAGAGCTTGATGAGTTTCACTTCCACAGATTTGTTCTGTCTTTTCTTGGACCTGTGTACATTTTTGTCACCTTAAACATCTTAGCAACAGGGAGTTTCAAGGGTTTTCTGCATGTTGTGTGGAAAACCAGCTCATTTGTTTATTTTGCCACCTAATTTCGTACCATTGAAGATGAAATGAGCCATATTCTCTGTGTTACTGATGATTGTGTAGCCCTCCATCATATCCCTTCTCAGCTGCCTCCTTTTTCAAGTCAAGAGATCTTGATTTAATTTGTCCTTTGTACTAGAATTCTCTTTGATTGTCCTTTTGCCTTTCACGACCCTTTTTCAGTTCTACTATATACCTTTGGGGATGGGGATCTGAGCTTTGTTCTTTCCAAAGAATTCTCAGTGCTCACTTTAGTTTTTAAATTGTTTGGCATAATTCCATGAAGTCATCAGCTTAGTCTGGCTTCTACATGTTGTTCCCTCAGCTTGAACTTGCCATTTTTTCCCAATGTGTGTTGCTTTATATTTACCTGAGCCAAAGTTCATCTTTTAATACAGTTACTCTGGTAAGGTCCTTCTGTGATTGTTTGCCATCAGCCACACTTGTTACTGCCCTGAAAAACTTGGTGGCGTCAGCAAACCTGGTCATTTCGCTATTCACCTCCTATTCCAGGTTTTTAATGAATATCTTGAGAAGCATGTGTCCCAGCACAGATCCTGCAGGAGTCCTGCAGGTCTGTAACAAACTTTCTCTGTGAAAAATGACCCTTTACTCCTACCTGATATATTTGTGAACATTTGATTTCTTTCCTGTCTTTAAATCAATTGTTCATTCATGTCAGAGCCTTTATTTTTCCTTTTATTTTTCCTCTGCTGGCTCCTGCTCTTTTGTCCTTGTCTTTGTCTGGATCAAACTACACACATGATGGCATGTTGCTGGTGACCAATGATGTAATTTGCTACATCACACCCTTACCCTTTCTCTTCCCTTCATCTTCCCAGTTTTCCTGTGCTGAACTTAAAATCCAGGGTTTTACAGTCTCATTTTGATACAGGACCTAGAACAATAGGGCCCCACGTATGCACCTGGGTCTCTAGATCCTACTGGAGTGTAAATATCAAATGCAGAAACTGTGCTACTATTAAATTTGATCTAAAAAACTAAACTAGTTTTAACAAATTAATTCAAGGAATTAAAGTCATATCAGTTTTAATTTTGACTAAAGGTAAACCTCTATTACTTAGACTGGCCCTGTCAATTAAGTGGCTTTTTAAGTGAGCAGGAGATTTGGCCAGGCTGTCTGAGGTGACATAGTTGAAGGTGCTGGAAAGTGGAAGATCACCTGTCTTTGTCACAGGAACAATGCAGTCTTAGTCATGACTGTTGCGTGGACAGACCTACCTTGCAAATCCATCTGTCTGGAGAAGTGAGTTGTTTAGTGGTGGCTCTTCCCACAGCTTGGATTCTGTTGTGCAGCATGTGGGTGTGTTTGTTCTTTTCAGCTCTGTGCTAATGATATCCTGGATGGAGTCGAGGACCTCATCGATGGGATTTCTCATCTGCCAGAGCCAGACAAGACCCTTCACCCTCAGGATGCAGAGCCCCACCATAACTCTGGACATGGGGATGAAGAAGGTGAGAAGTGATGGCTTGTGGAACCTCAAATGCCAACATCTTTGTGTTGGGAAGAAGATACATTTTGGCATAAGAAAACATCACAGGCAAAGCGCAACCTGCTGTTGTTTCAAAGGTTAATGGATTCCTCATCAGGGCAGAGGAAAAGCACTAGGGGTTCCTCAGGATGGTCCTCCCAAGTATTTTCTCTTTTAACACAATGATTCTAGCTGTAAAATGAAGCTCTTCCTTGTCATGATTTTAATTTAACTGCATTCTCTTTAGGTTGTAGTTGTGGCTTGTTGCCAAAAGTAAGGCAATCAGAAGTAAGTTCTGCCTTTTAAGAAGATAGATTAGTTTAAGCCGAGAGATGAGCCCACAGAAGAGGGAGTGTGTGAGTAAGGCACTCTGACACAAGCTGCTTACATCACACCTGGTACCTAAACACTTCTGCTGGGGTCCCTGTGTGAACTGATCTAACCAGGAGGTGTTTGCTGGTGTCTTCACCAGAAGTAGATACAGAGACAGGTCATGCATTTTTGGTCATGTATTGATGAGAGGTGGCTGAAGGCTGGCAGAGCAGAGCGGGAGGGATAGTATCTCTGGCTTCTGAGATACTGAGGGGTGGATGGGAGAGACTTTGACAGAAAGTGTTTGTTTGTCCCTACAGAAAAGAAGGCATGCAAGGAAGGAACATGAAGGAGGGTTTGTGTGGTTAAGGCTCTGGCCAGGTTAAACATTCAGAGTTAGTGTTTGAACAGTGTAAGTACAAGAATAGAAGAGGTTATAGCATCACATGGTGGTGATGTGCATGGAAAAAAGGTATCTAAAGAGATTTCTACAGCTACCCTGAGGAAGAAGAATTGGATGCACCAATGCCTTTATGCCAGTTTGGGTTTAAATTCACAGCTCCTTTCTGTGCTGTAGCCATGCCACAAATGGATCCCCACGTGATGGGTTTATGGGGAAGCAATTTGATTCTCCCTTTGCTTGCCAATAAACTGCAGAGAAGGGGAGAAGTGGATTAATGTCTGTCCTTTGAATAAAGGAGCAGTTGTGAGGTCCCTTAGTGAAAGCATCTCTTCCTTACTGGAAGTTTCCTGCTCAGCAATCACCAGTGAAGTTCCTCTCTGCCTCCTGTCCTGTGTGGTAACAGAACAAGTTTCTGAAAGACATCAGAACTTCTGTTTATGTCAGGGTTTTAGAAGATGATAGAAAAAGCCCCAGCTACCTGTGCTCACTATGAGCAGTACTTCTGGGGCAGCACAACCTCTCTTGCTCCAGGTGGGAGCATTCTGGCTGCCTGATCTCTCTTTTTTCCACAGGAGAGAGTGAACTCTTTCACTGTCCCTGATGAGGCACATCCATACATCCCATGTGGTTTCTGTGTGGGTCTGGTTTCTCTGTGGTTTCTTCTTTGGTTCAGACTGGTATGGTTTTCCTTGTGGCCAAAGGGAATGATATGGCTTTTCTGTAGCAGGGTAGATTTTGCTGCAAATAACACAACTGCAGGATTAATGTACAAGCAAATCCCTAGGTAGGAATTTCAGTTCTTTCTAGCCAAAAGGTATTGTGGACTCTTGGTGTTTCACCCTGGGGGTGGCTGCATTTAAGCTGCAGACAAAGCCTTCATGTTATATTAGTAAAGCACTTTGGGGGATCTTTGAAGAGAACAGCACTCTGCAGGTGAATGAGAGAGCCCCAGCTGTGCCTTCGCTGTGCAAGCTCTCCCTGCTGCTTATAGAGGAGCTTTAGGAATCTGTACAAATGCGTGGCTTTGGAGGATTAAAAACTAATTGGAAGGGAATGGGAGGAGAAGACAAAGGGAGGGTACTGCCCATGCTGGGAACCTCAGAGATGGCTTTTCAGTAAGCTATATGCTGTCTTGAGCTAGAAATAATTATCTTTCCTGAGGGCCACTGATCTTCCTTTAATCTCCTTTTCAGCTCCCTTTTCTGGAATATATCTAAGCACTGTAATAAAATTGCAAACAAGAATGATTGGCTAAGCATCCTACTTAACCAAATCCAGCAACCCATTGGGCAGTGGTAATACCAGATATTTGTCCCAACAGCAAAGTCAGTAACTTCTCGGTGAATGCTTGTAAAAGGTCAACTTTTTGCATTTCTTTTCATTTGGTTTTTTGAGTGTTTTTTTGCTAGGAATAGTCTATGCAATTTGATATTGCAAGTGTGAAAATGACAGCTGAAAAATCAGGACTTCCCTTCTGTCCTTGGAACCATCATAAAAAAAAAGATTTAGCCTTCTTAAGAAGTGGTGCCACAGCAAAATGCCCCAGTAGAGGTAAAGAAATAGCAAGAAATGAGGCAAAAGCCAGGCACAACCACAGGCAGAGACCAATTCTTGCAAAACTCAGTGAAGTTTGTTATCTTAACTGTAATTCTTTGTGTCCTGCAGCGCTTGTCTGGCTGTTTAAATGTGTTCTGGCCTTCAGGGGTTGTTGTCCTCCTGAAAACTGTTGGAACTGGAGAGTTAGACCCAGTATTTTGATGAGTCTTTAAAGGCTGTTAAAGCACTAGAGTGCTTTGCAACATTAAATGAAAATGGCTGTTACAAATGAATTAGGCTTCTATTAGGACCAGAAATACTCCCTGCTCTCTCCCAAAGCATTGTTATGCTTTGGAAGCTTTCCCTGAAAGTCAGGAGTGGTGGAGTGTTAGTCCCAAAGACCAGAGCTCCTCCTGGAGACTGCTTTGGCTGCAGTTCTTTCCTGCTGAGCTGAGACGCTCCACTTCAGCCGGTTGTGACTCTGGCAGCACTGTGTAGGGAGGAAAAAGGGTCTCACATGAGAAGAGAAGGACCATTTAGGACTGTACAGGGTACAGGCAGGTTCTGTAACCTTCCTGGGAACGCTGTGTGCAGACAGGTTTGGTTTTTTGAAGAGAAGGGTCAGAAACTTGCGTCTAAACAACAGCTGAGACCCTCCAGCTCACAGGTCTTTGCCAGGTAAAACTCATACCTCCATGTGTCAGAAGAGCAGAGGAAAACCTGCTGCCTTGGCTGCCTCCTGACATCATGTGAAAAACTCTGCGTGTTATGGCTTGTCTCAACCTGTTTTCCATCTTTCCTGTCAGCCTTAAAAGAAGATTTCCTGAATGACCCCCTGGTGGGAAAGAAAACGGACCAACTGGGGCTGCCTCAAACACTGCAGCAGGAGTTTTCACTGATCAATGTGCAGATCCGAAATGTCAATGTGGAGGTACAGAGTTTGCTTTTGCTGGCTTGTTAGGAGGGGATGTGGGCAGGCTGGCTTCTTGGAGCCTTTAGAGAGGAACCTTCTTTGCTGCAGTGACTGCTGTCTGTAAATAAGTTTTATTTTGAGCTGTAGAGATCCTCTTGGCCAGGGGTAGTAAGAAAGAGGATAATCCCAGACACTGGTGTGAGAGAAATGTTTCAGCAGAGTAAGTATACTGGCTGATCTTGAGAAGGCTGGATGGTGTTTTCCTTTCTGCCTAGATTGGAGAGTGGAAGGTGACTTGTTCCATGCAGTTGATCTCATTTCAACTGTTTCTGAATCCAGTCTGCTGAGCACTCCCTATCCTGAACTCTGTCCCTCAGTTTTGGCCTCTCCCTTGCACTCCAAACTCTCCTCTCTGCGTGGAAGCTGACTGGAGGCACAGCATTGAACTGGGCTGGGAGATTCGAGGCAGCTGCCTGTCTCCTTTCCCCACCCTGGTGGTTTCACAGCTCATGGCACGATGCAGATGTAGTTTTCTGAGACCTTGGAGCAGGATCATAGAAGGTGCCTGTTACTGCTGCACTGGGCCTGGAGCTTTCCATGGCCAAGTGAAGTGGGCTGGGGTGCAGTGGCTGTTGGGAGCAGAGCCCCTTTCTTGGTGCTACCTGGGCTGGCCATGATCTCCAGATGCTGGGATTCTGGAATATGGGATTCTGCTGGTGGGCGTGAGTCTGTCCCCATCTGCCTGGGGCTTTTTGCTGTCGCGGTGTTCCCTGCCCTTGAGAACAGCATGATTTTGTCTTATGTGCAGAGGAATCAGTCCCTCAGCATAAATTTAAGCCGCTGTAAGTTGGGAAGTCCTGGGAGATCTAACTAGAGAGCAATTGCTTTTCCTCACAGATGGATGCAGTGAGTCGCAGCTGTACGGTGTCGGTGCACTGCGGCAACCACAGAGTCAGGATGCTGGTGATGTTCCCTGTCCAGTATCCCAATAATGCTGCACCGTCCTTCCAGTTCATCAACCCAACCTCCATCACAGCTTCCATGAAGGCAAAGCTGCTGAAGGTGTGTATAGAGTGTCTTTATAAATGTACAAATGATGGCTGCTTGGTGTCTGGATTTTACTGACACATAACCGAACATCAGACTTTGCTGAAGACATACCACAGGTCATGCTGAAGAGATAAATTGTGAAACCTATAGGATGAGGTTTTTGTTGATGTTGCAGCCCAGTGTTTGCCTTTTTCCACTGCTTCTTCATTGCTGCTGTGTTCCAGTGTGATGTGTATTGCCTGAGGATCCCTAACATCCTGCTCCTCATGTAGTTGCCATCAACCCAATAATAGACAAAATGACCAGCTAAGCATCCAGCTGCAGAATGATACTGTTTTTGAGCTCGGATGTTGCTTCCTGCTCTACTGCACAAGCTTATTTAAAAATGAGGGGATTTTTTTTTTACACAGGCCCTGCTAATTCAGACCAGCCACTCCTCAGAGCAGACAGCACACCAGTGGCTCCAGTGAATGTTAGAGGATGTCTGTGGCCTGTTCAGGTCCTGGCATCTAAGCTGTTCTGCAGACAAAAAGGATGTGGGCAAAGTGGGGAGGCAGCTATAATTCAAGTTGCATCTTGTATTCCAGATACTGAAAGACACCTCCCTGCAGAAAGTGAAGCGGAACCAGAGCTGCCTGGAGCCTTGCCTGCGTCAGCTGGTGTCCTGGCTGGAGTCTGTCGTGGTATGGAGAACTCCGTGGGCTTTCTGCCCTAGTTTGTTGTCTTTTCCCATGCCCCACACTTCTGACTCTGCAGTGAGAGTCTGGCCTCATTAGATGTGTAAATAGACCCCTGTGACTGGCCATTATGTTTGTGTGAGCACTTCTGGTTAATGTTGAAGAGAGCTGGGTGGATGATTAGATGTGTTTTGTTTTCCACAAATCAGGCCCTGAAGGTTTGCTGCTTTGGGGAACTCTGATATCCAGGTTACCAGGAGTGACTGGAGATTGGAGCATTTTAGTGGTGCATGGTAGCTTCCCATCTCAGAATATATTTCACTGACTGCCAGGGCATGGTTGTCATCTGTGAGAGAAGATAAGATGCATCAGGTTGTTGATGGATTCATTCTGAAAGGTAGTGGCAGATGTCTTTACCTCCTCAGTTTTAGTCAAAGATCCTCCTAGTCCTATTCTAGGGTTTTTCTTTTCTTCCCTGAATAAAACCCCCAAACTGTGAAAATCTGGGTTTTTTCTGCAGCCTTGTGCTGAGGTTTTGTAGGGATGATACTGCAGAAAAATCCAAGCCACACTCCGCTCTTAACTGAGAGATCTGTGATACCTACTCAGCATCCCAGTGTCAGGTATTAGGTCTTTGTGTGGGTGAAGTGTACTGGAGTGGGTGTTTTTAGCATTCAGGAAAAGACTGGAGAGTCTCCTCAAGTTTCTTTTCTGAGAGGTTTTGTTTATTAATCACAAATAAAGGGCTGGGAATTTTTTTTTTTTACATGTAAGGGCTTAATTCTGCTTGGTTTTAGCAGTAATATTGTAAGACTGGGAACTTTCTCTGCTCTGTATGGAAATCTGATGATTCAATGCACCACTGCTTTCAAAGAATTCCTTTAGACCAAAGCTGTAGTATTCTTTATCTGAATAGATTTCTGTCAAAATTCCTATAGATAGGCCTGAGGTCCCCCCGGTAATTTACACCACCTGCCTTCCTCACTTGAAGACTCCCAACCTGCATTTGACACCCCACAGTTGTGTGGTATTCCCACTCAAGGAGATTTTGCGCACCACTGAGGTATCATGTTCAGCTCAGCTTGCTGTCTTGAGAGTCATATCCAGAGTTGAAGGTCAGATTTTTCTGTAGAGTTTCCTCTTGTTTCTCCCCAAGTTAAGCTCTGCATTTCTACCTGGTTATGGTGGGAGAGAAATCTCTGGACAAGCAGCCAGAGAAGCTTTTTCTTCAAAGGCAAATGTGCCTGCAAGTGCCTTTGCAGTTAAGGTAGTAACTGCTCTGAGCTTGGTCTGCTGTGGCTCAAAGGATGAGCACCTCCTGTGAGGCTGCTTGGCACTGCCATGTCTGGTGCTCCGGCTGGATTTCTCTCCTGTGGCAGCAGGAGTGTGACCTTGGGTAACTTCTGTTTCAGAACCAAGAGGACAGCACGTCCAGCAATCCCTACGCTTTGTCCAACTCCGTAACACCCCCCTTGCCCACGTTCGCCCGGGTCTCCAATGCCTATGGCTCCTACCAGGACTCTAACATCCCATTTCCACGGACCTCTGGAGCCAGGTTCTGTGGTGCAGGTCAGCCCCGTCACTGATACATTAAGACAGCTACCTGGGGAATGGTCCTTTTAAATGTTCTGGGGAACACTTGCCTCTGAACAAGATGAGGCTTTGGTCACTGCCATGCAAGGAGTAAGGAATGGTGTAAAAGTAGTGATACTGTGGTAAATTTATAGATGAGACTAGTTAGCAACTGTATGCAGTTGGCATTGCATGTGGGGCTTTAAGATTTGGAAATGCAGGGCTAGCTGAAGAGATAACCTTTGGCTTGTGGCATGCCAGATGTATTGACAGATCTCTTTTTATAGAACACTGGGAATAGCTGTTTTCCTTGCCTAGTTCTCTCCTACCATCATCACATTACTGGGTGTATTCTGGCAGTCAGTCTTCACAAAATTCCTGTGATTTGGGGTTGAATTTACCCCTTGCTGAAACCATATTCACGTTACTAACCACTCTTTTCTCATTGTACACTTTTTCTGTTGTCCAAAATAGCTTTCCCAAGCTCACTAAGAAACTTCTCCTAAATGGGAGATGGGGTACAATCACACCGAGGTTTCCAGGAGAGCATATATGGGGTAAAGATCATTAAAAACCAGGTTAAGATCTGAGTAAGAGCTATTAAGTTTCACTGAGCTGTTTCAGATGCACACATGCCTTCTCTGGATCTGACTGCATCCCAGTTTGAGAACATTTTGAAAGCTGCTTTCCTCACCGAATTCTCAAGCAAAAGTAAAACAGGATAATACTGTATTGAATAGGCTCAGTGAAACCTGCTAAGTCCTGAAATTCTTGCAAGAGTAGGTGGCTGAAGACACTTGAGGTGCTAAGAAACAGGGTAAGGCTTGTGAGAGAGTGCTTTGGAGTTGGCCTCAGATGACTGGGGCTCTCCTGTTGGAGAAGAGAGTTGTACAAGCTGCAGTGGTTTCTCTGCATTGCCAAACATCACCTCACTTACCTCTGGAGTAACAGTGCTTGGCATGTTCTGGTGGAGAGTTAAAACAGCAGCATGTATTTGCTCATTTTCTTTTCCCATGTTTTCTCTAACAGCTGTAAGCCACTTGAAACTGTGGTTTTGAGAGAAACACCTCAAAAACCCTGTGCTTTGTAGTGGGTTTGCAGGGAGTGGATTTGGGTTGAGAGAATGTGGTTGTCTGCTTTCAGTTTAAAATCACTAAGGGTATCAGAGGCCCATTGCCTCTGATACATGGGGAAATCTGGTCATTTAAGTTGAACCACCCCTGAGTAATCTACTCCTTGTTGCATGATCTTTATGCCGTGTCCTGTCTCTTCAGGGTACCTGGTGTATTTCACAAGGCCCATGACCATGCACCGCGCCGTGTCCCCGATGGAGCCCACACCCAGGTGAGTGCCCTGTGTGGCTTTTTGAGATATGCTGCTGTCATGGGCAGGAAAGCAGGAAAATACCAGGTCCTACACTGGAGCTACTCCCCTCTAGTGTTAGCTGTGCCCTCAGTGCAGAGAGCCTGGGCCATTACACCACTGGGCCTCAGCAGAGACTTCTGTTGAGACAGTGGCACCACTGCTGGCAGCTTGGGTTAGTGGAGATGTCAGTGTGAGTCTGTGGGATGTTTTGGTGGGAAAAGCCCCTGAAAGTGTATTTCCCTTTTTTCCAGGTCTCTGTCAGCTTTATCAGCATACCACAGTGGCCTCATTACTCCGATGAAGATCCGCACTGAGACTCCGGGCAACCTGCGTTTGTACAGTGGGAGCCCAACACGCAGCGAGAAGGAGCAGGTCTCCATTAGTTCCTTCTACTACAAAGAGAGGGTAAGTACCAGACCAAAGCACTGCTCCCAACACTTCAGCTTTCATGATCTGTTTTCCTTTCTTTTAGCATTGCTAGTAACAAAAGCTTTATATTCTCTCAAAAAGACATCTTTTTACAGGCAGCTCTGTCAAATGGATTTATCTTCTATTAGTAACTTATTTACTGATCCTCTCTAGCATTTGACCTGCTTATTTTGATATTTCTCTATGCTGACCCTTCACAGTTCCCTTCAGAGCATTGTACAGTGTTTGTATACTGTCTCCCTTTGCATTATGTAGGGTTAAAATCTCACCCTCTAGGAAGTTGTAGTCTTCAGATAAGTACATGTAGGCAGCTCTTGCTCTTCTGGTGGGTATTCCCTGACAATATAACTGCAAAGGGTTGTGGCTCTCTGCAGCTCACAGTCAACCTCTCCTGGACTGTGGGATGTGGTTGGTTATTTCTGTTTCAGGTGTCTCTTTCAGGGATATGTGCCACTTTGAACCTTTCATTTTTTTAAACAAAAATAATTACTGCATGATTCTCTGAAGATCTTCTGATCCACATACTTCTGGTTTAGGTGCAGGTTTTGCTGTTGTTCCTGTTTACAAGGCTTTGGAAAAGAGTGGGATTGTTTCCTTCTGGGACATAGTGGTTGAGGAAGACCTGTTGTAATTGTAGGGTGGCGGCAGGGTAGTTGTGAAGCAGCTGTGAGGGCCTGATGTGCCTGGAGCAGATGCTGTGGGAGCAGTAGGCTGAGCAGGTTGTTAGAAACAAACTGTGCTTCAGCAGGGGGTGAAGTGGCTTGCAAAAATGCAGTAACCTTCCTCTGAGAGCCTCAGAATTTGGGGCATTTGAGTAGTTTGTTCACTGCCCGTGCAGAGGACATGAACCTCCTGCAGCAGTGAAGAGCTTCCAGGTACCCTAGGGAAAGCCAAAAGCTGTCTGCACTCTGCTGGCAGAAGAGTTTCAGAACTTGTGTCCCAGGAGCAGAGGAAGTCAAAGCCTTGAACCTTTATCCTTCCTGGGCACTGAAAGAAGTCTTGTTTTTCTGGTGGTGCTGGATGTGACAGCCAGCCCTGTCTGTGGGACTGTGTCCTGCTTACATGATGTCATTACACCTCCCAGCTGCGGGGAGAGCCCCTGTCCCCAGTGCAAGTTCTGCTTCCATACAGACCCCAGAAGACTGAGTCCCCATTCTGAATTTCTTTCCCCACACAAACTTTTTTTTGATGAAAAGAGAAAATGGTGCTGCCTGGTACAAGAATTACAGCCTGTCCTAGTCTTTGTAGGAGCGTTTATTTAAAGACCTACCTCTGTCCTCTGCAGCAGGCTTGTCTCCGACACACAGCCTCTCTAAGATGACAGACAAGGCTAAAAATAACATGTGGAACCAGCTTGGTGCAATTTCATGTGACCTGTCTCCCCAGCCCTTGTATTGATGGCAACAAGATTTTTGTCACAGTGTAAAAGAATTCAAGAGAACAAAAGCATGTGTGCAGCCATGTCTGCTGAAAGCCAGGGGAAAGTCATGTGTTCCCCTTCCCCTGCCGAGCTATCTCCTTGCATGCTGGAATAAATGTAAGAGCCATAGCAGGGAGCTAGTTCAAATGTTCTTGCAGATGAAATAGTCTTTAAAAAACCCCAAAAAGCCTGTACCTCCCTTCAGCAGATGTTTTCTCATTCTTCAGGAGTTGATGTCAGGGCCTCTGTTAGATCAATGCTACATATTTTTGTTATTTCACTGTGACAGTTTTAAAAAGCCCAGACCCTGAGTTTAGTTAACTCCTTGCTCTGAAGCTGAAGGATTTTATGTTTGCATTAAATAAAAGTTGAAATTTTGTGCATCAAACTCTGATGTCAGACAACTTCAGCCCCAAAACTGAATTTTTCAGCCATAACCAAGTATTTAAATCCCATGTAGTAACCACAGGCATCACTACCATTAGCAAACAAATGAAATTTGCCCATTGCTAGACAGGAAAGATGTCATGTTCCCATAAAGGCAGGGGAGCTGCTGATTCCAGCAGAGAGCTCCTTAGTAAGCCAAAATGAAACTAAATCTGGCTCTGAGCCTTTCTGTGCTCATTTAAATATGTGTATATATATACACACATACACTCACATATATATATATCTCTTTCTCACTTTTTATTCACACACGCACACTCCTCCTTTCTTCCTCCCTCCTTTTCATTCCTCAAAAGAACCCTGCTGAGGAGCAGTAGTCAGCAGAAAGGAGGAGCTTTATCTATACCATGGCAGTGCCATCAGTGTTTTGAACTCTTAAAGAAGGTGCCATGGAGTTGTTTGTTCCCCCTGCAGTTAGAGGGTCATGCCAGTGGGGACCTGGGGACAGCTCAGCCTTGCTGTACATGGGGATGGTGACAGTGATGTCCCATCAGGGCATTGGTGGTGGGACTGAGCTTGGTTTTGCTGCTTTTCCACTATACTGAATTTCCTTTAACTAACCCTTTTCTCCTTCTCTGTGAGGCCTGCTGGAGGAACCTGTAGCACATGGCTGCAGCCTTCTACTCTCTTTTTCCATGGGGCCCTGCAGCCAGCCTTGACTTTCTGGCTGTAGAGCTCTCCCAGCAGTGAGATGCAAGGGGATATAGAGGCTGAAGGCATGGTTGATGGTCCTGACTGTCTATCATCAGCTGAAAACAAGTGCAAAATACATTGTACCTAACCCAAATAGCCTTTTTTATTGTGTTGACTCTTAGATCTGTACACAGAACTTTTTTTCAAGTGAGTGTACAGTAATGTGCTTCGAAAGATTCCGTTTGTTGTTGCTATAATACTGTGTTGAGTACCTACTGAAATATCTTCCAAGTTACTAATGAAAGCCTACTTTGGAGCTATTCAGCATAGTCAGTCAGTGAATTTGATTGAGTGAGCAATCTGAATGAGTTTCTCAACCCATTATGACAATTTCCACATGGCCCTGCCAAGGCCTCTACATCCCTTCTAATATTCTGACATATTGTTTACAATGAAAGTGAACAGTTACAGCAAGTTCCAGTGAATGAAGTTCTGGAGGATGCTGGATGTTAAAGGGAATCTGAGTAAGCAGGAATGTTTATTTAGCTTCCTGCAGGTATCTGTGCCATGGCACTGGGCAGCTGTGTTAAAAATGAAAATGATGCAGTTTACACTTAGCTGCCTTCCTCTTCAGGCAAGAGGACTATAACTGTTTGGAGTTTAGGCATGTGGGGCACTTAGGTGTTGTCCTCTCCTCAGTTCATGGTATGAACAAGGTCACACGAAACAGTTCAGTGCTTCTTCCAGTAATACAACTCTGTGTGGAAGACTTTATTCAGATTTGTGTTTGCCAAAGTCTTCATAGAGGCTGGTGTGGGGCACAGACATAGCAGCCCTTGCTCTGCCAGAGGCATAGGTAATGCTGTGTAGTACAATTGTATGAGGATGAAAGTGGGGATCGTGCTTTGCAACTGTTCATTGTGTACCAGAACCGTTGGGAACAGTATCTTTTACTCTGCTGGTTCAGGGCACTTTTCATTTCAGTTTATTTACCTTTGTCTTTAATTTTCTTGGTGTCTTTCTTCCCTTTTCCTGGGTATAATGTTTTCGCGTACAGATGTCTCCTCGCTCTGCCCGGCGGCGTTGGTCCATACAAGCAATTAACGACTTCCCGGTACTGTGTGCTGTGCTAATACTGTCCTTGATATGACCCTGTCTTCTGCCCAAGGGCCCAAGAATAAAATGCCACCTGCCTGCCTTTGAGTAACCTGCACAGAGCTGGGGGACTCGCATTCCACGCAGGGCCTAGGGCTTCACAAGAGCAGATGCACGTGTAAGTGGGCAGGGCAGACAGTAGTTTGCAGGATGCAATTACTGACCTACAAGATGCCTGTTTCACCTGGCCTTGTGGTCAGGAAAGGATGCCAACGGGTAATTTGAAGTGTAAGAAAAGATCAACCTCTAAGAAACAGAGCTCACTGTAGAGGAGCTAAGTGATTATTATACATCATCAACCAACCGGTGAGGCTGACATTAGAGCACCTAATTTCTGAAAAGAGAAAGCCTTGCTGGAGAGGGAGGGAAGATCAGAGCTGTGGAAGAAACAAACTGGTTGAGTTTCTGACAACAATCTGTCATCTCATTAAAATGAGCTGCCACTTCCCAGTGCAATCCACCACACAGTCTTATTTCCTGGATCAATAAATAGAATTTCTTCTTAACTTGTGATCTTCTCCCAACCCTTGGAATTGCACCACCCTGCATTCATTTAGGGTGGTTGCACTTCAGCTACCCTGGCAGGTACTCCTTCTTCCTGGCACCTGCCCTTCCAAGTCTTCTTTGACAGTTGTTTTCTGTTAGCCAGGTCCACATGTCCCTCAAGCTCCAACATCATTCATGAACATCTTGATGATGCCAGGATTGCTCAAGCTGTGCTGTACCTTTGGGCAATTACTATTTCATCACTCATCTTCCAAGCATAGACAAAGCTCAGAAAACTCCATTTCAATTTAAAGATGATTTCTTTAAGTCTGTTTGTCTTAATGTCTGCATGAACAACTGTTTTTTCACAGCTGCTGTCCTTCATGCTCTCTTCATAAGACAGCAGGGAATAAAATAGAATCCTGTAACACCTAATTTAACTTGGTATAATAGGATCAAATTTTCCTAATTACAACAGTTCTAAGACTGTACTAGCAAGTAATAGGTGAAAGAAACCAGAAGTAATTTACTTGACTCCATCAAGGCTTTTTGCAAAGAGCCAGTAAAGAGATGTGAGCAGCAGAGGCAAGAAATGAAGTTCTCTCTTGAATCAGGAGCAGACTGAAAGAAAGAAAATCAAGCAAGGAACTTTCCAGCTTGTGTGGTAAATTGTAGAGCACAAAAGCCACAGTTTAATTCCCTTACCACTGGCCTGGAAGGAAGAGCAAGTAGTGATGTGATAAAGTTATAATTTTCTGTAATGTATAATTAAAAGGGATGCAGGGGTTAGTCCAAGCCTTGAAGGATTGATTGTATTTGTGGATAACCTTTGGAAGAGGCTAAGCTGACTCTCTGAAGCAGGCAGCAGTGCCTAGGGTGAAGACACAGGCATACGTGAGGTATAGGTTATTAGTGCAAATCACGTGCCTTCCTTCTGGAAGAAGAGCTGAGCATTGCTCAAGGTGTTTGGGGAAGCAAGAACTTGGCAAGTTTACAAGAAGCAGTAATTCCTCTTTCTTTCTAGCCTCCTATTCTGAAGTGCCCATGCTTCAGGGCAGGTGCCAGATATTGATTGATGGAAGCTATAAAGAAATATTCCTGCTGTGGGGCACTTGATTCAAAAGGGCCTTGGATATTTTTAGTACCTTTGTGGCAGGTGCCTGATACTGTGGGAGATGCTGCAAATAGTAAATGTTGATTATTTTGAAGAGAAAATTCAGGCAGTGCTGCATGAGCCACACGGGGGAGTTAATCTGTAGGCAGTTGTTCAGAATAAAGGAGCACAGCTTTCTATGGGGAGGAAGCAATTTTTGCATTTTACTTAAAAATTAAAATGAGAAGCAGCTTGAACCTGACTTGAGCAGGTTTAACTATTTTGTACATCACTTATTGCAGCTTAATTTCTTGTCATCGAGTCTGTTCTCTTCTGTTCACAACCTTTACCTTTGCCCTACTAACGCCAGTTTATACCACAAACCCTGAAATTTTGCATATGCTGATGTGAAACAGGCACTTTACATTTCAGGATCCTACTTAGAGCACTGCCTGCCTCAGCAGGATCCAAAGGCACACACACCCAAATGTTCAGCATCCTTTCTGAGCAGGCACGAAGCATTTTGCAACTCCTGCTGCTGAGTATGCAGCGATGATGGTGGTTGCTACAAAGCAGTTGGTGGCTTATTCTTGGGCTATCTGTTTCTACATGTAACCCATTTACTGCCATCGTTATCACCTCAGATTGCAGCAAATTACAGCCTTGGGTATAGTAGTGCAGGTGCAGGCTGGCTTTTTTAGTCATTATTCAGTGCTGTTCCCTGCTGTCACCTCCAACCCCATGATTGCCATAAATGCTCTGGTTTCTTTCTTTCTCGTGCTCTGAGGAACTGATGAGTCTTAATTTACTTATCACTGTAGCTATTTTCTTTCGTATCTTCCTCTTGTTAAACTGAGGAGCAGCTGGGTAGATGCAGTTCTCCTTGGCATGGATTCTAGGCTTCAGAAAGAGCTAGAAATGTCGTGGGCAGTACAGAAGACCTGTGCCTTTGTCCTTCAGCTGCCAGTAGCTAGCTTGGTGCATGTTAATTTCTGCTTCAGCTCCAACTGTTATGTTCCCTGCTCTCCATCCTGACCTGTGCTCAAGCCCCTAGGAAGAGATGTGTTTCCTGTTCTATCCTAATGCCCCTGAGCCTAGGTGGCACCTTTTGATTACACCATAGTGGGAGCTCCTCCTGGGAGAAGAGGCAGAATGGGAGGGAGGTGGACCTTGGCCAGACAAACCCAACCTAGAGCTTTCTTTGTCTCTAGTAATCCCTATTAAAACTACTCAGATACCACCTGGTGGAGAGCTACTCCTGTAATTAACACCAGCAATGACTGGATTCAAAGTAGAACTTCTGCTGTCAATAGTGATGAACTTTACCCAATCCATGACGGTTCCCATACTTCTGATTGTGGGGGCTTTTTTCTAACTCTTACTTGCTGTAGCTGAGGTAAACCTGAATTGCAAAAAACCCAGACGTTTTTAATGGTGACTCTACCTGTAGCTTTATGATTTTTTTCTGTCACAGCTTTAGGGGCTTGGAGTGGTGGGCATGGAAGTGTAGTACAAGCAGGGCCTGTGGCTACCAACTAACTCCACTCCTGGAGCTGCACCACTAAAGAATTAGGATTTCCCTTTTTGCCAGTAAATAAGCAGTGTTAAAAGGAAGAAAACAGGACAATTTTGTTTTGAGTCCAAGTTTTCAGGGTGTTCTGATACATTTAGTGTTTCCATTTGTCTGGTGATATGCTAAAAGCAAGCAGTGGAAACCATTCATGAGAGCTCTTTTTCATTCTCATCTTCATTTGTTGTCATTCTCCTCCAAAAAAAAAAAAAAAAACCAAACTCAATTGCCTGTGGAAAGTGATATGTGTTGTCCATGTTTCTAGTCTTGAAATGCCTGTTGGGAGGCTTCTTCAGTCCGCTCTTGCAGGGGACAGGAGCAGGTTGAATCTGTTCCCAAAGACTGGGCAGAGGGAGCTCTCCATCGACTCTGAGTCCTGGGGGCAGCTGGCTTACAGATGGTCAGGAGGTGGCAAGTTGCTCTCCAAATTACCTGCCAGGCTCTAGAAACTGTCGTTGATAGCCCTGCAGAATGTGGTTCTGTGTCTGCAAGCCTGAGCTCAAATATCTGTTCAGACACAGCACAAATAAGTTCTTGCTGCGAAAAGCCTGGTAGCCCTTCCAGGACAGTGCCTGAGCTCTCTCCTCCTGGCATGTCGTTGTGCTGGGGCTCCCAAGCTTCGCTCATATCCTGGTTTTAGTAGCATCAGCAGCTCCTTGCCTCACCTAGGAGACAGCATTTGCTGCCCTGCAAAGGAATGAGGTACAGGTGCCACTGTTACTTGGGAACCTTGCTGTAATACAGCCCACATCCTGCAGCATGGGAAGGGCAGCTAAACTTTAAGGTGTTATCAAAACAGGATTAGCCTGCCCAACATCAAGAGAGGCAGAGCTGATCCAGACTGTGTCTTGATTAGGAACGGATGGACTGAAGAGAGGTGGGTCTCCCACCTGACCCCATTCTAGCCACTTTCCACTGCATAGTGCTTTTCAGCTTCAGGGGACAGATAAGTATTGCAGGCGGATTCCTCTCGGATGAATTAGGGTTTGTGGGGATGTGTCAGAGAACTAGTCAGTCAGCTTTTCCACAGCACTGGATGCTGACAGCCCTGTTCCTACCAGTGTTTCACACCTCTGAATGTTGGGCACCATGCAATCTCTGCTCCTCTTTACTCTGGGGAGTGGTGGAAGATCAGGGGAATGGTGATGCTGTGTAACATGGGCATCCCTAGAAAAACCCACCTTCACCTCCTTTGAGGCTGAAATGCCTTCTTCATTTACTGTCAAGCTGGAGCCTCTGATCCTCAGCTGTGCAGTGTTCAGAGAAGTTTTAGGAGCTCATCCTTTTTGCTTTTTGTGGCATGTGTTAGTATTATGCTCAGCATGGCAAGACCTCCTCAGCACACTGGCCTAAGTTTGGGCCAGGCAGGCAGTGGCATTTCTTAAGGTCATGAGGAGTTTTTTAAGGACATTTTGTGTCTGATAAGGCTGCCCAGGTTCTCACAGGACTGCATGGTCATGGTCAAAAACCATTTGGCACTCAGCCATCCCAGAGCTGGCCTTACACCCACAGTAAAGGTGACCCTGCTTGCAGATCCAAGTCCTGCTCTTTCTGTATCCCAGTCTACTCTTTAGGAGCACCAGTGTGAGCTTGTGTGAGCCATGTCTGCCTCGCAGAGCCATCAGCACAGGGCTGCCTTGCTGGCCCCTTGAGAGAGGGGCTGTTCTGCTTCGATGAGGTGTGGGAAGCCCAGCATGAGCGCCCCGGGAGAGCCTCCCTAACTCAGCATGAGCAGGCGCTTCCGTGTTGGTCCAACACTGCTCTGTGTGGCAGTGAGGGAACACGCCATAGGAGAGCAGCATTGCAAAGCATTGGAACCCTGCCTAGCAGCCAGTGCTTCCTTCAGTAGAGTGCCAGTGCCTTCTGCCTGTCGTGCTGCCACACATCCTCTCGTCCCTCCTCCTCACTCTCCTAGAGCAAGGAGCTGGAAGAGGTCAGGATACCAGACAAATACTCTATGGTGTTTCACATAGTCAAGGTAGCTTTATGCAGCTTGGCTTTAAGTTGGCCTCTGTATCTGTTACAGGGAGTATTTGGGAATCTTGGCTTCTTGTTTCTGTTGCCTTCTGTTGTTTCCTCTCCTTTCTTCTCCCACCTTTTATGTCCTGAGCCAGCTGTAAGTAGCTGTGAGCATAGTATCTAGGGATCCTTGCTAGGAAAACTTGGGCCCTGCTTTATCATCTGCCAGTTGTTTGTTTGAAGCTGTTGATAAAGCAGGATGTGGGAGCCCTGTGCTGGCGCTGAACAGGGCTGTTCTCACCATGAGAGGGCAGACCTAGAGACAGACTGGAGCTGTGGGCTTGCCCTGAGGTGAAGGGCAAGCAGCAGCTGCCTCCTGCATGTCTCCATGCTGACGCTGGCTGAGGTCAGCAGTGGTCTATCTGCAAAGGGTTCCCAGAGAATGAGAATTGAATGGTCCTCCTGCCAAATTTGCCCAGGTTTGATTGGCATCCCGATGCTGATTTATTCTATTATTGGCTTTCATAGGAAAACTCACAAAATATTTTTTGAGTGAGTTTGACCTTGAGCTCGCTGCCTTGACCTGCTTTTCACTTCCTACAGATGGAGATGCTTGTTCTCCTGGGCATGTCATGGATGTTTTCCAGGGTAACACAGAGCCTTCTGAAAGGCAGGTTTGGGTGCTGCTTGCATTATTCCTGACCCTAGTGCTTTGTTCCCTGTCCCAAGCAGCCCACCCAAGCAGTCCTCTTCCCCAGTAACACGTTGCCATTTGTTCTGCAGAAATCAAGGAGGTGGAAAGGCAAACGAGAGGGGGCAGATGCCAACAACCGACCCATCAAAGCTGCTGGGAAAGTTATTATCCAAGATATTTCCTGCTTGCTGCCTGTCCACAAGCTGCTGGGAGAGCTCTACATGTGAGTACACACAGGCTTTCATCCTTTCCCAAATGAAACCAGCTGTCTTTGGCATTGCTGAGCTTTAATCCTGACATCAGTCAGCATGGATTCTTGAATGTTTCTCTGCCTTCTTCCTCTGTTCTTGCCTCACTGCTTTTTTTGGTATCCCACTGCCTGTGAGAGGGGACCTGTCTCCTGTAAATCTGAAAAGTGTGAGGGAAGAAATTTGTCATGGGGTGTGGTAAACAGAGTTTGAAGTGGTGCTTCAGCATTGTCACTGCAAATGTCACAGGCTGAGGTTTTCACCTGCTAAAGAGAGAAATTATCAGTAGAAATTCTTTTTCAAATCTCATGTTAAATGCATAGGCTTAAAAATCTCAGTAAAGGCACATTTTCATTCTGTAAAACTATTAATAGCTCATAAAGTTTTTTATTTTCAGAAGTATCTGATATGTTCCCACTTGGAGTCCCGGTTGTACATGTCAGATTTGTACTGCAAATTGTTCCACTTTAATGGAAAGGATGGAGTTCTGTGGGCATTTTTGTGATTTTGTTGGTTTTGCATTTTTTTTCAACAAAGGGCTTCCTTTTTCCAGACTTTCTAAATCACATAGTTACAAAACCTCTGTTCCTGAATTTTTTCTTTCTTAGCTTTGGTAATACTGTCTGGTCCTTAATAGAATTTCCAGTCTATGGACATCCAGGGAAGAAGCAGATTTCCTTTCTGAGGAAAGAAAGAGAGGAAAAAACCCCTTCCTTCTTTCCTTTTCTATGTTATTAAAAAGAATATTCTTTAAAAAAACCTGTTGGACCTTTCTTCTTGGGACATCTTGTATAAACAGCCTCACCCTTTTCCGTGTACTGTAAAATCTCAAGCAGTTGAAGTGTTGGGAAGATTTCTGATGAGAGGCAGAAAAGTCCATGTGGGTTTCTTCAGTTCACCTTGCCAGCCTGTCAAGGCTTCCCAGTGGGTGTGTTACCCCCTGGGGAACAGGCTGAAGGCTTGGTTCTCTCCAGTGTGCCCCCATCTCCCTCTGAGTCAGCCAGAGCAGATCGATGGGCTGAATGGGAGCAGGACCATGTAACCAATGGCACCAGCTTTTAGGGACAAGAATGATTCTGGACTTCGTGATATCCTGGCAGAAGTTTGGTCTGATACCTTCTTGGAAATGGTGCTGCTTAGAATCAATCCCAGCTAGTGTGGAGCTGGACTCGATGTGTGGTGTATTAGCAAAAATGAATAGTGGGAGGTGGATGGCAGTGATCCCTAATAACAGAGAAGGATGGGATGGAATCCTGGCCATGCAAAGAGGCTCACATTGATCTGGAGGTTCTGGGCTGCTCACTGCTGCCAGAACCACGTTCCCCCCATTCCTCCCCACCTTCGTAGGTAATGTGAGCTGAGTTATGTCCTGTCTTTTCAGACTGAACGTGAATAACATCCAGGAGACTTGCCAGAAGAATGCTGCCTCAGCCTTGACTGTGGGGCGGAGGGATCTCGTACAGGTATGCCATGGAATCAGACCTCTTCCTCAGCGTGCTGTGCTACCCTCCAATGGCTCACTGACACCCAAATGGCCACCAGGGTTCAGCAGCTGTACCAGGAGTCTGCTTGGTGAACCAGGCCTGTGGAACAGCCACCAAGGTGGTGTTCACCTCCCTGACTCTGGGCATCAAGAGATTCCTTCCCAGGGCTACACACAGATTCTTTTATGCTGTTTGCCAAACTGAGTGAAACACATTTTTCAGGGAATTCCTGTAGGCAAAGTGAGGAATGCAGCCTGCTTTTGAGTCATCAAATGGGGTAACTGTGCACAGAGTTGCCTAGCTGCTGTCAGCATTTTGATCCGTAATTTTTTTTTGTACTTATGTAATTGTTCCCATTGTTTGGCATTTAACTGTGCTGGCACTGGGTGCTAACTGCAGCTGTTTTCTCCCATGAGAGCCTGGGCCCAGGGGCCCCAAAATGGGGCTGGCTATTTGCCTTTAGCTAAAAATAGGAGAAAAATGGCTATTGTGGCCTATGCTTTCCCCTGTGATTAGTCCATTGCAACAGGGAGGACATTTGACAGGACATGGGAGCACCTGAAAGAGATGGGGGGAACTGGCAGTGCCACAGGAGCTGTGCACATCTCCTCAGCATTTGGCTCTTCCTAGAGCTGGACAAGGAACATGCATAGGCTTACCTGACCTAAGCACAAGCTGACTCAAGCTGTTGTCTTGCTTCTTGGTGGGTTCTGCAAGACCAGAAGAGAGAAAGTAGGTCTAGTTCCCCTTTGTCTGTTCTTCCTCTTGCAGTCTGGTTTGTCCACATTGGACCAGAGTTTGGGTGGAGTAACTTCAGCAAGATTTCTCTGAGTTTCTTGCTTAGTTTTCCCTGTCTCGTGTAACTCCAGCCTGTAGTGCAGCTCATAGCAGACATGGAGGCTTGAGTTGCAAGTTACAGTTTCATGTGCTCTGTAGCAGTGTAGGAAGTGGCATCTTCCCTGTTTCCTTTCTGTGCTCTCTCTTACTCAGCTCAGTCCTTGTTTTGGTTTCTCTCCTGTTTCTCTCTCTGGTTTCACAGAGAGCAGCTTTGGGACTGCTTTTTCTGTCTGTTCTTTGTACTTGGAGCATGTGGTTTTTCTTTATTGTCCATGTTGTCAGTTCTCTGATTTCTGCTGTCTTTTTAGCACCATGCTCTTTTTCCTTTCCTGCTCTTTTTTTTTCCATGCTAAACTAGGAGCTTTCCTTTTCCCTAGAATATTCTAACTGTCCCATTTTTAAAGGCACAGCAGAAAAACAGTCCTAGATCAGTGGTATAGAGACTGACAAGATGGAACCGTTTCCAGAGTAGAGGATGATAAATGAAGGAGAAATTTCGTGTGAAGTGGTTAAACTTTTGAAGCAGAAATGGCAAATTGTGTCCTGTCTGTGCCAGTCTGCATTAGGAGAATAGTGCTCAGTGACACAACTAATCAAAAGGATATTTCTCATGCAAATAATGATTTACCAGTAAACTTTCTGCCACCAGACATCTCTGAACCCAAGAACTGTATCAAATCTAAACCCTTTTGAGGCTTTTGAATATAAAATGCACTAATAGACTATAGACTTTTGCATTTAACCCAAACACAAGGCGAGTGGGATGGGGAAAGCTTTGGTTTTGTGTTATTCTCTGTATTATTTGTGACACAGAGACTGAAACTGTTCCCTGCTGTCAAGGGGAAAAAAACCTAGCAAAACAGACAAGCTCCATTATTATCTGTCTGTGTGTGAATTTGTGCACACCTATGCCCTGGGAGTGTGGTTAATCCTAATTGTAGCTTTGCTGCTTTTCCTTCCTGTCTGCCAGGTTTGGTCACTGGCCATGGTAGCCACTGATCTCTGTCTTGGACCGAAGTCCGACCCAGATTTAGAGATACCTTGGGCACAACATCCATTTGGACGTCAATTACTGGAGTCCTTGTACGTGTCTGAATGCTGGGGGGGGGTTGGGGAATGGTTGCTGAAGCAGAGCCTTCCATAACTATGTACGTGTAAGGGGTCATTTCAGATTTGGGATAGTGCCACAGCATGGATTTTTTTCTGTCTCAAGCCTGCAGTGCATCACAAAAGGAAGCTCCAAATGTGTTTCTGGCATTCAGGAAACAGCCCTTGACCTTCCACCTATCACTCAGGTCTTCCTTGGTCGGCATTGAGCAATAGGCCAGACACGGGCGGAGCTCTGCTTTCTATGCCCACAATGCCTGACTTGGAGATTTGGGTTTCCTGCTCCCCACTAAACGAGCCTGTTGGTGCAACACCTTTTTTCACTTTCTGGTTCCCTGTTCTCATCTAGCTTTACTGGGAAGTCATTCCAGCAGCCTCAAAGCCAAGTGTTAGCTACAAATGTCTTCCAGGTGGTGAATCTGCTCAGGAGGGCACATAATTAGTAATTGATATTATTTGTCCATCCACGCTATTTGGAAGTGCAGGATTTGTGTGCTGTGCTTTCCATACTGTTGCTTGGCTGAGCTCTCTCCTGCTGCATGGCAGCAGTGGGAGCACAGCACAGGTTGTTCTTTATCACTCTTAGCCTTCAGAGCAAACTGGAAACTTCCTAGCCTTCCAGAAAACTTGCAGAGGGCTTTTTCCTTGTGATCTAGGTGCAGGATGCTTGCACCCAGAGGGCTTTGTCAGAAAGATGTTGTGGCTGGGAGTGAGTCTAATGGCTCCGGTGTTACATCAGAGCATGAGTACTGCTGGATTCCCAGAGCTCCCATCCTTCTCCCACCAGTTAGGGCATGAGCATTTTCAGAAGGCGAACTTGGCTCCTCAAAGGTGTGACACAGAAGCCAACCCAGTCCCTCAGTGCACGTGTGTCCTGTGGGCAGGCATGACACCCAAACCCATGTATGCAACAGGCTTGAAATTAGCTGCCCTGGAGTCTTAATGGTTTTGCCACTGAATTCTACCTGGTTTCACACTGTCTTTTTCATTTCCCAGGCTGGCTCATTACTCACAGCTCCACGACGTGCAGACCCTGGCCATGCTCTGCAGTGTGTTTGAAGCCCAATCCAGGCTCCAGGGGTGCCCCAGCTCTTGTGTTCCCTTTCCTCAGCGTGCCTCCAACCTGGCCTCCCACAGCCGATACGTATGATTGCCATTTCTTTCCCGTTTGTCTTGGATATCTTTGAACGTCTCTCATATAGATGACATGATTTATTCTCCTTTCCCCCTCACAGCCCAGCTTTACTTCCTCTGGCTCCTGTTCCAGCATGTCAGATCCTGGAATTGGCACTGGAGGCTGGAGCATAGGTATGAGACCTGGCTAGTAAATAAAGGAATCTCCCTCCCTTCTGAAGGTTTTAGATGGCTCCTATGGTGGGGAAAGGAGAGAGTTAGTACTGGCTGTGATTGCAGATGTGCTCTGCCAGAGCAGCACTGTGGGGTTTGGCCAGCAAGGTGTGACTCCATGGCTGGAAGTGAGCAGGCCTTGCAGTATCCATGTCAAGGCTCCTGGAGACCTGCACCTTCTGACTTTAGTAGATACTTCATTCAACGAATATCGAAACTGGCCTCAAAATGTCATCAGCCAGCTAATTTCACAGGGTTCAGGGGGAAAAGCAGTGCTGTGCTTTCTCCTCTCACTGGAAAAACAGCAGCAATTGGAAAGATTGGGTTCTTGGTGCCATGAATATCTGCAGAGGTTTTTCACTGAGCTGCACAGGTGACAAAGACCAGTCACTCCTAGGGGCTCTGGTGTCAGAGTTGAAGCTTTTGGCTGATTCCTAGTGATATACACGGCCTGGGGCAGCATCATCCCTATTAGCACCAAGTTTCAGTGTGATATCCAGGTACCTGTGACATGGGGAAGAGGAGAGGATGGGGGTTAGGGGAGTGGATAATCTCTTGTAGCAGTTATTAGCAGTCATCTATCTCCCTGCCCCTGGGGCAGTACCTTGCATACAGAGGCCCCTTTACGTAACACCAGTCCTGGTAATGAGAGTCCTCCCTGTCTCGGAAAGAGGAACCCAGGTCTGCCCGGAATAATGTTCCCAAGCAAGCTCTATGGGATTGATTGCCTGGTTACTTTTTGTCTAAAGCAGCAGGCAAAAGGGATTCCTCCACATCAGATTTCTGCCTGGTGATCCCCGTTCCCATCTTGTCACCAGAAGTGTAGTAGAAGCACTTGGCAAGTAGAGGCTGGCACTTAGTTCCTGGAGGCGGGGCAGTGTTTGTTGGAATGCAAGGGTGGTAGGACAGAGACAGGACAGAAATGCAGGTGTCCAAACCTGTGGTTTTTCATGTCCCTTCCTGACCCCAGTTTTGAAGGGGGAGATGCACTCACAGCCTCTTGGTGCTTGCAGCAAACAAAGACACGGAGCAGACCTCCACTCCCTGGTGCGAGTCTTCTCCAGATGACTTCCGCTACGGAAACCTAATGTATCCTGATCATCGGGAGCGGGAGAAAGACCAGCATGAGAAAAACAAAAGGTAGGTTATCACGTGCCTTGAGGGTGTTCAGAGGTGCCTTACTTGTGTCTCAGTCACGTGCAACTCCATGGCCTGGTCTCTGTTGCTGCAGTGCAGTACCACACCTGCCCCTAGACCTTGTCATTCACATAATTACTTGAAGAAGCTTCATCCTGCGGATCAACACTGCTGGGATTACACATGATACATCCCTAAGAGGCCATGGTGGGGGCCCCAAAGGTGAGTCCACCCACAGAGTGTGCACTCTGGAGTGTAGAGCAAGTCAAGGCCAGAGCAGTTTGTGTTCAGCAATGTTTCAGCAACACATGGGAAGTACCCTACTTCCAGCAATGTGAGCTGGTTGCATAGCCATTGCTGGAAAGAGGATTGCATCCAGAGTCTCTGAGAGTCAATCAGTCACAAGCCTGTTTGTTCCTCTAGGCTGCTGGATCCTGCCAACACTCAGCAATTTGATGACTTTAAGAAGTGCTATGGAGAAATCCTTTATCGCTGGGGCCTGCGAGAGAAGCGGGCTGAGGTTCTGAAGTTTGTCTCATGTCCTCCTGATCCCCACAAGGGAATTGGTGAGTGGCTGGTCCAGTTGCCCAGGCAGAGCCACAGCTCTGCCTCGGGAGCTTAGGAACATGCAATCTGCAGGGTGGGATGTGTCATGGATTGAATGGACAAAGTTTATCTGAGAGACCCACCCAAGGGAGTCACAAGGGTTTAAAATTGTTATATAGGTGTAATTGAACCTTGGTACCAATTGTTCCACAGGATTAGTGATGGCAAACCAATTATTTCATATGAATAAAATATGAAGAGTTTATTTAAATTGATGAATATAATGATAATCATTAGACTAAAAAGACCTTAATCAGAATTATTTACCACACAGTATACAAAATTAATAGTGCACTGGTTATTAATAATAGCAAGGCTAGCTTAATAATTATCAGGTAGACACTGATGTTCACCCATAGCAATGACCATGGGCAAATCTCTCTCCCTCAGCTTTGAGGAGTGACCTTGAGGGTGTCCCCACCCAAGGTAAGGATCTTCACACACACCTAAGGGAGGTGTGTTAAAAATTTTCACCATTTAAAATTGGAACTGGTCTTTTATGGTATGAAGTGATTGACTGTCAGTCACACAAATTTAGATAAAATGTCGTCCTGCCTGCTCAGCAGAACGTGCTTTATTTTTGAGTTAGAAGCTATCAGCTCTTTGGTTTTGTCTTCTGTAAACATCTGCCTCTCCCTTCCCTACCAGGGCTTTCACATCCCTGTTGATGCCAGCCTTGGTGAGGAAGCATTTGCCTTACCTATCCATGTGATGGGTCTAATTTGGGGTAGTGTGATCAAGCTGGTTTCAGCATCCTTCAGCACTTAAGAACAGCCCCCCCTCCCCGCTCAATCTATCACTGACTGCTTGCAAGTAAGGTAAGATCCAAGCTGTTTTGCTCTGGCTTAGGCAGAGCATCCTGCTACATAGAGGAAGTGTCCATTGGTTACTGAAACATCACTGAAAATGTGGCATTTAACCTCTGACAGAGGTTAGCACTGCTAGTAAATGGGTTTGACTTTTTCACAGCTCTGGGTGGAGGTGAGGCTTGCAGGTGTTGGTTCAAGGGCTTTGTAGACTGTACCATTTCTCCAGCAAAGCTGGAAATGCACATACTGCCATGGCAGCAGTGCTCAGCTCTGTGCTGATGAATGTCCATTATTCCCTCTGAAATGCCCCGTCTTCATCTCTGATCCTGGGCTGAAGTGTCCTTATGTTAAAATTGCAAGATCTCTAACTAGAGATTTTGCCAGCAAATAGGTAAAGAGGACTTTTCTCCCAAAATACTTTCAGTAGCGTAGATGCCCAGCTTAAGGACAGCTGCCAAATTGTCTTCTTCACAGACCTCTGAGAACAGATGTGCTTGACCTGGGGGGAGAAAAACAGCTAAGGGATGCCAGAGAAAAAGCAGTAGTCTCACCTTGTCAGCCAGGACAACTTCTGAGGAGTAACTGAAGTGAAAACAGGTGACTTAACCCCCAATGCCTTTGCAGCTCCACGGCTGACAGTCTGATACAGGAGGCATTGGGTGTGCTCCGGGCTCTCTGATGAGAAATGGAGGCTGTCTTGCTTGCTTAGTGACACTTCCTAGTGGTAAGAGGTGGATGAGACCAGCAGGAAACCTTCATGTGTCAGTGTCTCCAAAGCTTGAAATCCAACCCACATTTCCAGCAGACAGCTGAGGAATTGGGCCAGCCAGTGCCCCAGCACTCCGTTGCCTGTTCCTTTAATGCCATATGGAGAACAAACCAAGATCTCTGAACGCCATCCCATCCTGATGGAGCTTTGAGGCAGATCCTTGGGTAGTTTAAGGGGCTGATCTGCTGAGCAAGGGGCTGTATGCAGGGCTGCTTTGTCCATAATTCCACCAGCACTAACTGTCCTGCTCTCCGTGTGTTTCCTCCGGCAGAGTTTGGCGTGTACTGCAGCCACTGCCGCAGCGAGGTGCGCGGCACCCAGTGCGCCATCTGCAAGGGCTTCACCTTCCAGTGCGCCATCTGCCACGTGGCCGTGCGGGGCTCCTCCAATTTCTGCCTGACGTGTGGCCACGGAGGCCACACCAGCCACATGATGGAGTGGTTTCGCACCCAGGAGGTCTGTCCCACGGGCTGTGGGTGCCACTGCCTGCTCGAGAGCACCTTCTGAGCAGTGGGGACAGCGGGGCACCCGGGAACTGATTGGATATTTAATTCCCAAGCCATGTTGAGTCAGCTCTGCTCCACTCTGTCTGGAGGAGATTGCCACAAGGAGCTGAAGCAGGATGTCCTGGTAATGTGCTGTGGTGATGTTTACAAGTGCTTCCATTACTCCTACGCTTCCCAGGTTGCTTTCAGACCAATTTGACCAAATTCCTTGTGTCCATTGCTGGCCATGGATGTCAGACCAGAAAAATTGCTCTCTCCTGCAGAAGGGTGTGTGAATATTGGTTAGTTTGGGATGAAGAGGTGTTTGAAAGCTCCCCTGGAAAGGGCCCACCTGGCAGAGCCAAACTCGCTCCAGCAATGTAGAGTCTTTTCCAGGTGCCTCCTCACATGGGCTCATACTGAGCAAAACAGTTGTTTTACACAATTGAGGCAGAAATAATTCTCAAGCAACAGTAAGCTCTAAAGGTGAGTTGTAAATGGCGCTTGAAGAGGAAATAGTCCATGGAACTGCTCAGAGTTTCTTTGGAAGCAGCAGGGTCCTTATTTTGAATGGCTGTTTACATCGTTTAGATTTCCCCATACAGCAAGAGAAGGAAATGGCATTTTTCAGGATTACTTTTTAAATAGCTTTCTGCTCACTGGTCAGTACCTGTGGCTGGCATGAGAAGCTCAGCCAGGCACCCAAGCTCCCTGCGATTAGTTGCTTCCAATAGTTTTAGTACTGTTAGGCTTTAAGGTGTCTCCATCTCCTGCTCTGACCAGGTGATAAAATGCACTTTAACTTGTCCCTGTCTTGTTGGTGACACTTCCTGGTGACTGGGAAAGGCATCTGCCTTTTGAGTTTGGGATCCACACTATCTCTCCGTAGATGTGGTGTTTTGGAAAGCCTTTGCTCCCTCACTGAGAAAACACAAAGAGGACACTTACTCCATACAGCTCCTTTTGGCTGTTGTCTCCAAGCTCTATGGGGAAAATTATGGACAATTTGAGATTTGCTGCTGTTGGAGTGATGAGGCTCTTGAACAGCAGTTTCTAGGGAAAAAGGGGGTCTAGAAGAATGGTGGGATCCATGGACACAAAAGGTTTATGACTTTTCTTTCTGTGGAGCATCAACTGGAGAATATACTGATGGATCTGTGTGTTTGGGGCCGTGCCTACTGGGCACTCCCAGTGCAGGGATGCTGCTGTGCAGTGTGTGCACACCTGGAGCGTGCAGCCTGTGCTTCTCCAGTGCTGGCTTCAGCCTGAGCTTTGGATTTGGGCGAATGTGTGGTCAGGGATGAGCCAGCTGGAGCTATCCCCACCTGTACCAGCACTGATCCCTTCTCCCACGCTTGCCTCCTGAGTGGGGCCATGTGCCATGCCCGCTCCCAACCCCTGTGCTAGCTCAGGCTGTGGGATCCTGCTGTGGAATAAACAGATGATGTATCTTAAACAATTAAAACATTAAAATTATTTTTTTAAGTGCTGTTCTGATAGAATTTGCTGTTGTTCTGCTGGTTCTCCCTCTGTCGGGAGCCCCCAGCAGCTCGCCCTCCCAGTGGGTGGTGAGTGTTGCACTCATGGCCCTGTCCCTGCACCCCAAAGCAGGGGGCTTGGTGGTAGCAGAGCCCTGCAACAGCTGTGGGGCTGCTGGGTCCCCCAGCCCTGGCTGGGACACTGTGCTGGCAGGCTGGGAACAGACTCAGAACTGCCCGCGGTTGTGAGGCTCCTCTTGGGAAAGCGAAGCCGGGCGGTGTCTGAGCTGCCGGCAAACCAAAGCCCACATCCTGCAGCTTGGGGAGGCCCTGGGCAGCGTCTGCCCCCCAGGAAAGCAGGCGGGTGCAGCGAGGTCCTGCCCGGCGCCACGGCAGCCCCAGGGCCAGGGTGCTCCTTGCCAGGAGCTGCAGGGAGAGGCCTCCCACCCTCCGCCTTCCTGCGTGACAGCCATTCAGCTTGGAAGTATTTTCATTTCCATGCTTGAGTGCTCCTGTAGCTTGGAAGGGAGAGGAGATTTGTTATTTAAAGGTGACGGACCGACAAATCGTGGTATTTAGTGTGTTATTACCGTCCATTACGGTCCATCTCCATAGTATGTGAATGCCCCTGAGGTGGAGCAGGGCCAGCACTTCAGAGGAAGGTGGAAAAGCCCTTGCTGTGGCTGTTTGTGCAGCCATGCACAGGTAGGTGGAATTCCTTCCCGGATGCTGCCAGCATTTCTCTCACACCCCTGCAGCATGTCTGGTGGTTCCTTTGGGAGCAGCCTCACCCCATGCAGAGGTGACTATTGCACGGAAACACGAACGGCTTATTGCTGCCTGCCTGGAGCCGGTGGAAGAGAGAAACGTTGTTGCCTTTGCTGTACGGGACAGCAATAAAAGGTCAGAAATGGGGCGTGGTGGTGCCTCACACCAGCCCCTTCTTCTGTGCTGCCCACCCCGGACTGCCTGTCCCAGCACCCACTGCTCTTTGGAATAACTTGTAAAGTGCAAAAAGTTCCCCAGTGTGGCCAAATCTCGCTCTGAATTGCAGACTTTAGGGAAGGGAGAGGAGGCCAGCACTGCTCAGGCAGTGAGTCTGGGCCACAGTGTGCACCAGACCAGCTCTGGGGATGTTGCCATGGTCAAACCAGGTGAATTGGATAGAGCCTTCAGCTGATGCACAGTGCTCAGGAGCATGGTTAGTCGTGCTGCAGGGTAGGGGGTGACCCATGCATGGTTTCTGTGGGAGCAGGAGCAAGGGGGCATTGGATTCAGGCCGCTCTGCATGGGGCAGGAATGAGCCCTTCGTGTGCCGCGTGGGAGGGGTGTCAAACCACTTCCCTCCGGGCATCACTGGTGCCACGGGTTTGCCAGGCTGGACACTGCCAAGGAGAGGAGCTCCATCCCAGGCCACCTCCGTCCAGACAGCCCAGCCAGCAGCGCTCTGCAGAGGTGCCCAAGCACCCCACGCCTGCTCTGGCACCCTTCCCGGGCCAGTGCAGAGGAGGATGCTGAGGGCAGAAGACCTCAGGTCTGACCCTGAAGAGCTGCTTGCCAAAACTTGCTTTAACTGCCTGCAATGTGCATCCCAAGGGCTGTTACCTGTGTACCCATGCTAGCTTTCCCAAGGACGGGGTTGGAAGAGGGACAGAGCTCCCACGACAACCTACGCTGTGCCCTCAAGGCCACTGTCAGCATTTTAAACCCTATTTGTTTTCCTACCGAGGGTGTAACAAGCGTGGTGTGTGTTTCCTATCCCCACTGAGGCTTTCCATGTGTGGAGAAGGAAGTTTAATCCCTGATGATGGAGTTTGGCAGAGAAATGAGGAGTGTTTAGCAGAGAGGGAAAACCTTTCCCCATGGATGCAATACCAAGCCGAGTCTGTATCGGCCTCCTCCTCCTTGGCTGCCACAGCTCCATTATCCCAGCATCAGCCCCTCCAGTGCTGCAGGGCCTGATACTGTCCCAAGCCCAGCAGCACATTCCTGCTGTCTCCTGTGTGCCAGCCTCAGCGTCTGTCCGTCTGTCTGGTGGGGAAACCAGTTCAGGAACTGATGAGCCAAAGCCATTTGGCTGCTCTCTTTTCAGCCAGGCTGATCAGCAGCTAACTACACTCCCCGATCCTGCTTGTCCTGGGGCTGGCACAGTGCAGGGACAGAGATGGGGACAGCAGAAGGGACACGCCATTGGCACAGCCCTCTGCTGCCAGTTCGGTGCTGTTATGCTGGTGTCTGCTGTAGAGTTCGGTCCCAGTCCCATCCCTCTCCCAGTGCCACCAGTGCTCAGTGCATCCCTGCTCTGCAGGTGACAGGGTCCCCCTGCTGCCTCATTCTCACTGCAGAGCTGAGGGTCAGCTCACCCACTGTGGGGACACCCTTGTGCCTTGCACGAGGGGACAGAGCCCCATCATAGCGCCCAGGAGGTAACAAGGGTGTATGAGGTGTCAGCTCACAAGAGCCTGGCACCTGAGCCCTGCTATGGGGCATTTGAGTACCATAGTTCCCCGTGTGCTTGGGAGAGGATGGCAGCCTCTCAGATCACCCAGCAGCTTTGTGGGCTGGCAAAGGCTGGATGCATCTCTGCCATGAGCTGTGATTACAGAGGGTGGCCCTTGGCAGCACACGGCCCCAAAACCCAAGGTAGGGCTGGACTGCACAGGCAAGACCAGTTGGTGGGGACTGCATCGTGGGGTCACAGCCAGGTGTCCCCTCCATCTCCCCCAGCACCCCACAAAGGGATAGTTTGCACCTGAGCATGCTTGGGGTCTGGGGTCCCTGGTTTGGGATTGAGTGCAGTGGCCTCCAGCTGAGAGCCCCAACTCATTCAGATCTGCCTCTGTCCCCCACCTTGCCCTCATGCTCATCAAAAAATCCTGAATGTCCGTCCAGAAGCCACCCTAATGCCCCAGAGGGCTGCGCCAGATTGAGCTCACCCACCACAGCCAGGACCACCTTGGCTATTAAAGGTATTGGGGAACCCCCTTGGGAGAGTGTCCCACTCCAGCACCTCCTTTGGGGTCTCCCAGCAGCCTCTCAGGACTCATCTGGCCCTCCCAGCCCCCAAAGAATGTTTTTGTCCACCACCCCAAAGACCCTTCCAAGGGTCCCCCTCATGTACCCCAGGTGCCCTGCAGCAGCCCCAGCTCGGTGCATGCCCACCCTTAACTCCTCTGCTCCTATCAGGGTGCAAAACCAATCTGCCCACCCAAAAAAGGACTTTTCCCCTGAGCAGGTGGCAGAGCCATGCCGGGAGCTGGGTGGGAAGGTGGAGCCGATGCCGGCTGCCACAGCAGGTTTTGCATCCACCTTGATTAAAGACCTCAGTGAATGCCTGGCCAGCACCCCACAGCACCCCAAAGCCGGGGGGCTGAGGTGGTGTGATGACCCACCCTTACAGGTGGGGCTGGGGGGGCTCCCCATTCCTGGGATGGCTAACCCCACCTTAATAACTGGTTGCAGCCTGGTGTGGCCGGCAACGCCAAAATTTGCTGGCATGTGGCCAGCCCCTGTGGTCAAGGGTGTCACCCCAAAGCAGCTCCCCCCCACTTCAGAGGGAAAGCTTCCCAAAAAATGCATGGGAAACTCCTTTCTTGCCATTTTTTATGAATTATTTGGCTGTGATTCTTCTGGGTGTTTGGGGCTGCCTCCTGCCCCCCGGCTAATTTCAAACTTAATTAAACACTGAAACAGCAAACAGCTGGGGAGGGGATGTGCAGGCAGCAAGTGACACTGGGGTGGGTTGGCCTCTGGCTTACTCCAGGAAAGACCCTGCTCTCTCACTGCACTCTGAACAGGACTGGGGTTCTGCCTCCCTTGACCACCGAGGACCTTGGAAGGGGGTTGATATCTTGGGAGGGGTGATTCCCTCAGGGGTGCCTTATACCCCCCAGCTTCATCCCTGCTCCAGGGATGCCCATACTCCAGTTCCACCAGGGGGTACCCCGGTGCCCCCCCATAACCCATCCAAGGTTGCCCAGACCCTCTATTCCCCCACCCTGAGCGTACCCATGGGCCCCTGGGGGACACATTCCCCTCCCCTGGAGACGCCCCATCTCCCCATTCACCCTGTGGGTGACCTGTGCCCCCTTCTCCCCGTTCTGCCTCTCCAAGGATGCCTCATTCCCACATTCCCGGACGAGGGTACCTGCGGTGGGGCGGAGCCTCCCCACCCCAACCATGCCCCACCCGTCCGTGGCTGCCCAATGGGCTGCGGCGGGGCGTGGTCCGAGGGCGCGGTCTGGCTGCATATGCATGTATGCAGATGAGCAGGTGCGGGCAGAGCGCGGCGGCACGGCACGGGAGTGGACTGGGACGGGGACCGGGACGGGGACCGGCGGCGGGGCCATGGCCACGGCGGGGCCGCGGTCCTTCAGCGCCGCCGAGGTGCGGGCGCGCTGCGCGCAGGGCGCCTGCCTGGTCTCTTGCCACCGCCGCCTCTACGACCTGAGCGGCTTCGTGCGGCTGCACCCGGGTGGGGAGCAGCTGCTGCGCCGCCGGGCCGGCACCGACGTGAGCGCGGCGCTGGACGGGCCGCCCCACCGGCACTCGGCGAATGCCCGCCGCTGGCTGGAGCAGTACTACGTGGGGGAGATCGAGCCCGGCGACGAGCAGGTACCGCCGCGGGCCGAACCGGGACCGGGTGGGCATGGGCTCTAGGGGGACCTGGGCAGGGCATATACAGATGGCAGTCGCTGTGGGGTGTCCCAGGTGCCGGGTCCAGCGTGAACAAGGGCTATGGGGTGTCCCAGGTCCTGATCCGGGACGTACAGGGTCTCTCTAAGGCACCCCGGGTCCCAGGGCCGGCATGTACAGCGTTTCTATAGGGCGCCCCACGTCCCGGGATTGGGATGTAGAGAGATTATAGTGTGCCCTAGGTCCTGGATCGAGTTTTGGTAGGGTGCTTCAGGTCTGTGCTCTCTGGGATCTGTGCAGTGCGGGGTCTATAGAGCATCTCAAGTCCAGAGTGCATGGAGTCTAATCTGTGCAGAGTCTGTAGGGCACCCTGGATCCAAACTGCAGGATCTGAGCTATACAGGGTCTGTAGCACACTCCAGGTCCAGGCTTCTCAGGGTCCAAGCTGTTCAGGTCATGCAGAGGCTGGATAGGCTTTGGGATAGAAGTTTCTGGAATGCATGTAGCATATAAGGTGTTTAGTGCAGCCACATGTGTCTGAGCTGTATGGGACATGGTGTGTGTTGGGTCTGACCAGGACAGGACCCCTAGGATCAGGCTCTGTAGGGTCTGGGATCTACCGGGCATGAGAGGTGAAGGGGACAGAGGGTGTTTGAGGCTCCTGGAATCTTGCATGGGTGGTGCCTGAGGTGTGCAGGGGACCCTGAGGCCCATAGGGTGCCAAGGGCACAGAGTCTGGTACCTACAGGGTCCCACTCCACAGCCACATCCCACCCTGGCCATGCTAGGAAGCAGGGCTGATGGGTGGCTCTGGGGTGCCAATGTGGCATGGAGGTGTTGGGGTCTTTGGAGGGATGCAGAAGATGGAGCTCATTGTCAGTTTTAGCAGGACTGTATGGCACGGGGTGGGCAACGTGACAGGACACCCTTCCTGGCACTCCGAGCACTCAATCAGGGACCAAGGTGCTGGCCACAAGGGTTTGCCAGTGGTGAGCAGCCACTGCTGGTGAGAGGAGCCCAGCCATCACCCTGACTGCCTGGTGTGGGGCATGGGTGTCCATGACACCCCCGCTGTGCCAGCCCTGTGCTGTCCAGGCAGACGGGAAAGTTTCCTGGGGAAGTTCCGCTGCCTCTGGGTGTCAGTGGGCGCTGCTACCCAATTACCAGCCCTCACCAGCATGCCGTGGGCAGGATGCTGAGCAGCGGGGCCAGCCCGGCCCCCTTCACTAGCCCAGCAGTGGTGTTCCCCTCTAGACATCCCTGCAAGGTCAGTGACCGGCCGGTCCCTCTGCCTGGTTGTTTGCTCTCGCTGGGTGTCCTCCCCAGGGCACAGCCTCAGCCCCAGCGCCACAGACAAGGCTTTGTTTCAGCCTCGGTGCAATGCCTGCGTTCTCCCTGGATGGATCCTGGCGATGGCACCTCCTCTGTTGGGACACTCGCTGAGCCGCCGCCTCCTTGCAGGCGTGACGAGCCCAACGGGTTGGGGCGAAGGAAGGTACCGGATGAACGGGTTCCTGCGCCTCAGCCCGCGCCGAGGAGAGCTGCCACCATCCCAATGCAAATACATGGCGTGATAACACCAGGGCGCAGGGGAGATCAGATGCTGCCTGGTGCCAGATAAACCATCCCAGGCTGTAATACAGTGGGGAGGGATTAGAGCTGCCTGCTGCATGGTGAGACCACGTCTGGCATGCACTGATGTGTGAGCTGCTCTGCCCCACTCCCCACCCCCCAAAAATCCTCTCTAGGGAGAGTTGATGCCCTTGGTGGTGCTTGGGTTCATGCTTTGGGTAATTTGGAGCAGGTGTACCCCAAACAGCTCTTTGAAGGAAGTGTTACGTTGCCCCAGTCTGGTTCCAGATCCCCACAGCTTTGCCAGGGCCTCTCCTCACCCGTTGGAATTCCCAGGGCTGTATCATCCCTGTGCTCAGGAATTCAGGATGCTGTGGTCCCACAGGCATCCAGCATCCTCCCCTCCTTCCCCCAGGGATTTCCAGGATTTTGGAAAGGGGGAAAAATATGTTAATGCAGGGGAGAGAAAGAAGATAAGATCCAGCCTTCATCCCACTGGTGTCTCCATGCCCCTTCCTGTGGCTCTCTCCTTCAGCCACAGGTCCCTTTTCTGCATCACCCAAACCCATTTGGCTAAGGACAAATTAACCCCTAAACATTTTATCTATGCAAGCAGGACATATAGGGGAGATCAAAGCGAGTACCAGTAATTACCTAAACTAGACAGTGGATTTTAACAGTCTCGCTAGAAGGGAACTGGATCATCTAATTACCCCTCCAGTTTAAGCAATGAGAGACTTTCATCACAGCCTCTTTGGGGTGCATGATGTGGCTGTGAGTCACGGTAAATCCTCCAGCCTTCTCAGGTTTAGTGTCCTTCTCTTCCTCTTGCCTGTATTGCTGCACGTCAGGCTCGCCCTGGCTTTCCGTCCCAGCCTGAGTACACTTGGATGTAGGCGGGACACCTGGGGCACCTCTTTGGGGGTGATGTAACAAGAAGTGACTTTTTATATTGCTATTATGACTAGGAGGAGGTAAATTCACCTCCTTTTAATAGTCCTGCTGCACCCAGTGTTTAATGGGCTAAGACACAGCCTCATGGGTCTCTGCCAGCCACTGCCCATGGACCACGATACTGGTGGGATGGTGGTGCTGGGATGGTGCCACCACAAGCAAGGGCCTTGCTTGAGCTCTCTGCATGTCCTGGGGTGTCCTCATGCTACGTGGATGTACCTGCACTGCCAACAGAGCTTGTCCCATGTGGACACCAGCAAATTGAGCCTCTGAGGAGCTCAGTGAAGGTGCTGGGGCTGTGGAGCAATGCAGAGGTATGGTAGGACTCCTCTGGGTTTTGACTCACTGGGCAAATGGGTGGAAAAAACCCTGGGTCCAGGCTTTTGGCAGAGCGGCTGTCTTCAGGAAGCATCGCCCTGTCTGGGCTAGGGGGAGGTTTCCAGCTTCTCTGCCTGTGTCCCAGGAACACCGAGCCCTGTGCTGGACCACCCTTTCTGTCTGTGTCTGCTCACATCACAGCTGGATTTTGTTCTTTTAATGCTCCAAGTCCCAATGCAGGACAGCATTGGGGTGGCATGACCAGTGCTCTCCAGCTGGTGCAGGGCCAATGCCGAGCTCCCCATCTCACCCACACCGGGCAGCCAGATGCTCGCAGGTGGATGCTGGGTCACCCAGTCACTGGATCATGCCATGCCCTGGGTTTTGGCCCCGTTGTCTACCAGCAGCAGAGCTGGCACCTTGCTGGGACTGCTACTCGCTTACAATCGCAGCACCTCATGGGTGTTAACTTTCCCTTCTTACATCAGGCCCCTTGTTCATCTTCCCTGGCAGGACCTGTTTCCCTGGGGACAACTCAAATGCATCTTCACCACCCACAGGTGACAGCAGAGCCCAGCTCAGCACACCCCTTCAACCTCCTTCCAACCCATCTCCTGTTTGGAGAAGAATGGGCAGAAGTCCCAGCACTGGTCTGGGTGTCATGGGGCTTGATCCCAGCAGGGCCCCTGCATGCATGGAACAGGCAGGAACAGGCCACCCTTTGGGGAGCCAGTTGGGACATGCATGTGGTTTGCATCCTGGTTGCACCACAGCTCCCAGTCCTTTCAGTGCCAGCCCCAGGGTGAGCAAGAGGAGAACCTTCCTCCGGCTCCCTGAGGAAGAGGAGGAGGAGGAGATTACTCTGGTGCTGAGAGAGAGCTGCCATATCACACAGGGCAATGGCATCTCACTGATGTCACCCAGCCCAGGTGCTAGTGGTGAGGTGGGATGGGAGCGCCCCAGTGCATTTCCCTGACCTGGGAGGACTGGGAAGCCTCCAGGCATGACACAGTGCTCAGGCATCCATGAGCAGGGGAACTGGAGGTGTGTGAACATTTCGGAAGAGGGAGAAGAGGTACCGGGCATTGCGTCAGCCCAGCTTTCTTAAGCATCCTTCCTGCTGCTGGCTAGGTTGTGGTGCAAGCGTGAAGGTGGAGAGCATCAGCCCATTTCTCAGGGCATGGATAAGCCGTTTCACTCTCTTAAAGCCAAATTTTCTTCCAAAGCACCTGCAGGGCAGAGGCAAAACCATAAATTCACCATGCTTTGCTGGATTTTAAGGCATCCCATCTGCCCTAGAGTTTTGGAATGTCTGGCTGAAGGACAGAGTGTGCAATGTGGAAAATAGCAGTGGGAATCCTCACAGAGAGATGTGGTGGTACATGGCATCAGCTCATATCAGTACTCTGCCTGCAGTAAAATTGATGCCAGTGGGATTCCAGCCTGGAAATACTGTCTGAAAATATCCCCCGTCCTTCCCTGCCCGCTGCCCCAGGCAAGGGGCTGCCTCAGAGCTGGGTAATGCAGTTCCTGTACCAACAGAATGAGGCTTGAAATCAGGCTAGCCCGGGAAATGGGGTGGGAGCACAGCTTGCAAGGAGTGCCTGCTGTCGGCAAACAGTGCCCGAGCCCTGCCTCGGCGTCCCCAACAAGGCACAGAGTAAAGTCCTCGTGTCCTGGCAAGGTGACACTGGTTCTCCTGCATCTCAGGCCCTCCTGCAGCTGCCAGGGCAGTATTCCCATCAATAGGGTGGCAGTGCATCCCCCTTGTAGCAGTGGGGAGAGCCTCCATTGAGGAGTTGGGAGAAAACCCTTCCTCTCTGGAAGCGGCACAGCTGGAAGCCCCGTCGGGAATGACTGTGCCGGGCCCCGCCGTACCCTGCTCCGGGTTAATGGGTAACCCAAGGTGACAGAGCGGGAGAAAAGGCATGTTTGGCACGTCCTGCCCGGGGAGCCGGCGCTGCTGCTGGGGGGCACGGCTGGCTTGGGGTTTGCATGGGCACGCTGCAACCTCACCAAGCCCCCCACCAGCGGCACGGACGGCGCCGGAGCTGGCACAGCTATGGGAAGGAGGCTGGTGCTGGCAGCTGGCAATGTGTTTGCTTCCAAGCATCAGACAAGGCAGGTTTCTCCTGTTTCTCAGCCCACCCTGGCAGTGAGACTGCAGCTGGGTCTTCGTCTTGCCACCACTGCACCAGTGCATCCCCTGTGCCTCAGCGTGCTCTCCTAAGCCACAGCCAAACCCCACCTGCCATATTCCATAGCCCATGGCAAAGGCACCCAGCCCAGTGTCACCCTGTGAAGGACACACTGCCTTTTTCCCTGGACAAGGTCCCTGCTTCTGTGTTTTTCCTTGTGCCCACAGCCAGCGTGGTGGCACCAGCTGTGCCACACCCCCCAGGTCTGCCAGCCCAGCTTTCTCAAGGACTGAAAAGCCAAGCTGGGCTTTTGTTGGTTATCAGTGGGGTGGGAGGAGGGAGCACTAACCAGCAATGCCCCTTGCTTTGCTGGCAGTGGCAAGGTGACCCCTGCTATGGCACTGCCTGTTTGCAGGGGGAAATGCTGGCCCAGGGCCCAGAGTTTCTGCACTGCCACCCTGAAGCACCCATGCTGTCCCAGCAGCAGGCAGGGTATTCCAAACATGGCTCGGACGGAGGTTTCCAAAGAGCCCCGAGCCTGCGATGCTCAGTGCACGGTCTGAAGGGCAGCGCAGCTCACTGGCAGCTGCTTCCCTCAGGAACCTGCTCTGCAGGAACTGACTGACTTAAATTCACCAGAATTTTCCCCATATTTATTTAGCAGGCAGGAGCTCACTCGGGCCATACCCCTGCGTGCTACAGCCATCACCATCCCCAACTGAATCCACCACTGATGCTTCACCACAGGGTTTTCCTTCTCTTTTCAGAGTCTCTCTGAAACAGTGGATGAGAAGGAGGTGGTTGCTGCAGCCCAGACTCCAGAGCAGGCAGATCTCTGCTACAAAACAGTGGATGTGGAGAAGGTAAGAGCCCTGGAGTTCCTCCAGCACACTGTTTGCTGGAGTGCTCCTGCGAAACACCAGGTCTCCTTTTCCCTGAACGAGTGCTGGATTTCTGCTGACTTCTTGGATGGGAGGGATGGCGTGAGGGAGCCAAACTGATCCAGCCACTTCTGCCCTTTCTCCTGGTGTGGATGGCGTTGCTCATGCTTTATTACACAGGTGTGGCCACGCTGGGAGGTTCCCATTGCAGCAGCGTGGGAGGGATGGCTTTCTCTGACAGTGGCTGTGCCCTTCCAGAGGGAAATGTTGCCAAGCCAACACCTTGCTTGCTTTTATTTCTTTCTTGCTTTATTTTATTGCTTTATTTATTTTATTTTTTTCCCTTGCCTAAGCACTTGTAATGAGCAGTAAGGGATTCCCCAGCCCAGGCAGGGTGATCCCTGGCTGCCCTGCCAGCTCCTTTCCAAGCATACCACAACAGCAGGAGTTTGTTCCCAAGGTGCCTTCGGCTGTCCCTGCCCTTTGTAGCACCATCTGGTCACCACAGCTTGCATGGTCCCAGCTGGTTGGTGGGCGTGCCTTTATCTTGTAGAAAGTTTTTCGAGCAGGAGAACATCTTTCATCCCCCAAATTAATATTTTATCACTGAGCACCTTTAAAAGAGAACATGGCATTTCAAAGTGACCTTTTTGCTTTAACTTTTCCTCTACCTCCCCAGTGGAGAATGGCTCTGTTCCCATCCCATACACCAGCTGGGGTTGTTTCCCTTCCTGTGTGATTGTGTTCATCCCTGCCTGCAGCAGAGCCCCCAAAATGCCCACAGCCACCCTGGCTCCTTGCCCTGAGGTGCCCCAGACCGAGCCATCCCCACCACTGGCAGCACAATCCCAGGTGCCAGGTTGCTGTGCCAGTGCTGTGTGGCACAAGCAGCCCAAGGAGAGCTGCCAGTCCTGGGGTTCAGCTGGGCGAGCGTGGTTTCAGTCTTGGCGCAGAGGTGGAACCAAGAATCCACCTTATCTGGCCAGGCCAGCAGAAGATGCATCTGGGGATGTTGAGCAGTGGCAGAGGTGGTGCTGCCAGTTGTGGCTCCCTATTTTCATGCCATGCCAACATGCGTGCCTGCACAGGTCCCTTCCTCTTGCACCTGAGTTCAGCCATGCACAGCAGCAGTGCTGGAGTCTCTGTTCCCACCCTGTATCGCTGCTCCCCATCCCTTTGCACTTTGCTCCTCACTGGGGTGCCCAAACAGCTGTGGTCTCCCCATGTGTCCTCTGCACAAGGAGAAATGTCCTTGGCTGGGGCAGTGCCGTGGGGATGGGATCCATGTGCTACCAGAGGTGTTCTGCTGGGGAATATCACTGCTCACTATCTAATCTTGGCAGCTCGAGAGGCAAAGAGCCCCAGTTATCAGGGCCTGATGCTGAGCCAGGTCTGGGTACAGCCACCTTCACCTTGATCCGCTGGCAGGTACCTGGTAACACGGGTGAGCTAAGCCCCATGTTCATGGGTAGATGGGGCTGGTGTTTGTCTGGCCCCTTGTCTGCCCTGTGCTGGTGCTTGTGGGGAGCTCAGGGCACCTTGAAACAAGGAGCAACTGCCCTTGGGGTATGGGAAGAAGTTTGCAGCCCTAAATCCTGCCGCAGCAGCTCAGCTTTGTGCCTGGTACTGGGATGGTTTGTGGGTTCCACAGCCCTACAACCGCTGTCTGCTCCCTCAGGACCTGGTGGACTGGCAGAAGCCCTTGCTGTGGCAGGTGGGCTACTTAGGGGAGAAGTATGACGAGTGGGTGCACCAACCTGTGGATCGGCCCATCCGCCTCTTCCACTCGGATTTCCTTGAGTTCCTCTCCAAGACAGCATGGTGAGATCCCAGGGTCTGCACTGTGGTGGTGCCTCCCCAGGGAGGGGGGAATGGCTCACCAGCCAGCAGGACACTCCCTCTGACATCTCCTTCTACACCGTAGGTACGTGGTGTTCATGGTGTGGACACCCGTGGTGCTCTATCTCAGCTGGGTCAGCTACACCTCCCTTGCTCAAGGCAACACCAGGCTCTTCTCCTCCTTCACCACAGGTACAAGCAGCAGCAAAGTCGTTGGGCTTCCCTTACTGACCCCACTCTGGGTATAGGGGCAGGACAGCCTTGGGTGGGGGGAGACCTGCATCCCTTCCTCATCCCTCCTTCTGTACGTGCTCACCACAAGCCACATGCAAGAGCAGCAGGTCAGCTGCACCTCTCCCTGCGGCCACCAGCGTGTCCCCTGCATGAAGCCACCGGTGCTTGCCCACCTCCATCCCATCCTCTCACCACAAGACTTGTTCCCCCCAGGAGATCAATAGAGGCACAGAGCCCGCTGACCTGGGCTGCAGCTTGCTCCCCCCTGCCTCCCATCCCTCCATCCCCAAAACTGAGCCCTGCCGGTGCTGGGGAGTGTTCCAATCGCCGCTGACGCCCACCTCGGGCCGCGGCTGAATGCCGGCGTGGCGGGCGAACAAACCCGGCTCTCAGCGCCGCCGGCGCCGCACAGTGCGGGGCTTGTTTCCCCGAAGCGCCTGTCCTTGAATCTCCCACTGTCTGCTCCCTGCTCCCCCGGGAATAACAAGCGTGGCCGGGGCAGGCTGTCTTCTTTGTTGTCTTTTTTTTTTTTTTTCTTTTTTTCTGGGTTCCCTATTTTTTTTGCAAGGTGCCACCCAGTGCCAGCTGTGCCCGGCTGTGGGGTGGAGAGCGCCTGCTGCACAGGCACCCCCTGCTCCTTGTGGCATTCGGCACCTTGCTGCCAAGTTTTGTAGGGTTTTTTTCCAAAAATAAGCAGATTTTAGGGGAATCCAAATTTTCCTAGGAAGGACACAGGGCTGGCAGCCAGCCCAGAAAGAAGGAGGTGGCTGAAAAATGTTCTGCGGGGGAAAGTGCCCAACAAATCTATTCTTTTTCCCCAAAAAAGGAACACCAACAGCACTGTTTTACTGTCACGAGTGCTGCCTGTGCAATTAAGGTCCCTCCTGCCGTGTTCTGGTGGGTGAAGCAGCTTTGTAAGGATGACACAGTCCCTAGAGTGCACGTCCAAGCCCCTGTTGGCATCTGGAATGCAGGGACCCCCCCTCACTGGCTTCCTGAGGCAGCAAGAAGCTCACTGTTTCTGTAAATTAATGGGAATCAAAAGAAAATGTGGTTTGGAGCAGTGCTTGGGCAGGTAGCTCCCTAGAAGCTCAGGGCAGGAGGTGGATGGGAGGTGGGAGGGAAGGAGGGAGAGCTGAGCATCACCCTGACGCCAGTGGGAGGATGGTGATGGATAAAAGCACCCGCACATCGCCTGCCCTGCTGACCACCACACATCTCGTTGTGTAGAGTACTCCATCCCTGTCCACAAATACTACTTCCCCTTCATCTTCATCCTGGGAATGATCCTGTGGTCCCTGCTAGAGTACCTCATCCATCGCTTTGTCTTCCACATGAAGCCACCTGCTAGTAACTACTATCTCATCACCCTGCATTTCTTGCTGCATGGGCAGCATCACAAGGTGAGTCGCAGCTCCCGCCTCTGCTGGCGCCTGCCGGGCCGTGGGAATGGTGGCCTTTGCCCCACTGGAGCTTGTTAGTGCATGGCCTTTGCCCAGGCAGAGCCTGTTTGTGCCTGTTCAGTGTGACTGGTGGCATCCCAAGCGAGGCACTTACCCAGTACCAGTGAGGGCTGCAAAACAGCCTTGGAGGAGCTGGAATTAAATTTGCAAGCTCTGTGGTTGGGCAAGGAGAAGACCAAAAGAGCCATAGGATCCCTCTAGCTTCACTGGAGGAAATGGCCCTATGGAGCTTGGGCACTTGCCAGCTAAAGCCACCACCTGCCTGCCCACCCTGGCACGCATGGAGGGCTGCTCTCACCACCGGGTACAACTTCAGAGAGGGTTTTTGGTGTTGGCTTCTCCCAAGTGGGTTTCCCCAGTGCTCGGCAGGGACGTGCTGGGGGAGGTCGGGTGGGCTAGGAGCTGCCTGTCCCACTGTCCCTCTCTGCTTCCAGTCTCCCTTCGACAGCTCCCGCCTGGTCTTCCCTCCTGTGCCAGCCTCGCTGGTGATCGGCTTCTTCTACGGTGTCCTGCGGCTCCTGCTGCCCGAGGTGCTGGGGCTCTCGGTGTTCGTCGGGGGACTCTGCGGCTACGTCATCTACGACATGATGCACTATTACCTCCACTACGGCTCCCCCAAAAAGGGCACCTACCTGTATGGCCTGAAGGCTTATCACGTCAAGCACCACTTTGAACACCAAAAATCAGGTAGCACCATGTTCTCCATGCATGCTGGCAGGGGCAAGGGCTGTCAAAGTCCAGTCTACCTGCATGTGTGCAGCTGATTGCTCCAAAATATTTGGGATGGGGAAAGGCAAGCACTGCCCTGCTGGGGAAGCAGCATGTGAGGTGCTGTAGCTCATGGGGAACATTTCCTGGCTCCTGTGTTGAGGATGGGGAGCCAGAGCAGTGCAGGGGTGCAGGCAGCAGCCCGCCTCACTGGTGGGCATCACTGCTGCCTGGGGAAGCCAGGGTGGAGGCCAAATCCCCATGATGCTGGGATGTGGGTGCCTGTCCCTGCCCAGGGCAGCATCTCTTCCTGCTGGGAGGCATTGACAGGTGTAGGGGTGAGGCCCTGGGCTTCCCCACATCTGTCCCACACCTTCTGTAGCCCAGTGCTTGCTCAACCTGCCCTTTGCCCGGTTTCCTAGGAGAAAGTGCCCCATCCAGATAAGCTATCATCCATGGGGCTTGTTGGCATGGCGCAGCCAGCTCCTGCTCCCTCTGCTCTTCCTCCTTGCCCTCACTTTGCCTTCCTCCCTTCCCAAAATGTGGAACTCCCTCACCAGCTAACACAGAGCCCTTGCAACACCTCGATGATGGTGGTGCTATGGGCTGAACACTCTCTTCCCTGCCCACAGGTTTTGGCATCAGCACACGCTTCTGGGATTATCCTTTCCGGACACTCATCCCTGAGGAGGCCTTCAAGAAAGAGGACTGACAGCTCCAGCTCAGTGCTCAGCTGCCGGCTCCGTACCCCCTGGACTGGGGCTGGTGTCCCTCCCCAGCCCCCAGCAAGGCCAGCTGGTCCCTGCCCCCTTCCTGGGGGCTGTGCCACAGCAGTGACTCCAAAGTGGAGCATCCCTGTGGAGTGCTGTGGTCCAGCTGTGGCACGGGCAAGGGGATGGGGGGCTGAGGATGGTGGGGAAAGGGGAGGAAGAGGCTGTGGGGTTCCCTGGTGGACTCCTGCCCCTACCTCGCTGCCCTCCCACTCCAGGCTATGGATGCACGGGCAGATCTGTTGCCTGAAAGATGAAGTGCCTGATGCCGCCCTCCCTCCTCTTCCTTGGCACCTTGCCAGAGCCCTTGTCTCTCCTGGGGTGCCCTCTCCCCAGGGCATCCACATGCTGCAGTTAACCCTATTGCCTAACTCGTGCCGAGGGGATTCCCTGTCCTAGGTCCTTCTCCTGGCCCGATCTCAGCCCAGGGTTTTCTTGGCCTGCAGCCCTTTTGGGGTGGGTCCCGCAGGTCTGGATTGTGCCTTTTTCTAACCAGTGCACCCATATCTCTCTGCCAGATTCATCAAGTTCATGGTTTTCATAGACATTGGCTACTTGAAACTCAAACTCCAATGAAAAGAATTACTATGAGATGCCTTTTTTTGCTGATCCTGTGATTTTATTTTTTATTATTTTTTTCCCTAATGTTTACTGCAGATATTTAAAGGTTTGAAATAAATTTATATGTAAAACTGTAGACACTACAATTGTAAATAAACTGTATATTTTGAAAAATAAAACTTTCTAAAAAGGCTCTGGCAAATGTATCCCCCGGGGCTGCTTGCGTGTTCTCCTGCCCTTGGTGTGTCCCTTTCCAGGTGGTGATGGCCCTTGGAGCCACCGTTCCTGGCTCCCCTCATCAACCACGGTGAGGTAGGAGCTTTGCAGGGGACACTCACAGCAAACCTGAGTGACGCCGGGGCTCTGGGTAAACAGAAGCTGCCACTCACTTCTCTGAAGTTGGGCAATAGTGTTGCATGTGCCCCAGAGCTTCCCAAAATTAGCCTGGCCCTCTGACGAAGCCGTCTGCAAAATTTCCTGTGCTCCCAGCAGAGGTCAAGCGCTGTTTCCAGCACCGGTGCCCGCAGCCCATCTCCTTTGGTGCTGGGGGGTCCCGGGGCTCAGGGGTGTGCTCTGGAGGGTCTCTCTGCACATGCAGGAAGTTCAGAAGGGCACAGAGCCCTTACTGTGAGTGTTCCAGTGCCCTAGGCAAGCCTTTCCACTGCTGCCAGCACAGCAGAATGGGTTGTGGTGCTCTAAATAACACAAGCATCAATACGGGGGGCACAACCTCCCCATCCCCTTTGTCCCACTGCACTTCCTGTGGGCAATTCCTCTTTCCATCAGGCAAAACCCAGCACAAGGGCATACAGCCCTTGGGGATACCCCAAGTAGCTTTCTGGGAACTGGGAGCCGTGATGGCGTGGGAAGCTCCAGTGGGTTGCACAATGTCCCTTCCGCTGTGACACCCTTTAAACCTGTGCTCATCCTGCCTGCCCCTCCAGTCTGCGGAGGCAGCCGAGGTCAGCGAAGCAGGACCAGGTAACAGACGGTTTCTCTTGGCACACGGACGAGATTCTTCCTTGGGGGCTGTGCTGGAGAGAGCCTGACGAGGACGGGAGAGTGGCTGCAGCTGGATTCTGGGTGCGTTTCTGTCTTTTTTCTAGCCAGAAGAACCTGGCACCCTTCTCTTAACGCTGGCTGCATCAGAGTGGCTGCCGCTAATTTCCCTGCAACAGGGGTGGTTTTCTGTCCTTGCTACCTGCATGTGGGCTGGGGAGCAGGCACCATCCCTGTGGGGATGCTGAGCGCATAGAAAGAGCTTGATTTAAAATCTTGAGTGGGCGCTACGGGGAGAAAATGTGGAGAAGTTGGGATGCTGGGGCTGTGAAGAGGCACAAGCCTTTATTAGATGGGTAACCACACAGAGAGACATTGGGTAGAAATGAAAACAGATCTTTACAGTCAAAGATATGGGCTCTGCGGGCAGGACCCCAGGGTGACGCGGGGCCGGAGCCAGGAATGCTGCCCAGGGGATGCTCCTTGGGTAACTGATGTCCCTGCTCCTCTGGGTGGAAGCTCTTTGGGATGGCTCATACTAAATTAATGTACATAAATCAAGCCAAAACATCTGTTGCTAATGCAGAGAAAGGTGTGCCACTACTGCTGCTAGTGATATCTCTGGGTGTGCCTGCTCCGGTCTGCACGAGCAGCTGCAGTGCTGGACAAAGCAGAGAAAGCAAAGCAGCTGGAGATGTGATGGGCTGTGGGAGGATGCTGTGCCATAATAGGGTGTTCCTTAGGGTGGAAGGCGTGGAAGAGCTGCATCCAGCTGATCTCTGAGCAGCGCCTGAGGCTTACCTGCACCAGACACTGCCAGCCCACATCCCCAGTGGCCAAGCCTTTTGCTGCAAGCATGGACATCGTGGAGAGGGTCCTCTCCGTGGCCCAGGCCATCCATGCCCAATTCGAGCAGGTGAAGTGCTGTAAGCACCAGTGCCAGCGCCTCGTGGAGCGCATCCAGATCCTGCTGGAGCCCGTGAGGATACTTAGGGCTCAGCCACGACAGCACATCTCCCACCACGAAGAGGAACTGATGAAAAAACTGCTCTGGGCACTGTGGGAAGCCCAGAAACTGGTGATGAAATACAGCCAGACCAGCTGGATCCAGAAGTTCCTGCGAGCCCGAAGTGCTGGTGAGGAGTTTGTCTGGGTGAATGAAAGCCTGGAGGACATTGCCCAGGGCCTCTCGCTCCTGCTGCAGGCAGAGCAGAAGCAGGCTTTCCTGGAAGCCTTCCAGTCAAAGACATGTCGCAGGCAGGATGCTGAGGACCTGAGGGATGACAGAGCTTTCTTGGACCAGGTGATTGCAAGTGAGTGCATTTAGCAAACCCTCTTTCCCTGCGACTGGTGGTTGGCCCCTCTCTCCAGCTGTTCCAGCTGCTGCCCAGCTCTGGCTTGATGGCCATGGAGAGCCAAAGGGGCATTTAAGCCATGAGAAAAACAATCCACACAGTCATGCTTGTTCATACAGTGGCCCAACCTCTGCTTGTTTCTCTCCCCAGGTACTGAGGAGCCCCAAGGTATGGCTGAGGAGATCTACATCGACAGGCAGTATATGGAGAACAAGGTAGACTGGATGCAAAGCGAGCTGAACAAAGTCATTCGTGAGATGGAGCGTAAGTCGGTGTCACACCACCTGCACCCTGGGCACTGTGTCCTTTACCCCCAAGCCCTGCCTAACGTGTCCCTTGTTCCCTTCTGGCACATGGTGGGAGCAGGCTTGAAGAAGGTCAACGTTGGTAAAAGAGAAGACATCACTGAGATCAAGCGGGACCAACTCACTTTCCACAGGCACCTACAGGACACCGAGAGCTATGACCTTTATGAGGGCGAGTACCTCAAGTACCCTGTTGCCATCAAAACTTTCAAGAGGCCACTGACCACTGACCCAGTGTGAGTTGCCCTGGGTGGGAACGAGTGTGCCCCCAGGAGGGTGGCACAGCACCATGTCATGCCTTGTTCCGGGGATCTCACCATGCTGTCCTTTTCCACAGCAAGGTGAGAGACATCTTTGAAAAGGAGATTCAGACCCTGAAGAAGTTTGAGTCTCCAAACATCCTGCGCATGTACGGGATCTGCATTGAGGAGAATGGTAGGGGTGTCATATTAATGTCACCTTTTTCTTCCCCTGCCATCCCCAGCGCTAGCTGGTGGCACATGGCTTGTTGTGGTTCCTTCCCAAGAGGTGGCACAAGGCTTTTGCCTTGCAGACGGGAGCCCCTGCTTCTCCATTGTCATGGAGTACTGTAAGCACGGGACGCTGCGGGATGTGCTGAACAAGCAACAGCATCTTTCCTGGGACATCCGCATTCGGATGGCCCTGGGAGCTGCCAGAGGCCTTTACAGGTGAGCTCCTGTATAAATCAGTGAGTAAATCCACGTGACAATCCAAAAGCTGTGTGCAGCTTCCTGGTATCTCAGAGTAAGCAGTGGTATCCTGCTAGACACTGATTCCCAGTGACACCACCTTGGGACACTGAGATGGGAGGCTGGTGGAGAGGTAGGTAGTGGATTTGGATGTAGTAGCACCCATCTACCCTGGTCACTGGCCCCTGCATCTGGCTTCAAGCCTGCAAAGACATGGAAAGGGGAAATCCCCTTCCTCAGATCCACAGGGCAGACTTGGAAGCACTCTACAGCATGGCCAGTTCTCCTTATGGGTCCTGCTCATCCACAAGGCTTGTTGTTTTGCCCACAGTGGCTCTTCCAGCACCTGCTGGAAAGCTTGGGTTGGCAGGGTTGATCCACCAAGACAGGCAGAAAGCTGCTGGCTTCTCTGGATGCATGTCAGTCTTTCCCTCCACAGCAGGAGGGAGCACCGAGGTGGGGATGGGTCCATCATCATCATCATCATCATCATGTGTTGCCCTTGGTTCCATCCATCTGCAGGTTGCACCAGACAGGGGAGAAGTCCCGAGTCCACGGCTGCATCTGCAGTAGCAAGTTCCTGGTGGCTGGGGATTACTGTGTGAAGGTAAGCACCACACCTGGAGATGCTTTGGGGAGTTTTGAATGGTTTTGTGGATGTCTCCCTCCACCAACGCTGAAGGGAATTGTGATAGTCCAGGATAAAATGGGGTAGTGCCATTCCCCTATCCCCTTAGGCACTTAAACCTGCCTATCTTGGTCTTATCATCAGCAAAGTGAGCATTCCTAAAGCATCCAGCCTGGGATGAGCTGAAGTTGGAGCAATTCACCTGCCTTCACCTCTGGTTTTGCTTGCAGGAAGAGACCCGTGATGGGCAGCACACACGGCTGCACACCAGCTTTGCTGCCCAGGGCATCTCGCTCTGTGTTCTCAGGGCAGTCCCTAGCTGCACCACAGGTTTCTACTTCTCCTTTTCTCTCTCTTATTCTCTCAATCAGCTGTCAGGATTTGAGCTGTGCGAAACAGAATCATCCATCAAGAGAAAAGCCCAGAAGAATTGGAAACAAGTCTCTATGTTGGCTTACATAGCTCCAGAGAACCTAAAAGACATCACCTACCCTTACAAGAGGCCCTGTGAAATATACAGGTGTGTCTGTCCCTCCCAGGAGATGCCTGTGAGCAGGCAGGTGTCTGGCAGAGTAGCTGCTGAGCTATAGAATGAGGCCAGGCTTAATTGGACACATAAGCATGTGCTTCCAGTTGGCATAGCCCAACAGTCCTCTCCATTAGAAGGGAGGAATACACAGTGGAATGAATACTGAGACTCTTACTTGTCTCCTTCCAGCTTTGGGATCGTTCTGGCAGAGATTGCAACCTCCAAAATCCCATTTGAAGGTGAGACAGAAGTATCTGGTTCCCTGCGGAAAAGCCACACGGCACAGTGTGGTTCCTGTCTGGCATTGGACGCTCCCTGCTCCTTCCCTGAGCATCCCATGCACATGCCAGTCGCAGTGCCTGGTGTGCCTGGCTCTGCATGACAGCTTCACAGCTTCTCCTGAAACTCCAATACAGTAAAGTACAGCTTATAGAAAGCAACATGCTTAAACCACAAACATGCAAATCATTTTTGTTTCTGTTGGATGGTTCTGTGCATTTAAGCATAAACACATCCTGCTCTACTGGAGCCCAACAGTGTCATGCCAAATACAGGGGGATTCATTGCAGATGGAGTTTGGGTCACTTCCCTGCTGGCTTCTCCCTGCCACAGGCTGCAGGCAGGCTCTTGGCTTTGTGCTGGGTTTCCTCCCCAGCACCCTCCTGTGGCAGCAGAGCTCCATCCCGACACTCCTGCTTGCACTTGCTGTCTAGGCTGCACTTCTGAGGAGATCGTGGAGAAAATCTGCAATCACCATTACTGGGATCCTCTTGGGGAAGATTGTCCTGACGACCTGAGGAAAATCATTGAACAGTGCCGGGCCTTTGAGCCTTCCCAGCGCCCTTCTGCCGAGGGTAAGTGTCCTGGACATCTGCTCCACAGGTCCTTTGCATCCTTCAATCAGCTACTTCAGCAGGCAGTTTTCCCCTTATTTCCCACATGAATTTGCCTGGCTTTGTCTTTCGGGATCCTGCCTTGACCTTCCTTTTTATGCTAGCAAGTCCCCAGATTCCAGACCTCATGATTAATATTTATTTACCCATGCCATGACAATAATCACCAGGCTGTTTTTTCATTCAGCATCACATAAAAGTGGCTTTTTCTGTCAGACAAGCACTGAACTAGAAGTAGGGGTCTGTGGGTTAATCCCCACTCAGGTCCTGCAGATCCCATAAGATGGAGGAGCAGCCACAACACTCTGCAGGAACATTTCCTGCTTTGGGCTTTGAGCAGTAAATTGCAGTCTTGGGCATTGCTCTGTGACAGGGAAGTTTTCACTGTCTCTGAAGCTGGTTTGGGTCTGATCCGATGAGTAACTGGTCTCCATCAGGAGATACAACAGAAACATCAGGAAAAGATAGAGGAACATTTCTGGTGTGCTTGAAGTCACAGAGGTCATACCTTTCCCTCGGTTCACCTGTCTGAGGGGAGAAAACTCCCTTCAATCTCATCCACTCCATCCTACGGGACCAGATCCATACAAGAGATGTGGAAAATGTGCCCAAGAAACCACTGTGTATCAGGTCTCTGTGCTTCCATCTCCCACCAGCACCTCCCTCAGCAGACCCTGACATAGGGAATCACCCTGGCTGAAGCGAAAACACCAAAATATCATTAGAGACATTGGCAAAGCCACACTGAGGAAACAGGATGGCTCGTTATCAGCGAGGGAAAGCCATCTTCTCATCTCTTAAAAAAATCCAAACAAGCCTACAACAAATACTCTGTGTTGATTAAAGCCATCCTTGTGTTTTGCAGAGATTGTGGACTTGCTGGCTGACCTGGAAAAAAGCAGAAACCACGGAAGTTAACTGTGAAAAACGGGGCTGGGTGACCAGAGGCAGCAAGGCCAGGAGTGCCACTCACCCATCTTCCCCCTCACAGAGACTGATGGCTCGATACACCTGTGTTTGTTTCTGTGTGTGACACCTTCACCTCGCCAAGGGGCCGTGCCTGGGTCACCTCGGAGGAAGCTGGGGTTGAGGTGACTTGAGGAGAGGCCAGCAGGAAGCCTGGGGGGACCAGAGGGATGGAACATAGCTTATTTTAAAAGGAAAAGGGAGTTGAGCCTGTTCAGCCTCGAGAAGAGACGACGGAGAGGAGACTTCATCAGTGTCTGTCACTATTTGAAGAGGTGTCAGAGGATGAACCAGGCTCTGCTGGGTGGTGCCCAGCAATAGGACAAGAGGCAATGGGCAGAAAATGATACACAGGCAGTTCCACTCGAACATGTGGAAGAACTTCTTTACTGAGTTTACAGTGATCATACACTGGAACATTGCCCAGAGAGGGTGTGGAGTTTCCCCTCACTGGCGATACTCCGGAAGCATCTGGATGCAATCCTGTGAAACGTGCTCTAGGACAACCCTGCTTGAGCAGGGAGGCGGGACCAGATGACCCCACTGTGCTCCCTTCCAACCTGACCCATTCCGTCATTCTCCTCGGCCCCGCCCCTGCCCACGGGGCTCCCCTGGGGCCGCCTCCGGCTCCACTTGAGCTCCTCCCCGGTTCCCCTCAAATCCCTTCCGGTTCCCCCCGGTTCCGCTCGGCTCCCCTCGGGGTTTTTCCCGATTTTTCCCCTTGTTTTTTCCCGCCCTCCCCCCAGCTTCCGCCCGCGTTCTCCCTGGTTCCCCCGGGCCCAGCCCGCCGCCATGGCAACGCCCCGCCCACCTCCCCCCGGTTTGAGTGAACTTGCGTTCCCGCTCTTTTCGCCCCGCGGCGTCTCCTCCAATAAAAACTCGCCCCGCCCACTCTTGTCCCGCCCTAAGGCCGTCAGGGGCCTCGTTGCCCAATCAGACGGCCTCCCCGGAGGCACTTTGACCAATCAGAGCAGGCCCTACCTCCCTGCTTCTCGCCCGGTCACACCCAGTTCCGTTGAACAGACGGACAGAGCGACTGGCCAATGAGAAGGCGGGAACGGCTCCGACCCACCCAATGGCAGCAGGCGCGGAGGTCGTGGCCAGCCAATAGGGCGGCGGGGGCGGGGCGGCGCGGCGCTCGAGCGGGCGGCTGGGCCCCGTGGAGGTGAGAGGGGGTGGTGGGGCCAGGGCGGGTCGCTCTGGGCCGGTACCGGGCTGGGACCCCCGGCACAGCTCGATCCCCTATGGCCCGAGCCGAGTCCCCCAGCACGGCTCGTTCCTCCCGAGCGCTCGGGCTGCCTGCGGCTGCCGAAGGAGGTGTATCCCGCTCTCATGCCTTTTTTTTCGGCGGGTTCGTAGTTAAAGTATGCGAGCTCTATGAAAAAGCCGGCAGAGAACCCCCTCTTGTGGAGTGCGTGTTTCGTTTGGGTCGTGTTCGGGGGGCGGGTGTTAATTTCGTGCTAAAGCAGGTACGGCAGAACCCCTGCGGGCGGTGCGGAGCGGGGCCTGGGTGCCCTCCGAAAGGGGAAACTGCAGCTTCAGCCTTCAGCCCTCGGGTGCGAGCCCTGAGGCTGCCAGCCAAGCTCTGCCTTCTGGAAGTGCTCGGAATTCCTCATTTGGGCCCAGGAAGCCCGTTTGTGGAGACCCTCCGTCTGCGGGCACTTCCCGGGGCTGCCTGGTAGGCAGCTGGCTGGCTGGAGGAAGCACTGCTCCTTTGACCAGATTCCAAGATTTAACCGTGAAAATGCCAGTATTGACGTTTTTATAAATCTCACAGTTAAAGTAGGCACTGGAACATGTTGCCCAGGGAAGCTGTGGATGTCCCAATCCTGGAAGTGCTCCAGGCCAGGCTGGATAAGGCCTTGAGCCGCCTGGTCTAGTGGGAGGGGTCCCTGCCCATGGCAGGGGGGGTTGGGATTGTATCCTTAACCAATCTCTTCCAACCCCTTAACGTCATGATTCTAGGTATGGTGAAAATAAAGGGTTTATTATGTGTATAGGTGGCAGTTCTCTCATGAACATAATGCTAGAGATGCAGTACTTGATTGTTGAATATTGTTATGTCTTGGCCATGCAGCTTTTCTGGTGGGAGGTGGTAACATCTATTTCTTGCCTAGCTTAGGCTGAATTGTTAATTAGGATAAGAATGATGAAATTACTCATAAGTTAGAATTTCTTAAAAGGTCTATAAAAATATCTGAGCTTTAGTACATCCTCCTTTATTAATACTTGTGTACATTTTTTAGCTACTTTTTCTACTACAACCAGCCTTCGGTCTGTTTGTACAGCCCTAGCTGGGTAAGTGTTGGTGTGTGCTTTGGGCTTCTAAATAGTGCTAGAGGTCTGCAATTCTCAATGCCTTCCAGGTTTATGATTGCCTAAGTACTTTTTGGAGAATGTGAATGACTTCCAGTAGCTTGCAGAATTTAATCCACACACCTCTTCGAATAAAGGACTTTTGTGAGTTTTTGGTGCATCTATCCATTCAATTAATAAAATAATCTTGAACTTTTTTGTGTTGTAAGAAGTGTAACTAAAGTGCTCTTAATTTGGTGGCTGACAGCAGCATAAGAATTAATAATACACAAACTATTGTCTCCTGTTTTTCTTCAAACTCTAAGATAGTACTCATGTTCAGGTGGTAACCTGAAATCCATATGCCAAAGATGTAGAAGGGCAACCATCCTTAATAATATATTTGCAGTTTTATTCCAAATTTCATGTTTATCCAGTCTTGGGCTGAATGTGGATCCACAAATGCTGATGCTGCAGATAACTTCGTACCAATAGTGTCTCAGTCATGTGTTCTGCTGTCATGCCTTTTCTGGGTTTGCCTGGTGTTGGTAAATACCTGAAGGCTGTTCAGTGAGCTCTGGGTAAGGGTCACAGTGATCTCTTATGATAAGGGAATTTTATTTGAACAAACTTGAACGTCAGCTCACCTCCTGAGAGCAGCGCAGCAAAGGACTGTGTCATAGAGCTTGTTTCTGGCTGTATCTGTCAGTGCTTGTGCACTGCTGCTTACCAGGGAGTCTCTCAGATATTTCCTACTGTTCTTCAAGATCCATGTGAATTTACTTGGCAAGTAAATGATGCCAGCAAGAAAACATTAACTTTATGTACTCATCCACATGCTTATTTAAGTTGATTTTGCAATGTGCCTCTGGTGCTAGCTGCTGTCGAGCCAAAGACTTTGAGCCCAGGACTCTGGGAGGGTGCTCCCAGCTCACATATGTGTATTGACTTGTGGCTAAGCTCTGCTGCAAAGGACAAATTTTCTCTTGACTCTGAATTCTAAAAGCTTTTGTAGTCACTGAGTGCGATACTTGGTTCTTGCTACCATCAGGCTACACTTACAAGTAAATCCTAGTTTTCTTCAAATCTTTGCAGAAATGGCTCAAGAAGAGATGGAAGTTGATCTCCAGCCAGTGGCTGGTTACTCGGTGGAGACCCTCCGGACACTTGCCCCAGAGCCCTCTGGTCATGCAGTGCTCTTGTCCCATGTTCCCGTGCTGGGTGAAGGAGAAGGAGGCAGCACTGCAGCCCTTCCTGCTGATGATGCTGTTGTCACACCCAATGCTGGTACAACAAGGGAAGCAGCAGCAGAGCCTGACCCACCGCCGAGTCCTGCCGTGGCCCCCAGTGAGCTGCAGAGGCTGCAAGGGGCGTTTGATCTGTACCAACCACTGCCTGTGCCACAGCTCACACAGCATCCACAAGTGAGGAGAGCTCGCAGGCAGCAGAGAATTGGTGATTCCCAGAGGACAATCAGTGCCAGGTAAAGCAGAAGGGAAATTGGGTCTGAACTGCCCTCTGATTGGGTCCAGCGCCAGTTCAAAACTGCCTTGCTTCCTGGCTTACAGTGCCCAGCCCAGGTGTGTGGCTGGGGCCAAATCCAGGGTACCTCGCCTACCTTTTAAGCTAAGTAATAGCACAGCAACTTCTGGTGTCTTCTGTGCCCTTGTTAAGTGAATCCCCCTGTTTCATGTGTTGGCAGGGGTGGTGTTGACTTCTGAGCCCTTCTACATTTTGAATTTTGCTTGCAGAGCTTCTGCTGCTACTGTTCCCTCTGCGCAGCCAGATTCCTGTCCATGATTCCTGCAGCAGTGCTGACTCTTGGCAGTTCCAGCCAGCATTTAGCTCAGTGGAGCTTGTGCTCTGATTTGCATTTCACCTTTGATTTGAGGACTGCCTGATTACATTTTCTGGTGACAGTTGCTGTAGAAACTTTCACAAACATACAAACTGATATTTTTCTGTAGGGTTTTTTTGGTTGGTTTTTTGTTTTTGTGGTTGTTTTTTTTTTTAACTTTCAGATAAAATAAAAAATCCTGTCTATTTAATACCATTTGTGATGGGATTAAAAGGGAGTGAGTGGGGATGTTCTCCAGCCAGAAAGAAATCCCAATTTCTAGTTTATTTGGGTTTTGTCTCATCTTTCTAGCTTTTGTACATGCCAAGGGTGAAATTATAATTAGCTGAAGCATTTCTTTTAAATTAAGTGAGACCAAGAGCTCCTCTCCTCCGAATTGATTAAACACCACTGTGTTATTTGCCCTCCAATTGCCTGTGAAGGTCACTGTAGTTGTGAGGGCTGGAAGGCAACCCAAGAAAGTCTTTTGAATCTGAAGGATAATTGAGATAATAGCTGAACTGATGGGGGGAGAGGGGAGGATGTTTCTATCTAGGGATGAAGTTCCTAGAAGAAAAGAAGAGGGAAAGTAGAAAGACTAGACACAAAGTAGTCAATGTGCATTTCGTAGTACCGGTGGCTCCAGAAACCAGAGCTGAGTTAGGGTTGGAGAGACAGATTAGGAGTTTCCTTAGGCTTAATAGTGAATGACACTACTTTGCTTTTCTCCTCTCCAACCCCACCATCCCCTTCTTCCCCCAAAAAAGGCAGTATCATTGTTGTAATGAGAAGATTTTCTTTGAACTGAGTGAAATGAATTGTTGCTGATCCTGCTGATTGTTCACTGTTGCTCACAAAGTGGGCTATCCTATGTGACTGCCTCCCTACCAGAGAAGGCCTGACTTGATAACTGTGACATCTTCCTGCTGCAGTCAAAGCCTGGGAATTTTCCTGTAAACATTCATGGAGAAACATGCTGAAACTTTAGCTTACCTGAAATGACTGTAGCTTTTGTTTCTTGCTTTTCTGGACTCAGGGCAGCATTGGACCATTACTTTCAACTCAGCAGGACCCAAGAGCCAGCTGCAGGACCAGTTCCACACCTGGAGCCCCCCCGTATTGCGAGGGACACCCAGGAACAGCGCCCAGACGAGATAGTAGAAGTGAGTGACTCTGACAGCAGCACTTCGGAGGAGGAGGAGGAAGCAGTGGAGGCAGCAGCACCACTGTTGCCATCAGCCCAGGAGACACCTCCAGCAGCGAGCTCAGGAGGTTTGTGCAGTATTGGAGCTGTGTAGAGACTGATTTCAGACACTTTTCTTGCTGTTTGAAAACTCAGCAGGGAAATCCTTTTGAGCTTCACAACAGACAGTGCTCAGAGATCTTTGTGCCCACAGCTGACAGGAGCAGGCTGCTGCCACACGGCTTCCTGGCAAGCAGCTCCTAAGAGCAGCAGCAGCAATGGGTGATTGCTACCATAATGTTAAATAATGTTTTGCTGTTTGCAGATTGCTACATGTTCTGAACATTTCCAGGATTATTTGTAACTTGAATTTAGAGATTGCTTGCCATCTTTCCGATGTTACATATTATCAAGGAGCGTTATTGAAGGCATCAGGTCACAATTTGAACATCAGTAAGTGCTTTCGGAGAAGGATTGATTCAGTATTTTTAAATTATTTGAGATTTCAATCTTCTTCAGTTTAACTTTCATTCCTGTAACTTGTGACTCTTAGCTGAGGAGATGGAGGTACTTTTTGTTTTTCTTTCCTCATCTCTTTCTGTCGCACAATTCTTTATCTAAACTCGCGTTCACAGGCTGAAACACACTTCAGTGACATTGTTTGTGATGAACATACACAGTTTGTCACATGTAAGAGTGACAAATAGTTAACTTGCTAGTCAAGGTTATTGATGCCCAGAGAATACAAGAACAAGGATATCTTTTTACTTCAGTCTCTGAGGAATGTCCTTATGATTTACTCTCTGCCCTCAGTTTTGGTTTGGATTGGCCAGCCTACCTCATTACCCTTTTTTAAAAGGGTATGTCTGTGAGGTGTCTTTTGAACAGGTCTATTCTGCTTGCTCTGGGCTAGTTTTACATGTGACAGGAGCTCAAGCTGTTAAGTGCTGTATATTGTTGTATGAACATATGCTCTCTGTTGGATTTTCTGGAATTCCCTTGTTTATATAAGCCAGTGGCTCCTCTTAGAACCACAGATGGTGGAAACTTTATTGACATTAGCCAGGGTTAGGTAATACTTCCACTGGATGGAAAGTATCTGCATAGATTACTAAATGTGACTAATAACTCTTGTTTTGTCAGGAGTTAGAGAGGAGTCAGTGATTTCTGCACCTTTTTTACTATGCTAGTGATGGTGATCCCCATGTAGCAATTCAGTGTGCCTGTGCCTCCAGCAGATGGGCTGACAGAAGCCCACCACAAAAACATAGGGAGAATACCAGTAGAATTGATAGTTCAGACAATTACCAGCTGGAAAGCTGCTGAAGTCAGAGTGAATGGACAGCCAGCATGCGGGAAATGCTTTCTTGGCACATGAAATATGCATGCTTAGATCCCTTGGCAAAGCAACTTCTGCATATTGGTGTCTGTCTTTCTCAGGGCATAATGATGCAGGGATATAACCTTACATCAGCCTAACTATAGATCAGGTCTGTTTGTTTTGTGCAGGTCAGAAAATTCTGATAACAATTTCTGTCCTTAAAAGACCTCTTCTTTTTCAGAAATTCTGTTGCTTTTCATAAAAGAAAACGTAAAATTCTTTGGCACTACTGTCAATGTATAGAAGGCCTTACACACAGACTGTGTCCAGGGCACTGATCTGAAGCTCTTTATGTAACCTGTGCTGTGTCACTACTTAACCTGTGCCCTGATGATTTCAGATCAAAGCAGGAAAACTCCTTTTTCCCTCATTATGAATCAGTTCATTTAAGCAATGCTTTTTTTAGTTTCCAGCCAGGTCCAAGCAGAGCCACCTCAAGTTTCTGCAGAGCATGAAAGTCTTGAAGATGAAGCTGAAGTCCAGAAAAAGCAAGTAAGGTGAACTAAATGCTTTTGGAGACAGATTATATATGATAAAGGCTGCATTTTCTAAAGCAGTTGTGTTGGTTTTTTAATTTTTAATTCTAGACAACTCCAGAAAAGAATCTGGGACCATCAGTTCCTGTTGCAGCTCTGGATGAGGAGGAAGGAGATACCTGTGCAATCTGCTTTGAGCAGTGGACCAATGCTGGGGACCACCGTCTGTCAGCGCTGCGGTGTGGACACCTCTTTGGCTACACATGCATTGAGAGGTGGCTCAAGGGACAGGCAGGGAAGTGCCCTCAGGTAAAATGGGTGTTTATGTGCACTGGAAAGCACTTAAAGCACTTACTATGGGTGCCTAACTTGTGCCTCAGAAGTAATAAACCCCACCATTATTTTGATGTTATTAGGCCAGTAACAACTAGCAGTACTTTAAAGGATAGGTTATGACTTGGATCTTCTCCCAAGTAGAGTATTTGTGAGTAGCAGATGCAAAAGTTTGAGTTGAAGTGCTAAACTTAGAAATGGTTTCAGAATGCCCCACTCTAGTCCTGGAGAGAACCACCTGGAATGGAAATAGCAGATGGATTCCTAGAAGCAATTAACTAAGCATAAAGAATACGTTATTGGACAAGAAATCTGTCTGAGAGCTGTTTTGGAACCACAGAATGGTTAGGGTTGGAAAGGACCCTAAAGATCATCTAATTTAGTTTTCAGTTGATTAATCTTCTGTTTTGAACTGTATCTGCTTTCGTAGCCTTTAAGAGGACCAGGTTGTTTAGGAAGCTTGCAGAGAACGAACTGAGAACCAAGTGCCGTCCTTTAATGTCCATTTGCAAGTGGTAAATCAGCTTTTGAAGGTTTTCTTTCCAGCTTTCTTTCCATGGTTAACTGATCTTCTTCGATGAGGTCTACACTTCTCTGTGATGTGTTCCCATTCCTTATTCCTTTTCTCCATGAAGGAATGTTGACCAAAAATAGGTCAACGAGTACCTTGTAAATAGGATTCAGTACTGCTGCTTTCTGAGTTGGTGGCTGGAAGCCCAGGGTTTCTTTGGCTTTGTCATTTTGAGAGCTTCCATGTTCTTGCTTGACTTTGCAGGATTCCCTCCTCTCAACAAGAAACTTCCTCTTGAAGTGTGCTATGACTAAACCTAAAGAATCCTTGTTGCCATAGCAAAGCCCCAAAGTTGATTTTTCTTACCCCTGTCAATTCTGTGTAAGCTTTTCTTCCCCCACTTCAGGCCCAGAATTCTGAGAGACCTGCTTGGCACCTTTACTCTTTGGAATTTTGTGACTGCTTTCTTCTTGAACACTAACATCTCAAGCGTTGCTTGCTCTCTCTTTCTCTTCCATTGATATAAATACTAAAAAGTTCCTGGGAGAACTTGCCCTGGAGAGATCCTTGAAGCTGAATCATCTTCCCTTCATTTTCAGTCTCTGTCCTTTACAACTGGGCGTTCTCTGGTTGAATAGGATGGAGTTGCTGTGCATGGTCTGTATACTAAGTGGCTTGAGTTACTGTGAAATTGCAGCATTCCTGATCCTGCCAGTGGTAGCTGCTGGCTGCTAGGAAAGCTGTCTTAGCCATTTATTGTTTTGCAAGGCAGCTCTTTATAGAGGGAGGGAGGCTGTCTGCTCTGAAACTACTGCTTGTGATATCTTTGTGCTCCTAAGTAATAGAGAAGTCTGCATTTGAAGCACACACAGTAATTAAATGTTTAGCAGAGGTTACTCGATCTGAGTATTCAGTGCCTCTTTTCTCATCAACAAAGAATATTTGCAAAACAATAAACTTGGAAGAAATTATGGCATCTGCAAGTTCTAACTTGCCTTCTTTTTAAGGTGAAGATAAAGTACTAAATGGTTGCAGCTAGATGCACAAAATTATTGACATATTTGACTCCCTGTGTGTCACAGAAATCAGTGAGATGTCAATGTTTCATACAACATTGGAACACTTCTATGGATTTGGGCCTGTAGAATTTGATAAAAGGAATATAGCACAGAAGTAATAGTTGGGAGTAAACTCAGGGGTTCCTAAATCCTTGTCTGTTGGCCAAGCAGCAAGTCTTGGTATTCTCAAACCCGAGGTTGGGCTGGTGTTTTGTTTCAGATCTTGTTTTCCCTTCTTTGTCTGATTTGGGGTTTTTTGTCCCTGGAACGTACCTGACTGTGCTGCCTTGCTGGTGCATTAGCAGAATACATTTAGTGGGAAGCAAGGAGATGGATTATTAAAGGTACAATAGGATATGCAACTTAAACTGTTGTTGTAGCCCTGGTTAGAGCTCTGGTGTCTGTATGAGGGAGCATCATGCAAACAATACCTAGGGACTCACAGGGATGCATAGTTTGCATAGTTAAATTCCTGTAGATGAACTGAGCTTGTGTTTGATTTCAGTGCAATAAGAAGGCCAAGCGTTCCGACATCGTGATCCTGTACGCCCGCGCATTGAAAGCGCTGGATACCAGTGAGCAGGAGCGCATGCGGAGGTATGGAGTCTCCATGGAAAGGCACCTGGCACTGAAAGCTGCACTCTGGCTTCTACTTCATGCTTTCATTTCCTGTATTACCTAAAGCAATTTGTTTATTCCCATGGGGTGTATCAGGAGTGTAGCTGACTTAAAGAACCAAGGCCTTGCTGTGTTGCACGTTTTAATTTTCTTTTGGAACAGAATTCTTGAGTTTGCATTTTGTAGCCCTGAAACAGCAAAAGCTATTTTGTGCTGTATCCTGAAATGTTGTCATGGGAGAACATGCAGAGTTGATGCCAAAAAGCTGTATATTGCTAATTCATCATTAGATAGGAAAAGCAAGGCATAGTTAGGAATGCAAGGAGGGTGAATAGCTGACCTTTTCTACCATCTTTTCTGCATGCATTAAACAGAGCAATACCTCATATGAATCACTTTCCATCTTGCTTTGTCAAACTCTTCATGTAGCTTTACTTGCAAAAGGTCAGCAAGCATTACTATGACTCCACTTCCCTTTCCCACTTAAATGTAGACTTTGTACTGAAATAAGGAAAAGCAGGTATGAAAATGGGGACTCATTTATTTTCAGTAAGATGCTGTCACAGATACTATTCTGGAATTAAAAGGCTGCAGATATCTGAGTTCTTCTGAGTCTTGTGTTGAATAGAATTTAATTGAGGTTTCTTCACCTGTCTACAACTATACCACTGTTCTTTCAAGGCAGTCTTTCAACAGAAACCTCGCTATCCTGGTAATTATAGATCAGAAATGATTGAGGAGTAACAGTCATGAAGGGAAGAATCTCCCTTCTCTCCAGATTGCCACAGCCTGATGTGTTTGAAGTGTGCCTTTAGAAGGGTCATGCTTCTTTTACTGGATTAACACAAAAATAAATGATATATAACATGGTTTTCAGAAGCACAGAAGGCATTTGGTGTGTAAATCTTATCTCTCATGGAGAGGGGGTTGTCTGACTTAGCCCTTCCCCACTAGCCCTGCCCCTCCTCTCTGCCTCCTGTTTTTGTTGTAAGGCAGGGAGCGGTGACTGCCTGTGAGTCCATGGAGCTGCTGGCAGTGGCTGCCTTGTGGCACAGAGCCACGAATGGAGCGCAGATGTGTGTGTGCATGCATCAGTATTGTTTGCACGTAGTCTTGAATTAGGTATAAGATCATGAGGTTTGTCACATTCAGAAAAACTCACCAGCCTCCAGGCTCTGGGTACTTATATAAAGAATGTGTTTCTGGTGGTTAAGTAGGCATTTCACCTGTTTGTTCTGCAGGGAAAAAAAATCACATGAAAAAGCTATGAGGAAATGACAGAATTCTGTGCTTTGGAACACGCAAGGCTAGGTCTGTGCATTTGCAAAATACTTAGGCAAGCTAGAGCTCCCTGCATATGAACGACAGAAATAACTGGAATATTGCAGTACGGAATGCAGTGGGCAACACAGACCAAGTGTACAGCTAATTTTAAGGAGTGTTGGTGTTTCTTTCCCCACTTTAGCTATTCATTCATGTAAACCTGTATGAAAGAGAAATAAATTCAAGTAACTTACCAAAAGTGCTGCTGCTACATGGTGTATATGCACTTCTGGGCTTAAGGTGAGGTAGTAAATGTGGCCTCTTTATGGGCATTCACAGAGAATTTATCTGTATTATTTTTTCTGGTACAGATATATTTTCCTGAAATACAAGATTAGCTACTGGTAGTAGAGACAAGCTTGAAGATCTTGCTGTATATAGTTATGCTATGATGTGCTGTGTTACTGACACAGTGTATTACATGGACATTGATGGTATAGGATTTGCTGAAGTGTTTCTGTAGGGGAAAGAAAATTGATTTCTCTTTCACTCTACTAAATTAATCCTTTTGGAGAGGGTGAGGAGAAAGTCTGTTGGAACAATACTTGAGTGAGTCATTCAGAACAATTGCATAACTCAATATCTCAAGGTGAATGTGTTGGGTTAGTGCAATACCAGGTTTTCTGTTACTTGTGGATTTTCCTGAACAGGGCTGGTGGTATGAAGTCAGAGGGCAGGAATTGACAGCCCAGAAAAGCATCTTAGATAATACCTCGTCCTAAGGATTGCTTTTCTCTCCTTCCTCCAGCTCTTTAGAAAAGGAGCAAATGTTGCGGAGACAGGCAGAGCTGGAATCTGCACAGAGCCGTCTCCAGCTCCAGGTTCTGACAGATGAATGCAGCAAACTCCGCAAGCAAGTTCAGGTGAGTCTCATGCTACAAATGCACAGAGGACTTCTTTCTCTTCAACCTGCCTTTTCCATGTTCCCTTAGAGGAGAGAAGACAGGATTCCAGTTTTAACAATCAGCAAGATTTAGTAATCTCAATTGGTGAATCATTCCAAGCTGATAAAAACATCCTGCGCTGGAATATTCATGTGTGCTACAAAAACACTGACTTTTTTTGTGCTTTTATTACTTAATTGAAGTTGCAGCCCAGCAGTAGAGTTGCTTGGCTGCCAATGTTGCAGGTTCCTCCTCAGGTTTTGTGGTGCCTAGAAAGGCATGGTAATAAAAACTAGACTTACTCTCCTCATCTTTCTTGTAGTTGCATCAAAACAAGCTTTGGAAATCTCTGTAGTAAACCTGTAATACAACCTATTATCACTAGTTAGTCAAGAGGCTTTGAGAATTTGTGAAGAGGCATGACTACTTGCAAAATCAAAAGAATAACAAAAATCCTTAGGGATTTGAATTTTTTGGAAGGTTAGTCAACATTCCCATTTAGCACCCTCTGGTACCCTGGGACCTGGCCTGTCAATACAGGAGGCTTTATACATGGGCTGAGCAGCTGCTGAGAGGCACCTCTTAGAACACAAATTACTGACTATAAATGATGGGTTGTTAAATTACTGCTTCCTTCTGCCTTATGCAATATTGAGATATTTTGTAACCCATCCCAGCTGCTTTTGCAGGATTCCTATAAATTATGGACTCTGCCAGTGCTTCCAGCTGTGAATAAGGGGGTGTATTCCACCAGTGCTAGGTTTTCCAAGAGCCTGTTTCATTGCCGGTTTGCTACTTTTTGTTATGTGAGGCAGATTATATCCTCTCACTGTCTAGCAGCCTGCTTTATTTTATGCTTTTCTTTGTTCCTGGATGTTTTTTTATAGTCTTGGCTATTCATATCTGTACATTAAACAACATCCTCTTTGCTGAAGTCTTCCTGTGTGACATAAGATAAAGCTTTATAAATTTCCTGAATTCCTGCATGAAGCCATATGCTCATCATCACTAATAAGAAAATTGGTCCACTTCAAACTTTGGCTTAAGAAAAATGCAAATAAGATGAAACTGCAGGTCCATAATGTTTTCCTGCAATTCATTTGGTGTTAAATGATGGAGTGTCCAGTCTAACTGAATTGAAGTCACACGTTATAAAGATTAAGTACCCCATGTTCTTTAAGCTCTGTTTCAGTATTTATACTGCATTCATCATTGTGCTGTAGTGGTTAATGCAAATGCTGGAAGCAATTTTAAGGTGCTTGTTTATACTATGAATAAACTGAAAGTAAAAGAATATACTGGGGAGCAAAAAAAGTCAGCAGGAAGTCTGCAATAAGTCTTTAACTTGTTTGATTATATTTTGAGCAGATGCCTAATGAGTTCCTTGTTTTATGAGAAGCTGGATAGTAAAGTAACTATTTGCATAGAAGCATTTAGTTTGGGAGGTTTCTAGCCCAGCCCTGTTTGGGTGACTGCAGTGTCGCATTGGGTTGTTCAGGGTTTTTTGTTGCTAGTGCTCTTGAGCTGTGCCCAGCAGCAGTCACAGCACTAGTTATGACCTTTTTTAGGTTTGTATGCTTTTTTCCATGCTCTTACCCATTAACGGTCTTGTTCATTGTACTTCGTTATTGAAGTATGTAATGTTATTGAGACTATGAAATTGATGGTTTTCGAGTCTTTAGCTATATGAAAATACATGAGAAAAGGAACTTGAAGTTGAGGAGAGCTCTGGAAGAAAGCCCTCAGGAGCAGGGGCTGTGCTGAGCTGTGTTCTGCCCACCACAGGAGGTTCAGGCTTGTCTTTTGGAACCAGTGCTGCTGACACCTTACTTTTACCTAATGTTTTTCCTTTAGGAGCAAAAAGAACTTGGGAATGAGATGTGAGCTACTGCAGTACTCCTCCTGAATCTGCCAGCATTTTCAGTAAAAGTAGCTAATGATAAGCAAACCATCTCTGCCTTCTGATCAGCTGGGGTAGGAGATTTGATTTTTGCACATAGGAAGAAGTAGCTCTGTTTGGGTATGGAGCAGGAAAAGGAGGACTGGCAGGGAAATTACGGGAGAGTGCCTGCTGCTGTGGAGAAGAAAGCAAATGTAATTGTGAGCCTTGCAGAGATCAGTTTATATTGCTTGATGTAATGGACAAGCTTTTTTAAAATAGAATTTTCAGAGCATCCAAAACAAATTGAATGGCAAAATATCAATACAAACTTGTGTATCCAAGGCCTCTAGAAAAAATATTAGGCTAATTGTTTTATTGTATCAAAATTGTTCATCTTTGTGATCTCTGTGTTCACCTCCAGTTGATGTCTGGGGAAGTGAAAGCTGGTATTTCCTTGCTGCTGTTTGTAGTGAAGCCAGTTAAAAATGCTCCATGTCCTTTAGCCTGAATTTGAACCCGATCCCCAAAGGGAGGTGCAAGGTGGAATGTCTGCAGTGCTGCACCACAGCTTGAGGTTGTCGTGTCCTGTGTTTCTCTATTAAAGGCAGTGCTGGGGCTCTGCAGTGCGAGGTGGCAGGTGTGGCTTCTCTAAGAGCTCTGTGGGAAACAGCCAGAGAATGACACTCATTGTTACCTGCCTTTGTCTTGAAAGCTTCATATGAGCTATTAGGGCTGTAACCTAATACTCAAAACTGTTCTGAATATATTGTAGCTGGTGGTTTTCCTATTCATTGTGCTCTTCTGCTTCTCCTGCATGCTCCTCAGGAAGACTTTTGCTGTATAGCCCATTCTTTCCCCCCAGTGTGACTGTGTTCATTCATCACTGCAAAGGCAAGCTGAAATCTAGGGACAGTCATAGCATGTGCAGAGAGAGGAGTCTGCTCTCAAGGCCTTTAGTTGACACCAGCCATCAGGAAAACTCTGCAAAGCATCTTAAAGGAAAGTATAGGCTTTTCCATAATGAACAGAACGTTCTGTTGAGCACAATTAGTGGAATTTGTCTGCAGCACAATGTTTTTAATCACCTTGCTAATGTGTCTCCAGTAAGACTTCCTGGTTCTGCTGGATTTGTCCATTGTGTTTAAATGTAAACATTGTACTAACAGTCCTTGCGATTTTAATTGCCTGGTTTCTTTTTTAATAACTTGTGTGAAAGTTGAATGTTGAGTGCAGGTGACAAGGAGAGTTTTGTAAGGTCCCCAGAGCAACAAATAATTTTAATCACTTCTGATCCCCAGTCATAGTCTCCTCCCCTCACCTTTTAGAAATAATGAGTTTATTAAAATTTTCATTAAAAGTTACTTTCTTCTAAGTTACCTGTGTTTTTGCTGACTGCTTACTCTAAGCCTGAAGCTACAGCTTTCATCATAAGCATCCTGACAACCCTCACACCCCTTCTTCCTTGCCCAGGTTGTTTTGTCTTTTCTTGCTCTAATGGGATCATCTGGAGTCTTCAACTTCCTTTTTTTTTTTTTTTTTTTTGTTTTTATATTCCCTTGGGACATTTGGAATGTGCTTGATGCCAAACAGATCAGACCTCTGTAAAGTGTCAGAACTGCTCTCCTCTTGAGCAGCTTCCAGAAGTTATAGGTCTTGATAACTATTAATGTAGAGCTTGAACTTTGGTCTCTCCTCTTTGAAAACTGCTGCCTTTGCTTCGATGCGGGTTAAGTGGTGGTGGCTGGTTCACTATTGAGGCCGACTTGCAATTACTGATATATTCATAGTATCATTCTTGTGACCCTTAATTGTTTAAAGATTACATAGTGTTTGAAGGAGAACCTGCATTGCTCTGACAACAGAAAGCAAGTAGCAATTTTCCTTCAGCAGCTTTCCTCTTAAATATCCTTGAGATCCTGTACTGTCTGGTTTTGACCTTGGATTGCAAGATGGTCAAAATGCTTTTTGGGAAGGGACACCTCTAGTTGACTCACAATATGCTGGTGCCACTACCTGCATTCCCACCTCACACCCCTGATAATCTCAGCAGAAAAAGGAATTCAAGGAATATCTTGTTCCTCATAGAAGCTGTTCTTGTCTGTGCCTTTGCTGAGTATCCTTGAGCGTTCATCAACTGAGCTGGAGGAAGAGAGGGGAGGAGGTGGTAGAAAACAGGACTGGAGCTCTTGAGAGTCGTGTCGTTCCTGGAATTTGCTGCACAGGGTTTACAAGAACAGGGTCATCATCATTAAATAGACTGACTTGTTTCCTGCAACGCCCTTTATGTTGAATCTTGGGCTTTTATTTTTTTATGGGGTATTCTGGAAATTCTGGAAAATGGTTTTAATTGACTTTCTCTTGAGGTTTAGCGGCACATAATACTTGGCAGTTCATTCTCTTCTAAACAGCATTGATCTGGTAATAATTGTTACTGGCTTTTATGTGTTGCCCAAGAGTCCTCTCTTTCACAGGGTGTAATACATACAATAACAGACTTTGAGTACATTCTGCCAGAATTTACACAGCATTTGAATGCTTGTGTTGCACGCTGTCGTAGGCCATTTACTTAAAAATGTAATACTTCAGGAACAGCATGGAAATGGGACTGTATTTCCCTCTTTTATCTGAGAACAAGTACAGTTGGAACACCTGAAGCAGAGAGTGCAGAAGGTTACACTGCTGGTGATGCATTAAAGCTCTTTGGGTTTTTTCTTTGCAGGAGCTGAAGGCTCTGGTGTCCCAGTACAATGTGAGCGCTTCGCAGCAACCTGGCAGCTCCCGCACCTGCCTCCCAGGCAGCCTCCCCTCCAGCCAAAGCCAGCGCAAGTACCACTTGGAAAAGGTTTTTTTGGTGTCTCAGACTGGGAACTGCAGAGTAATGGCATACTGTGACTCACTGAGTTGTCTTGTGGTATCCCAGCCTTCTCCACAATCTACTTTTATTCCTGGTAATTAAGCAAGTCAACATTTGGGGGTTCATAAGTAAAAGTTAATGTAATTTCTACTTTGTCCCTGCTCCCTGCTTCTCTGCTTGGCCTTTACATGTGCCTTGTAAACTGAGAATACTTGTAAGGCTCCCCATAGTTCATCTGGCCCCTGCATCGGTAGCTTCTGTCTAGCAAAGGAGCTTGTTTTCCCTGGCACTTCTATGGCAGAATCCCACCAGAGGGTTTCCACTCTCCTGCTGGAATGCCACATGCACCTTTGGTAATCCTTGCAAATGTGGAACTTCTGCAAGAAGGGGCTAGGCAGTGGGGCCTTCAGAGAAGCTTCCAGTGGTTAACTGAGAAACATTGCTTCCCAAATTGTAGGTGGATTGATGCACATGCAGCTGATTTGTCAGTACCCTTAAAAAAAAAACAAACAAAAAAACCTCAACCAAAAGCAGACTCCTTTCAATGTGAATGCTTAAAGCACTGTTTCCTAATGAGGAAATAGGAAGCCAAGAAGGCACGGACAGCCCTGGTTTTGTCTCATTGTTATGTCCAGGGGCCAGTGACCTGACATCTGGACCAGTGCCAGTGGCTTTTTCAGTGCAATAGATGTGGCATTAGAAGTCTGAGAGCAGTTATTTGCAAAGTGCTTTCTGACTGATGAAACTTACTTTATTCGGTTAATGGGTTTGAGGTTAATGTCCCTTATCTAGGCATAAAAAAGTGGTTTTCCGCATTTAACTGGTCTCATTTTTCTGGTATTTGTAGCCAGGGACTGAATCTCTGAATGGAGGCTTTGTGGTGACTCTTGTAGCACACAGGTTAAGTTCACCTGTAACTATTCTTTGCTGTGATGCTTGTTCTCTTAAATAGCCATGTAATCCTGCTCTGTGTGGCTTTATCTGGGCAAGAGTGCCTTTGAAGAAGCTGGGCTAAAGAGCAACAGGCCTTGTAACAAGAATTGTAACACTGGTACTGAATTTGCTCTTGCTGGCTCAGATCCTTAAGGATTTTGCCTTGTTGCCATTTGAATTAAAGAATGATTTGTGGCAGTTCTTATCCAGAACAGCAAATAACTTACATCGTCATCCCACCACAGGCTTCAATGCAGACTTTGTAGTTCTGGCACAGAATAGCAAGTTCTATGCATATGCTGCTTTGCAATAATCTACTTTACCCTTCTTCCATGGCAGGTTGTGGTGTTAAGATGATGAGCTTGGCCAACCTGAAGAGCAGTCAGTACATCCCCATCCACAGTAAACAGATTCGGGGCCTGGCTTTCGGCACTCGAGCAGATGGTTTGCTGCTCTCTGCTGCCCTGGACAGCACTCTTAAACTCACCAGGTGAGCCCTGCTGCCTGTCCCTGCAGGGTTTGGCCGTGTGCAAGAGGTTGGGTTGGATTTTATTCTGATTTCTGGTTTCTATTCTGCTTTCTGAAAGATGCTGCAAAGATGAGATCAGGTCTGCATAGTCTTCCTGCATGTGGGAACTAGCAGAGGGAAGGGCTTATTGATGCTTTTGCATCTTTGAGGTGGAGGTGTCATGGAGCAACCTCTCTCTGGCAGTTATCCCATGGAAAACAAGTAATTCAGCACAGATTGGCCAATTCTGTTGAGAATAAATGTAACATATAGACATGACATTTACTGTCCACTTGGGTTTCTGTTACTGCAGGGAAATGTGAAGCGTGGGAACTTGTACATAAAGCAGAAATAAGGGGTGGTTAGGCTGGGCTCTTCCTTCCTTGCAGTGATGTTGGTTTCTCCGATTTTAAACTTCTTGCAGATCATGGAATTCATCTGGGGTATGAAATGCATAAACAGCATTGTTGAGCATATATTAGAGGCTCTCTAGAGCTAGCAGAGACTTAAAGCAGCAGGTTGGAGACTAATTATGCAGAGACTGGGAGAAAAATGTGTCCGGTCCTGTTAGAATTTACAGCTTATGAGTGTGTGTTCTTGCTGCTCTGCTGCTCTTCAGTCTTAATCTTACAGTGCTTCAAAACTTTATTGGCTGATTGATTCTTACTGAGTTATATTAACATCTCTGTGCAATTTGTCTGTTAGTATTGGGTTAGGCAAGATAAGTGTCTGTTGTTTGACTAATTAGTCTCAATTCTTTCCTACAAGTGAAGCAATGAAGAGAACTTAATCCTGCAACAAAAATGTACAGAATGTTGCTTTCCTGTAACCATGTTGAAACGTTTGCTAGACTAGTTAAAAGTAAACAAAACTGTCTCTGATGCTCAAGTCAAGATGTCAGACTTCTAACTAATTAGGCTGATAATTCTTTTCATGGTTTAATCTGAAGAGTGAGCAGACACTGCAACAAGGAACCAGGCACTTCCATATCTGCCTCTTACTGCCTGGCTGGCTGCATCAGAGCTTGTGATCCTCTTGCTTTTGTGCTTGAACCCAGAATGTCTTGGAGTTAGGTGTTTGCCTCAACAGCATCTTCATACTTTGTTCAGTTTCCCTCTGAAAGAATAGTCCTTCTTTGGACATCTTTCTTCTCTAGTTACTCATTCCACAGTCATCCTCCCCAAAAGAATTATCCAAGATGTCTTTATGTCTCCTGCTCTGGCTTGCAGTTGTTTAAAAGAGCACTGTGAGTTTGTTTTGGTTTTTGGGGGTTTTTTTCGTCCTTTTGTTTTGACCCAGTCACTGCTCTGATGTCAAACTCCCTGTTTCACCAGCTAGGTCTTTGTAGTTGTTGCCCTTACACTTACCTGGGAGCAATTACTTGTTTCTCTGGAGCATTATCACTTTCCCCAGGGAGAAGCACATGTGTTACAAAGGATATCTGGAGTTACTTTGATAAGCGCAGTCTTCTGTCTCTTGCTGTTCTCAGTGTGCAAATGCATGTTGACAATGCTGCCCTTTGCAAATACGTCCTGATCTGATACCAACTTCATCTGCTTTTTGGGCTGCGCCCATCTGTGGACTCCCCTCTTCTTTAGAAACCTGATTTGTAGAAGGAAGAATTAATATTATAAACGTGCTTTTAACTGTCCTCATCCCACTCACTGTCTCACTCTTGCTTAAATTGGATTCTTTTGAGGCGTAAATACTGTTCCTCTTGTGTAAAAAGAGGGGAAATAATTAATGAGAGATGTAATCTGAAGAGATGAGCCCTATGATCTCAGGAATATGTGGTATTACGGGATTACACCAGAGTTGCTTCTCCTAATTGTTTCCAGAAAAGTAACTTACCTTTCTCTTGCCAGTAAGGCAGATGAGACCCTGCTGTGGGATTTCCTCTCCCAGTCTCCAAAGATCAAGCTGGAAAAAGAAGCATTGGCCTGGAAGAATTATAAATCACTTGACAATATCCAAGGGATTATTCTGTTTGGGTTTTTAGATTCATGCCTGGAGTAAAGGAGGAGTTAATTGAGAATTCCATCGAAAGAGAGATGCTTTTGACTGAAGACTTTAAAAAGCTAGATTAGCTTACTTTAACTATGCTGTTTTCTCATCAGTAGATGCTTGTGCAACTGGCCAACACTTTGCTTTTCTTCTGCAGCTTGGCAACAAACACTGTGGTACAGACATACAATGCTGGTCGTCCTGTGTGGAGCTGCTGCTGGTGTCTCGATGACACAAACTATGTCTATGCTGGATTGGTCAATGGCTCTATCATGATATATGATCTGAGAGACACAAACTCTCATGTCCAAGAACTGGTCCCTCAAAAGTCCAGGTATGGCAGAAGGATTTGTCATTCCTCTCAACTAATATACATCAAGTTAAACAGAGCTTTTTCCATAAATCACAGAATCACACAATCACCAGGTTGGAAGAGACCTTCAAGATCACCGAGTCCAACCCATGCCCTAACACCACCTCAACTAAACCATGGCACTGAGTGCCACATCCAGTCTTTTTTTAAACACATCCAGGGATGGTGACTCCACCACCTCCCCGGGCAGATGATTCCAGAACTTTATCACTCTTTCAGTAAAATCATGCAACAATTGCAATTGTTTAAATTGTATTATGTGACTCTCTTATTCAAAAATTCACATTTAGCACAAATGTGAGAAGTCTCTCATAAAGTTGTATCGTGTATATATATAACTTATGCATCTGCCAAACACTTGTGCTCTTTTTAAGGCACACAAGGGTCAGAAGTAGATCCACTGGTGCAGCATAAACAGAAGAGCTGAATTTGTTTTGGAGCTGGGTTTAGTATTTAATTTTGAAAGGACAAATCACAAAGAGGTGTGAAATTCTGATGCTTCTGTTTCTTACACTCTGGGAATCAAACACTGATTGTGCTCATCTGATGTGTGCTGTCTGGTGCTTCTGTAAAACATAAGGCTCAGTAGTTAAGTTGAATTTAATTTATACTTGACACATTCATTGGGACTCCTTGCTTGAAGGACCATCCTCACAGCCTGCTTAGGCCCTTTCTTTGCTATGCACTTGGAGAACTGGAGCTCTGCAGCAGCGAGCAGGATACCAGCAGAGCTGCAGCTGACAGCACTGACTCTTGCCAATGACCCTTCCAGGTGCCCCATGGTATCGCTGTCCTACCTGCCCCGGATGGCCTCAGCGTCACTGCCTTATGGCGGAATATTGGCTGGGACCTTGGAAGGAGCCTGCTTTTGGGAACAGAAAGCTGGCAACTCTTACCGGCCTCATCACCTGCCCCTGGAACCCGGAGGCTGCATCGATCTCCAAACAGAGATCAACACACGGCACTGCCTGGCCACGTACAGGCCTGGTACGTACTGGGGTGTGTCTGCAGGGCTCTTCCCACTGCTTCTCACTGTGCTGGGCTGAGCTCAGCAACAGCTGTGGTGCTGTGGGCACTGCAGAAACACAGCACCTGCTCTTACTAGAGCAGTGAGCATCTGCACGTAGATAAAAACTGGTGGTGGGCAAAAGGAGGCAGCTGCAGGGTGGTGCTGCTTGTATTCCCACAGCCTATCTGTGAGTACATTTTTCAAAAGTTACCTTTTTATTTCTACTGCACAGGTAAAAATAACCCGTGTGTGCGTTGTGTGATGATGGAACTGACTTGCAGCCCACTGACAGAGGCCTCTGAAGATGTGGTGTGTTCTTCTAACCCGGTTCAGACTTTCAGTGCCGGGCCCACTTGCAAGTTGCTGACCAAAAATGCCATTTTTCAGAGCCCGGAGGATGACGGGAGTGTCTTTGTGTGTGCTGGTGATGAGGCATCCAATTCTGCTCTGGTATGTCTTGCTCCTTTCCTTGTGGTGTAAGGGTTTATTGCAGTTCTTAGGAGAGGAGCCTTATCAGTCACAGCATAGGTGTGATTTGGTGGGAATTGTCTTGTCATGCACATTGCCCCTGTGCTAGCTGGTCTGTTGTACTGCTGTGGCAGGTGTAACTTCTGATAGCATGGGATTCCAAGTCTTAGCCAAGGCCTGTGGTCCCCATCCATCAAAGGGCACGCAGGCAGTGAGCCCCTGTTGTCCCCCAGGGGAATGTGGTTGGGCACAGTGGCAGAACTGGGCCCTCTGAGTGGTGTAAGAGACTCGGTGGGATAGCTAGCGTGGTAAGTGCTGTGGGAGAAGGATGCAGGCTTTTTAGGAATGATGGGGAAGAGGAGGAGAAGGGTTGCCCTTTGTATAAAAAAGCAGCCCAAATGCAGAAGATGGACAACAGGCTGCATGAGAGCTCATGAGTGGGGTCAAAGTGGGTGGTCAGGGTGGCATTGTGCTGCAAGTCTGCTTGAAGACCAGTCAAGCAGGGTGTGGAAGTAGAGAAAGGGTCCTCTGACTAAACTGAGGACATCTTTTCTGGAGAGAGGAAGGTCTCTTCTGGCTCAGTCCTTGACCTTGTCTGTCCCTCCCACAGCTCTGGGATGCTGGAAGTGGTTCCTTGCTGCAGAAGCTGCCAGCTGACCTGCCTGTGCTGGATATCTGCCCCTTGGAGGTGAACCAAACTCACCTCTTGGCTACTCTGACAGAGAAGATGGTGAATATCTACAAGTGGCAGTGAGCTGTCCCTACGCTTGCCACAGACTGTCCACATATGCTGCTGATAACCCTACACAACTGCTCAGTCCTGCACTTGCTGCTTACAGGAGACAGGATCCATTACAGCACCTTTCTGGCAGTGGAGAGGAACTGGGATGTGCTGGTGCCCAGAGCAATTCCTTTATTTTTCTGTATTCCTCTTTAGCCCTGCCCTTATTTCTTCTTTTGTCAATTTTTTTTTACTCGAACTCCACAAGCTGCCTCAGCACAGCACTAATTCCTGGAGTGTCTCCAGTGTGTGTTGCTGCACTTTTTTTTCCACTGTGAATACAGCACAGGGACTTTCAAATCTCTGCTACAAATGAATAAAATAAGAGGAGCTTGAAGACCTGAGACTCCCACTGCACTTTCTTGTGGAATCCTGCTGTGATTACCGGGTGATGAAAAGGCATCTCGTAGCATTGCTGATAGGCAGTGTGAAGGCAAGTGCACTGCTGTGGGGAATGTGCTCCCAATGTTCTATTGAAGGTCTAGGGTCAGTTGGCAGTTATTCCCTAACAAGGATGGATCCTGTTTTGGGGCCATGGAGAGAACAGGCTTAGAAAATCTAGAGAGAACCTTTTTCCTTTGTGGTTTTTTTCCATGAGCATATAATTTGCACTGTAATTCCTTAATTCTCTGCTTTCTTTCCTGTCTCTCCTTCCTGCTTTACCTGCAAGCAAACTTGGACAGTTTGGTTGTGGAAAATGAAAATAGTCCTGGAGAAGTACAGGTAAAGGAGAGGGAGATGATTCTTGTACGGCTGGCTGCTGCAGCCCAGTGTTCTTTCTTAAAGACAGGAATGTAGTGAAAGAGCCAGTACATTGGAAAAGAATGCTGGCTGCTTTTGTAGTTTGGCGATAGGGGAGTTTGCTTTTTTCTGTTTTGAGGAACTAGTGGAAGCTCAGGGACTTAATCAGCTTGTTTTTACTGACCATTTGCCTTGTTAAATCACAGTTTCCAGCTCACAACTGGTCACAGAGAGCTTGCAGTTGTGTTTATGTGAGTGTGCTGCAGCCACTGGTTTGTGTAAATGTGAGCCCCTGGGGGGGGATCACAGCTCGGGGATGTGTGTGGGCAGGTGGGCTTGTGGCACCTTACTGTAAATACTCTGAGGGCTGGGGCGTTCATCTCCAGGTCAGGTCATGGAGCGGGACTTCAGTTCCATTTTATGTGTAACAAAGTCAAACTTGCAAGGATGTTGGAAGCTGCAAGACAAGTTAAGTTCCCTGTGCTGGAAGGTTATCCCTTGGCACACCTCTGCCTCTGGACATGGTGAGCAGCAGCTGTCCTATTCGGATTGAGTGTGCCACCACTTCAATTGCCAGGATAATTTTATTTTCTGAAGTTTGGGGCTTGCACAATGTGATCCTGTTTGTCTTAAACGGGCCTGAGAAGATCTCGACTTAACTTTATATTTTTCTGTATAGTATTTTGTTCCTGTATTTTTATACTGTAAAAATAAAATGTTTATAATTATCAAATATAACTGGTGCTGCTGTACTTTGAAAATAGGTCTCAGTGCCATTGACTACATGTCTTATGAACATTACCAAGGGTTCCCTTATGCAGGTGAGGTTTCTCTTGCTTTGTATTACTTCCAGGTCACACTGAGCTTCAGGCTAAAATAATGAAGGTGTTTAGTGAATGAGTCCTCGCTGAACCATCCTGATCTGACCAGGTGAGGGCAACAGAAAGGGTTGAGCAAGGTCAGGCTACATGCCTGGGACATCTTTTAAATGAAAATAACTCACTGACATGAGAATTTTTGGAATTTTAACAATGATCAGGAACTAAGGGTTGGTAGAATGTCATTGTGAGAAGGTCTCTGGTAACAGCTAAACCAGAAGGAGCAGGATGCTCTCTGCCATATTAGTACAATGAGCTTATTGTTCTCAGCTATTTTGAGGCACCATTTATGTTCTGTCAACTCAAACCCCATCTTACCACAAGAAATTTGGAAAGTTTTAAACATACACAGGAAAAAGAATCAAAATGTTTTGATTTTGATTTTCTAGGCAGTCCTTTGATTTTCTGGGTAACACTTGTTTTCTACTTTATTCCACCATATAGGAATAAGAGATACAAACATAAGTGCTATTAAAATAATGGAAGATGACACTTTCAGGTTCTCAGTTTTCAAACAGAGAGTATCAGAAAATGTTCAAAGATAAGTGAGGAAACCTTGTAACACTGTCCTACTCCCAAGTTTGCAGCAGGCTGCAGGAAGGCACACCTAACTGGTGTGCAGAAAGCCATCAGCATTGAGCACTGATAAAAGGTCAAACGTGTTAATTAAATATTTTCTCATCTCTATCTGGAGTCAAAGGGGCAGATTTGGGATGGAAGGATGAAGCAAATCAGTGTTGCACTGTCCAGGGCTATTGTCATCAGAGGCTGAGCTGTTTTGCTGGTGTTTCAGGCATGAAGCCACTCTGTGGCTATTTCTGCCTCTGTCTCTGGGAAGATTTTGTTATTGTGGAGCAGGGTGGCCCCTTGGCAATTCCTGTAGTAAATCTGGTGTGAGGCGATAGGTAAAGCCAGGCAGTGCTGCGGCTCCTGCAGATAGGGCCCTGCTCTTAGCTGTGTATGGGCATTTTTAAATTTTTTTCTCCAAGCTATTGCAGGGGCAGTACCTTTTTTGATTTTAATTCCTGTAAAAGCAGGCCTGGGGGACAGTGCAGTGCTGGCCAGAGCTGGCTGTGGTGGCTGCTTGGCTGGCAACAATCCAGCCCCTACTGCTCCCTGCGGAGGTGTGGTTTTGGGGGGTGGCTGGTGGGGAAGGGGAAGCTGGAGTTGGAGAGCCATCCTTTCTGAGAAGGGCTGCCCTCCTCATCTCCCTCTAACAGGGATGATCTGGTGTTGGACCGTGGTAATCCCTGGGGTGAGGAAGCAGCCAGCTCCAAGCCTCCACATCACGGGAGCTTTGCTGCCATAGCACCTACCCTGGTGCTTTAGCTGTTGAAGGGACTCTGGTGAGATTTTGACAAATAATCAAAAATGTTGCAGATGAGAAAAGGTCATCTACAAAGTGTGAGCTAATAAATGAGTACAACTCGGTGTGTGTGCACACGAGGCAGGATGGGCCAGTGCTTTGCTAGGCTCTGGCTATACCCGCTGCTTCTTGGAGGGCAGAAAAGCAACTACTTTTTGTTCCAAATCAAATTGGATTAAAACCAGACAATGTAGCAAGTGAAACAAGCAGCTTAAGCTGAACCTTGTTACACTGAGGTAGCCAGAGCATCCCAGTGGGATTTCATTTAGTTCTCCTTTTCCATTTGTGAGGAGTCGTGACAAGATTTTCTGCTTCTGTAGATTTGCAGATTTTCTACCAAGGCAGTAAATTCCTTAACAGACCCACCTTTCTGCTGGTTTGTGAAGGAGAGAGAATATGGGGAAAAAGCAGTTCAGGGAGGAAGAAGGAAAGGGAAACAAAGGAAGGAGCAAGCAAAATCTTGTTTTCTGTGGGATTTGATTTTCACTGAATGCCAGAACAAGTAAATGTGAAAGAACAGATTTCACTGTTGAGAGAGATTGGAAGAGACCAGCACGGTTTCCCTTGCTGAGGTGCCACTTTTAAGTTTCTATTAGCAAGTTTTTAAAGCCTTCCATGAAGGCTTTTTCCATCTGCAATGGGAATCAACTGAGTGCTCAGAATGCTCTTTGAGTCCAACTGCATCTCTCAGCCTTGCAGAGTCACCTGGAAAATTGAGCAGAGGGGGTCACAGTGCCTCAGCAGCAGGACTGCCCTTGGCCCGAGCTGCTCTTGTCCCCTGTGAGCCTGCAAAGTCAGGCATGTTGATATCAACAGCCTCCCTCACCTAAGATAATGATATTTATCATTGTTTATTTGCTTTTTTCATAGTTAAAGATATTTAGACATACTGCTGAGGAGGCAAAAATGCCTCCTGCTCACATTACTTCTCTTTGCAGAAAGAGGTGGGCTGTGCTCAGATGGCAGCCAGAGCAGTGGGTTCTGTGGGCCCAGGGGAAACTGTCCTGGGGTGCATCAGCCACAGCGTCACCATCCAGTTGAGGGATGGGATTGTTCTGCTCTGCTCTGCACTGCTGCAGTCTCACTTTGAGTCCCGTGTGCAGTTTTGCTCACTGCAATATAAAAAAGATATTAAGCTGTTAGAGAGTGTCCAAAGGAGGGTAATGAAGAGGGTGAAGGGCCTTGAGGGGAAGCCATATGAGGAGTGGCTGAGGTCACTTGGTCTGTTCAGCCTGGAGTAGACTGGGGGGAAACCTCATTGCAGTTGCAACTTCCTCATGAGGGGAAGAGAAGAGGCAGTCACTGATCTCTTCTCTGTGGTGACCAGTGACAGGACCCAAGCAAATGGCCTGAACTTGTTTCAGGGGAGGTATAAATTGGATATCAGAAAAATGTTCTTCACCCAGAGGGTGATTGGGCAATGGAACAGGCTCCCCAAGGGAAGTGGTCACATCGCCAAGAGTGACAGAGTTCAAGAAGCATTTGGACAATGGTCTCAGGCACATAGTGGGACTCTTGGGGATGGTGCTGTGCAGGCCTAAGACTTGGACTTGAACCTTGTGGGTCCCTTCCAACTCAGCATATTCTGTGATTCTGTGAAAATAGTGCCTCTAAGTGCAAAAGAAAGAGGAATTTGGGGATCTATGCCCTAGAAAGCTTATCTAAGCCTTGGGACAAACTTTACAGGTAACAGGCTCTCTCCAGCATGCGCTGGTCAAGAGAAAAGAAATGTCTCAAACTAATTTCAGTGATTATTCCACCCTGTGAAGCATAATTAATTTGAGGGTCCAGGGGCTTTGGTCTTGCATCAAGTCCAATTTGGTGCTTCCGCTAGCGGCAGAGGTCGCAGAAGGGGGAGCAAGCCCCCTGCGCTTCCAATGGCGTCAAGCTGGCAGCAGCAGTGAGTGCTTGGGAAAGCATTAAGTGGGATTGGGAAAGAATTGCGGCAGGTTGGAGGAAGGGCTGGAAAATGGCCCATATCTTTTTTTGTAAAGGAAAGTTGCTAACTGCAACACAGATCTGCATCAGTATGGGGGGCAATAGTCTCTGCAGTTATGGCCTGGGGCTTCCAAGGGTTTGTGAGGCAAAGATGTGTCAACAGCATCACTCTTTGGGGAACAAACAAAGGTCACATCAGGCTGAAACTTTGTGCCTGAGAGGCACAAAGCTCCCCTTGTGCTCAACACTCACAGGGTTGTAGCTGAAATATTGTCTTCTCTTTGTCCACAGCTGCCTTGGAAGTTGAGTATTTCTTGGTCTTCTGTTTTTTCCCAAATGTGGATGAGCAGCAGCACTGCAGGACTCTGACCTACAAGAAAACCTGAAACAGAGTGGGGCAGAACCTGTGAGTGTCATGCAAATAAACCACGAAATACCAGGCTAGTGTTGTTGCCTTAGCCAGCAAGAAATAGCACTGAATGGCAGCTCAACTCGATTATCTGCAGCAGGATTTGTTGGTGGAGAGGATCATTCACTGGGAAAGGCAGTGCTGAAGTTTTGGGGGATGCAAAGCTTTGGAGGGAGGCAGCTGAGCCAGGCTGCATGCAAGGGAGAGGGCCTCAGGGCACTGCGTGGAGGCTAAGCTGGGATTCGGAGCTGCCACATGGGAGCAAGCAGTCTGTATCCAATTAAAAATTGGAGCAGCTCCTCTTCATGGACCGAGGAAGAACTTTTGTTCTCCCTGGTGAGCTGGAGAGCAAGGACACTGCTGGGAAGGAGTGAGAGGTGTCCCAGCAACTCAGCTCACCCCGGCCTCGCTCTGCAGAGCTGGGGGCCATATAAATAGGATTTGTTACTTGAGGTGATGAGACTGAAAAGACTACAAAAGCAGGGATCTGGAAGCACATAATGCAGCATCCAGCGGGTGACATTTAGCCTTGTTGATAAAATGCTTAAAATGAGGCAATAAGGGAATTCCTGCCAAAGGAGAGGGGCTGTAGTTGGAGGGAGCCACTGGGGTTATCGCATGGGCAGAGATGTCTCTGTGCCCAAAGAAAAGCCTCCTCCTTGTTTAACTCACTGTGTGGGCATGGTGAGCATAGCGGTCTTTTATGAAATGCCTGTTGAACAGTGGACAACAGAGGATGGTAAAATCCAAGGCTGGGAGAAGGTGTTCCTTGAGCAAAAAATGAGTCTCTGGAGATTTCCCAAAGGTGTGGGAAGAAGTGAGCTGTAACCTAGCTCCACTGCTCCCTTCTGTCCTCATCCTACGACAGATGGAGGAGCAGAGGCAGCTCTTGCACTGGGCTAACTCTTCAAATAATTCTCACTAGACCAAATAGGCTGCCAAGCACGGGCTGGATTTTGCTGGCTTTTGTTTTCAAGTGTTCCCAGCTGCACAGCCCCTGGATGCCAGCACAAAGCCATTTTCCCAAGCACTGTGTCCCAGTGTGACATTGAAATACAAGAGGCAAGGGAGACTTTGCCCCTCCCTCTCCTGCTTTCACCTGGATGAGGTGGCTTCGGGTTGGTGGCTGCACTGGGCTCAAGGTCCACTGGTGCTCCTGGACTGGGTAAGACAGTCAGTGGCGTTCTCAAGAGAAAGGTTTCTCCCGAGCAGGACAAGGCAGCCTGGGGCAGGAAGGGAGCAGCCCTACCGCTCTGCTTCGCTCTGGCTCGGGGAGCCAGGGCACACCCATGGAGCACCCTGGCATGCAGGCAAAAGCTTCTGACTTTGACCTGATGCCAGCTTGTACTAGGAAAACTGCTCCTGGAGTCAACGAGGCAGAGGAATTGAGGTGAGATTCTCCCTGTCCCCCATTTCCATCTGCTGTTAGAAGCCAATCTGAGATTTGGGGGCAAACCCATCCTTGGAGGGTGCTGTGAGCTGGCCTGGTGAGATCCTGGTGGGACATCTGAAGAGCCGTAGTTGCTGAGCTCTTGTGTCCCACTGCTGCCACTGCCCCAACACCTGGACAGGTACTTTTTTACTGTGAAAGTTTGGGTCTGGCTGCTGGGGCAGAGTGGGCTGCAGCATCCCCAAAATGCTGCTCCGAGGCGGGCTGTGTGGTTGCAAACACCGCTTTTAGATGATCCATCACCAAATTCAGCATCCAACCCCCCTTATTGCCTTAGGAGGAACTTGTAGATCCCATCGACAATGAGATCAGCCATTGTAGATCCTACTTTGGAGACCAGATCACGCCTACAGCCTATTTCTCTCCATTCCCATGGACAAAGCCTGGAGCCACTATGGAGCGTGACATGCCAAATCCCAGCCCCCAAAACAGAGTGTCTGGCACTGACAGCACAGGAGGTGCAGCCAATGCATCAAACTCGAAAATGAGCCGTCTCATGGCACCCCCAAAATGTGATTTTTCTGCCCTTGTTCAGCTCTCTGCTCCCTGCAGCTACCCCAGGGCTGCGCCCCCCTAGTGCAGGCTCTTGGATTTACCCCATCCCCTGCAGCTGGCCCAGCATCCTGCCCAGGAGGGGCCAGGAGAGCATCCATATATAGCCAGAAGATCAAGCCAGCTGATAATTTGGCACTTAGCATGGAGAAATGACAGCAAGAAATTTGAATGTCAGCATTTTATTAAAGATTTTGGGTGTTTTTAGCAGCCAGTCAAGTTCCTGTTTTCACTGTAGTTTCCCTTTGTTCTTCTGTATTTTTCCTTCATTCTTTAGTATTTTTTCTTTGGTTTCCCATGGCTTTTGTTTGTTCTTCTGCATTTCTTCTCGGATCTCCTGTATTTTTTCTTTGATGCTCTGTATTTTTTTGTTGATGTCCTGTACTTTTTCTTCGTGGTTACGTATTTTTATTTCATTCTCTTTTTTTACTTCATTCTTCTCTATTTTTTCTTCATTCTTTGGTATTTTTAATTTGTTTTGCTGTATTTTTTCTTTGTTCTTACGTATTTTTTGTTTGATCTCCTGTATTTTGTCTTTGTTCGTCCATATTTTTGTTGCATTCTCTTTTTGTATTTCATTCTTCTGTTTTTTTCCTTCAATCTCGTCTAGTCTTTGTTTCTTCATCTCTATTTTCATTTCGTTCTTCCGTATATTTTCCTTGATCTTCTCTATTTTTTCTTTGTACTCCTGTATTTTTATTTCATTCTTCTGTATTTTTTCTTTGATATCCTGCATTTCTTCTTCAGTGTTCTTAATTTTTTCTTTGATCGCCTGCATTTTCTCTTCGTTCTTCTGCAATTTTTCTTTGTATCTCTGTATCTTTTCTTCCTTCTTCAGTAGATGTTTTTCGTCATCCCGCTCGTTAGCCGCAAAGCTCAGTTTCCCCATTACGTCTCCTACCTCCTCAGTCGCTGGGGCAGCTGAGGTGTGAGTGGGAAATGAGAGATTTCGGGCAAAAACTGACTACAGCTGCTGAGAGAGGCGAGGGACCGGCTGCCGCCTTCCCAGCGGGCTGAGCACGCCCAGGCTCGGCTCCTCGCGTCCCCGGCACCGGCGCTGGCTCCCCAGTGTTGCCCTGCGTGGCTGTGGGGCCGCGGAGGCCGCTGAGGGGCTCCGGGGGCCGTTGAGAGGCTGCGGTAACCGCTGAGGGCCTGCGGGGCGGCTGAGGGAGTGCGGGACCGCTGAAGGGTGGCGGGGTCCCCTGAAAGGCTGCGGAACCGCCGAAGGGCTGCGGGGCCGCTAAGGGGGTGCGGGAGCCCTGAGGGGCGGCGTGGGTCGGCGGGGCCGTCAAGCCGCGGTGGCCCCGGAGGGGGCTCCTCGTCCCCCCGAAGCGGCGCCTCGCCCGCCTGAGGCGACAACGGTCGGGGCGGGGCCAGGGCGCGTGCTGAAGGAGGGGCCAGGCTAGGCCACGCCCCCTCACCGGGAGAGGGGCGTGTCCCGCTGGGGTGACGTCACGGAAGCGCTGATTTGCATACGCCGTGCGTGCCGCGGGGCGGGCGGGCAGACGCCGGAGGTGGCGGATCCAAGATGGCGCCGTGCGGACGTGTCCGGAGCCGCTGCCCGGGCCCGGCGCTGCTCCTGCTGCTGGCGCTAGCGGCGCGGCCGGCGGCGCCCAGCCCTGCTGTCGGCCTTGCGGGTGCCGGCGGTGCCCCGCCCGGACCGGGGCAGCCGGTGGGGCCGGGCGCGGCCGTCCCGCGGAATGCCCGCGGCGGCGGGTCGGGCAGCGGGTGGAAGCTGTCGGAGGAGGCGGTGTGCCGGGAGGACGTGGTGCGGCTCTGCTCCAAGCACAGCTGGGCCAACAACCTCGCCGTGCTCGAGTGCCTGCAGGACGTCCGCGAGGTGAGGGTCGGGCCCGGGGCCGGGCCGGGCCTGCCCGCGGCTGCGAACAAAGAGCGGGGTCCGCGCCGCCCGCGCCCCGCCGTGCCGCCGCCCCGCGTTTCCCTCATGGTTTGTGTTTTAAAAATTGGAGTTTGCGCTGCGGAGCTCCGTGAGAGGAGCGAGCTAGCTGCGGGGTGGATGTGAGGGCTCCGGAGAGCAGCTCCTCTTCATCTGCAGCTCGGGGCTCCGCGCTGCCGCCCGCGCAGCGCCCTCCGGGCTGGCAGAGCTCTCGGAGGGATGGCTTTGTGTTCTGGCTCTGGTGCCTTGCGGGGTTATTCGTTTCCAGAGGTCTGGGAGAGCCCAGCCCGCGTAGTGCTGAGTGAAGGCGCCGTGCTCGTAGCAGCAGCGACCTGAGGAGGTTTTTTTCACGTTCAGGTTCCCACCTTCGCCTAGAACTCGGCTGTAGAGGCGGCTGGTTTCCAGTCCTTGGCTGTGTGTGTGTGAAACTCGATATACAATCATTAGACCTGGGTGACTTTATTGGGAGGTTAACGGGGCAGCCTGTGTTAAACATTTGTCGTGCGCGGCTTTAAGTCCAGCTCGAGAAAAAACTGAGTTGCCACCTTCGAGTCTTCCAGCTCCATCCTTTCATTCATTCCTGGACTCAGTTTGAAGCAGCGTTTGGGGGACGTGCCTTTGGTGAGCTGTTCTGGTCTTGAGGTCTGTGTAATCCTTGGCTTCTCTGCTGTGAAGTGCAGGAATGCTAGGCTGGGTCAGTTTTAATGGTGTTTTGCCCAGTTGGGAATGCAATTAGGAAAAACCTGGGCTCGTTTCTCATCCCTTATTATGGGGACAGCAGATGGCAGTGACAATGGTTACTTTGACCGAGGGGAGTCTTGAACCAGTAAGTGTCAGTGATTACTTCTGGCTTAAAATGCAAAGCTAATTTAGATTTTTATCTAACTTCACGTTTTAATTTTGGGGGGTAGTTAGTAAGACCCTCGTGGTAGGTGTTTTAAATGAGTCCTACTGCAACATCTGTCACAGTTATGAAACGCTCTGATAATATGCTTTATGAATAACTTGCCCTTTGCTGTTTCTTTCACCTGTCTGGGATCTTTTGGCCCCCTTGCAGGGAGGCATCCTATCCGAGAGGATTTCGGAAGCTGACCTCACAAGCAGTGGCTCACAAGCTGCCAGCCTGCCAAAAAAGCAAGCTCTTGTTGTTCCTTTCTTTCCAGTAGCATAGCCCCTCCCTACTTTTTTCATAGTTCCAGTGCTTGTTGGTTTTCTGCCATTTTAGCAAGGTAAACCCTTTTGTGGTCTAATTTATCGGTTTTCTGCTGGAATAGTTTTGTCATTTTTCTGAGTTAAAGCACAGAAGAGGGTGAGTGCAGGGCTGGGACCCAGGGCTGTGCAGGGAGAGGGAAAAATATCAAATCGAAGATGAAGGAATGCTATCATGCTTTATTTTCAGCGAGTACAAACCTTTATGTTGGCTCTGCATATCTCCTGAGAACTCCACTCTATGAATGTTATGTCTGCTTGTGGTTTTCCTTTTCCTATTCCTAAGCCTGCCTTGATGTCAGTAGTTTGCTGGCTGTTGGTCTTGTCTAGCTGTAGTGCTGCCTGACGCCCAGTGCTGAAGGTGAATCTTTTCCTGGGTGACATTCCAGGCATCGACAGGACATCTCAGGGCTCTTTTGGATTGAGTTTTCTCTCTGAAGGTGCCACTCTGCAGCCTTGCCCTTATTTGTCTGTTACCCTGGAAAGAGCACTGTCAGCTGGTCTTAACCCTCAATGGTTTGCCCCCAGTAACACTGATGTGATGGGCTGCATCCTGACGTAAAAATGACTTCACAGAGTGCTGCGCTGAGAAACTAATTAAAATAGCTAACTTCTGTGTAGCCCTACTGTTTAACACTTGATATTTAGGTTTTGAATAAAAGTCATGAGTTGTAAACCCTGGGTAGCATTTCAGCTGATAGGGAACGGGGTCAGATGTTGTCTCAGACGTTTCCTTTGCGTTGGAGGTGACAGCGGAGGAAATAAGTGACGTATTGGCCGTTGTTGATATAACTTTTACTTTTGACTTTAGAGCATCTGACTGCTTGTTTGGATGATACCAGAAAAGTGTCAATTACATTTTAAAATGGGTGAGGATCTAGTCTGAGTCATACAGCCCACTTAAAACCAGTCAGGCTATAGTAAATGGATATTTGGGGGAGTTGTTTTGTGTGTGATACTGTCAGTGAGGACAGTGTGTGGACACTGCTGCAAGTAGCAGGTAAGATTTTTAGATGCAGTTAGGCTCCAGAAGCAGCCTTTTTTCTATAGGTGTTTAAGGTAATCTTACTTTTCTCATAAGAAGTTTCTCTAAAGTGGAGAAAAGTTCATCTTGAAACTGGGAGTGTTACTATTAGGATTGTCCATTGATCTTTCTTAATGTGATGTAGGTAAGCTAGGACACTTCTAAATATGAATAACCAGGAGAAACAACTACTTGAAACGTTCCTTTTGAGTCCGTAAAATATAGAGAAAAGAGAAGGTGTGCTTGTTTCATTAGTCAGTGTGAATGCAATCGCATGGTTTCAGTATCTGCTGTTTTCTAGGTGTGCATGTCTTTAAAGTACATCATCCCTTGCTTTCATTGGGTAGTTCTGAATCTAAAGGAACAGGAGTGTTGAGTTGGTGGTTGACTGGTACAGGAGCCCAACTCGTAAGGCAAATGTTGAAAGAAGTAGTTTAACACAAATATTCAGTAAAGAATGGTGTGACACAAAGAAAATATTAAAAAATCCCCCAAACTCCATACCCAAAACCCTACACAAATGAAAAAACCCACCCAAACCGAACCCCCAAATAGTAAATGTTAAATTTTGGTTTTGAGCGATCATTTGTAGACTGTCAATTTAAAGTATTATCAAAAGAGTTATTTAAGCACGGTGTACTTTTAGAATTCTTGAAGAAAAAGTAGTCAGATCCCCAGACCGATATCAAATACTTTTTACCACTTATTTTTCCACTGAGTCAAAGAAATGTTTAATTAATGTAGTGCAGAGTCCTCTTTCCTTTTGTAGTAGAAGGATGGGAAGGATGCTCCTTGATTGGAGAAGGAAATGGTCATGGTTAGAGCTACTCATCTTAAACATTTTTGGCCATAATCAGAAAATAGAATAAACCACATTTTTTTGGTGTGTTTTGCAGATGAATTAACTTCCTTCTAGTTAGAAGTATTCGTGCACTGGATATATTGCAGTTTTGAGTGACTTAAATTTTGTCATCAAGATTTTAATTATTATTCACCGAATACTATGTCATGATATAAAAACAGTAGAATGGGGTCGAGTGTATTTATATTTGTAAAGACCATGTTCCAAAGTGCTTTTTTCCTGAAAGGATTCAGGTTGCGAGCCTGTTTCTGGAAAGACTTCAGAGCTTGCATTTCACTGAACATAGGCTGTAGCCTTTAAACCCTTTTTTTGTGGGCTTCCTGCTAAAGTGATTTGCATGGTGGTTAAAGTATAAATAAACCCATGAAATATTAATATATTTTCTAGGTAACGATTTTTGCTTGATTAATGATGATTTGCATTTGAAGCATGAGTGAGTTGTTGAATTTGAGGTGGGAAGCATTAAAAGGGATGAAAATAATCTTAACCAGTGTGGTTCTCTTATCTGGTTTACTAGTGGAGCATAATTTTACAGTTAAAACCTATATTACATCTGGTTAATTGGTGAGTGAATTTGATACCATAATTGTTGAGCTTTGCTTGCAAAGACTGTGCAATATTTAAAGCATTATATTGTTCCGTGTAATGCTAATGCATTATAGGCTAAGTATTTTTTCTAAGATCAAATGATTGTGGTTAACCTGGGATTAGAGATCAAAGTTTTGGCCTCCTGCTACTTTCTTCATCCTGAATGGTTCTGTTTCTTTGGTAGCACCTTTATAGCAAAGACAGTGTAATTGAGCCTGAATGCGCTGCCTTCTGGAAAGAATAGGGCTCTCTCAGTGTTGAGGATTGGATTGAGAAGAAAACAAGTTATCGTGACAGCTGTGTATTTCAAGAATAGTATTTTTCCTGTTATTTCAGGATTGTAGTCGGTGTAAAAGGCCAGGAAATTCATTTGATGTGACTTAATGGACTAGGGAGCATGTACCATTTGATGGGCTGGGAACTGTCACATTTCTTCCATTTAAATGTTTTATTCCTTGCACTCGGTGTATTTGAGCTCCTTAAGTGATCTGATAAAATAGTGTCAGTGAAATGACTTGTTTTAAAATTATAGATGACGAATATAAACCAGACAGTAATGCATTGGAGTCTTCATCTCTTTTGGTAATTGTAGGAAAAGTTGTGTGTGCTCAGGCCCTGTCCTGGTTTCATAGTGTTTCTACCTTTTTGGCAAACGGATTGGAAATGTAAAGGCTTCCCTGAAGCTTTTTGCTCACACTGAGGTAGATGAGTGTGATCTGTCACAGTAGCTTATTTTATTTTATTTTTCCTCTTTTTATCTCCCTAATTTATTGAGTTAAAGGTCAAAGGTTTTATTTTGACTCGACATAAGACATTATGTCATATTTGCACACGTACTCCTGTTATTATGTCTCTCTCAGCTTTCCCGTGCACAGGTGGAGGCTGGCGTTTAAAGTACCCTTTTTGAGATGTGTCATTTGTGGCAGCAGATGACTGGTTACCTGTCCAGAGCTGTAAGTAATTGAGAGCTGTGGATTAAACATAGCGTGAGGGTAGGCTAGTTCTTAGGAAATGCAGATGGTGAAGACACTCTTGAGAGGGTCGACCATCTCTTTCAGCAGTTACGGGTTTTTTTCCACAAAATCTCCAGGCATTCTCCCTGGCCTTCAGGGAGAGCTGTTTTAAGAAACTGCCTGTTTCTCGGGTTGATAAATCCATGGTTGTGGGATGGAGGCTGTTCTGGTTCTCTAATCGTTACTATTGCAAAGGAGCAGGCAGTTAGTATTCCAGTGGTGCTCTTACAGTGCCTACAGCATTATCATCTGGTTCACATATCAACGCTCAAAGGGTTGGGATTTTTTAAAGGCAATGATCAGAAACCTGAAAGATGTACCTTAAGCCTTGCCAAGGGCTTTGCTTACATTTTCCCTTCTTTCTAAGGGATATTGACCTGGCGATCATTCAAAGTCTGAAAAGGACACAGGAGTTTAAGAACTGTTGCATTCCTGAAAAAAATAAAAGGGGAATTCTTACCAATATAGTTGGAGTTGAGCTAACTTAAAGGAAAAATGTGTTGCAATTCTGAGAGATTGAGTTAATTATTGCTCTGTAACTGGACTCCGAGTTGAAGCCTGTGACATCTGAATTAGAAATTTTCAGATACCATTCTGTCTTAAATGGAGTTTAATGAAGAATTTATGACAGTTTGTGGTAGATGCAGATTACTTTGAGTGGTCAGGATAGTCCCTCCTGCTTCTCACATTCATGAAATGGAAGATGGACTATCCAAGAAGAAGAGAGTGGCTCGACCTAGGATTAAGGATTGAGATGATTAAGTTTTGAAAACCACATGAGCAACAGGAAGGCAAGGCTGGAACACTGAAGGTTTTTCTCCTGAGGCTTGGCTTCTTCGCTGAGATTAGCTGCATTTTTATTCTGAAGTTCTCGTTTTCCCTTGTGTTTGGATAGTGTAAGCTCAGTTTCCTCCTGGCTTTTGTAGTTAAATCTTAAAGTAAAATACTAAATATACTTTACAAGTTTGGGGGTTTTTTTTAGGCTGGTTACTTTGGCATCAGCCTTTGGCTTCATCTCAGGATGTAGCAATATTTAAAAGTGCTCTTTTCTTCTGGCTGAAGACATGTGTGAGCTCAATAGAGAGGAAGATGGTCTCTCTCATGCCAGGTCCTGGACTTACTGTCTTGTGAACAGAACATTGAGCATAGCTTCTCAGTTGTCCATATCCTTAGCTGCACTTTTTGTTATCAGAGAGAGTTACTTTTGTGTTTTTTTTGGGGATGGGTCTTAATTCTGTGCTGTTCTTGGCAGGCTGGTACTTGTGGTAGCTTGTTGTCTATCAGTTTGGCCTGGGATGTTTGGCTCAATAAAAGAGATTATCTTACAGGTCTCCTTCCTCCAGCAGGCTGGCACTGCTGGCCTGCTGTGGCTCTGCATACCAAGGAGAAAAGGAATGGAAATACCAGGGGAGAAATAAAGTTTGATGCAGGCTGTGCAGCCTGGGCTTGGCTCAGGGTGCAGTGAGAAAGCTGTGTGTGGGGAGGCGATTTACTGAGCCAAATAGCTGAATATATTGAAAAGCAAAGACTCGGTCAGTTGTTACAGTAGAGACAGGTACAGCTAGGTTGTTTTGCATGCACTCTCTTCTCCCTTATACTGGAGGAAAGACAATCTCTCTGGTGCTGCTTTGGGTTGTCATGGTTGGAACAGAATGTTTTGAGGAAGGATTCTTCTTGGCAAATAAAGTGCTGTATTTGTTTTCTAGTACAGAGATGACTAGGTGTTCCTTGTAGTGTAGCTTTCCTGCATGCATGCACCACTTTTCCAGTGGATTCTGCTTATTTGGTCTTTGGAAAATGCACACTTGCTTTGGAAAAAGCTTTGCAGTTATTCTTCCTAATAATATACCCCAAAGAATTGGATGAATAAAAGGTCTAGGTAGTCGCCTTTTTATTTGAAATCTTGCTTTAAAATAGTTTTTTCTTTTTGATCTTCTGACTAATTCAGTTTTAAAGTATGTGGAGTTGGTTGCTATGGCACTAAAATTTTTCAATTCTGTTAGCTGATAATTTTCTGTTATCGTAGGATACCTTGATTTTCTGGATGTTCAGCTTATCAGTATCCATCACAGTGCATTAGGTGAAGAGCAGAGATCCTACTTTCCCTGGGTACCAGCTTGTGGCATAATTGCAACCTTTTTTCAAGACAGGAGATGAAAACCCATCCTGTTCCACTTTTGAGCAGGGGTGACATTCATAGAAACGGTCCTGGAACGCTGGTATCTGAATGTCTGCAGCTCTGAGCTGAGAAATCTCCTTCAGGAGTTAGAGGTGTCTTTTTTCTCTGTGCTGCCTTTAGAGTTTTTGTGCATAAGTTTATTTAATTTTATTCCTTTAGATAAATGTGTCTTTTAGATCTTACAGCTTTGTGAGCTTAGATTTCCCGTGTTTGCATTAGAGTGCGTTTCTTGTTTGTAATGTCTACAATTTTGCCTTAAACTGAACACCTGATGCCTTTAGTAACAGTAGGCTAAAGACTAATGGTACACATGGAATGTCCCTTTTGCCAAGTAACACCATAGGGAAAAATGACCATCATCATGCAGGACAGGAATGACTATTTGCTGCATTTGTTATTTTTTGTGCATCTTTGCCTGAAACAATGCATTGCTGAGAAGTGCTGAGGTGGCAAAAGGTAGTTAATGTAATAAGTTTTCATGGTTTCTCTACATACCTGAAGTATTTTACTCCTTTCCAGTTAGTGGTAGAACTGTGTGCTCTTTTGTGAAAAACTTCTTTTAGTTTCCTTAGGTGATTCTCAGGAGTTTTGAGTCTCTTTTAGAGAATGCAAGTGGTTATGCTGATGTAATTAAGTGCTTGTATGTCACAGTGTGGGTTAATACCAAATAGCTCTTACAGCCCTGCTATGCAAAATCAATCAGGCAAATGTGCTGTCTTTTGTTTAAAAAATAATGACTAGCTTAATCTGGTAGCAAGTTTGCTGTCTAGATCTTTTGAATCTTAATAGGAAGCTCACCAGCCTTCATCATGCTCAGTAGTTTGCTAATTGTGGCTTTCTTTTCTAGACTGTTCTGTTATTGCAGGGTAAAATACTTTGCACCAAGTGAACTGCAAAACAAACTCAGCAGAGCATGCATTCTTCTAAGTGTTGAAGTAATTGCTCTACAAAAAGGTTTTGATGGAATTAAACAAAAGACAACAAACCCAAACCTGCTTGGCTTGTAGACCTTCTGTGACAGTCCAGACTTGATTTGAGCTGAGTCAACTTTTGTTAGTCTGTTCTCAGCTGAGTTGAAATAAGATCTGGAAGGAGCTTGCAGTCAGCTCTTTCCTTACCAATTGAATTTTTGGCTTATATCTGTCTCTGTGGCCTATCTGTGTACGTCACAAAATCAGAAAAACTAACTACTTTCAAGTAAAATCACTGCAATGCTGCAGTTGTCATAATCTGCAACAGGAATTGTTCATGAGACTGCAGTTCTTCAGCTGTGTTCATGGTGATCTAAACAAATCAATATTAATGTGATCCTCTTGTAAAATTCAGACAGGCTGGTCAGAACTGTCTCCACTTATACAAGGTCCTGATTAACTGCAGGTGCAGAGAACTGTTGACTCTAGTTTTATTTGTCAAGCGTTTTGTTTTGCTGTTCGCTTATGACGTTGTGTTGACTTGGATGCTTTTTTGGTCGTAGAATTATAGAACCATAAGAGTGGTTGGAAGGGACCTTAAAGGTTGTCTCGTCCCAAGCCCCCTGTCATGAACACAGACACCTTCCACTAGATCAGGTTGCTCCAAACCCCCCTGGATTCCAGGAATGAGGCATCCACAACTTCTCGTCAACCAACAGCCCCAATTCCTGCCTTGACTGTTCCTTTTGAACTGCTTCTAGGAACACACCATATTTTTGATGCTTCAACATCTGAGATGTGTGAGGGGTGAGATGCTGGATCTCTCACCGTGACACAGGTATTCAAATTTGTGGTGACATCTGTCTTAACTTACTGAAGCCTATAGAGCTGACTGTGCAGCAGAGGTCAGAGATTTTATGAATGTAGTAACATTGCTTACTTTTTTAACTGGAGGCTTCCAGGCAGTGATCAGTAGCCGTCTTCTCTTGTTTCTGATCAGTTGTGTGAAGCAACACCAGGTTTTAAAGCCAAAAAGAGAAAATGCTGAAACAGTTTATGTTGTAAATCTTTCCTGCATTTTTATGAAACAGAATGCTGGAATGGGACTCCCATGGTGAATGCTTGTCCTGTCTCTAGGAATCGCCTGGGAGGGTGTGCTTCTAGGGAACATTTCCCTGAACTGATTCACATCTCTAAAGATGTACGCTCATTTTAATATTACTGTTAATAGCCTTAATTAGATGTATATGTCCTACTAGCTGTAGGAAGGATGGTTTTCTGTACTTCCCTCACAGAACACAAAGCTTTGCAGTGTTTCATATTTTTGCTTTGTGGTCTGTGGTTTAGCAGGCACCAAACATATGGTGTACCATCACTGATAATACTCTCACCTCTGACTCCAGAAATAGCAGCACTGTATAGGGCAGAGTTGCCTGGAATAATGCAGTTTGTTCCAGCTCAGACACGGCAGTGTGGCTTGAGCTTGTCCACATCAAACCCCTCTCACGTGCTCTGGGGCTATGTTGGCTTCCTTTCCACGAGCAGCTCACAGGTAAGGCTTACACGAATGGGAAAAGCATACAACAGACCACAAACTACAGGGTTTTTGGTTTCCCTCCCCTCCTCCAGGCATTTGTGAAGTCTTCCAGCATCCTCTTGTAAAAGCCATAGTCTAAACTTGTTCTACTAGGGAGGGTGCTGATGGAATTTAAATTCTTCTCTTTGTATGTCAGCTCTTCCCAAAGTAATTTCCTCAAATACTTTCCTCCCTTGAGGCATTTCAGTGAAACCCATCATGACTTTGTGATGCTCTCCAAGATTATTTAGTAAATGTTATCCTCTAATGTCAGTTTTATTCACTAGGGTTCAGTATCTCAGACTTAGTATACTTGAAAAAGGCATTTTCTGAAAACTTTCTGAGAATGCTGGAGAGCTCAGGTAGGCTGTGTGGTGCTGGCATGAAGCTGGGTGAAGGATTCAACTTGAATTTCTCTGTCGTATAGTTAAAAGAGAGGATGGGGTCAGTGCTCTAGTCACTTACCTGCTGGGTTTTGCCCCACCACAGCTGTATTCTCCAGTGTGGTGTCTGGATTGGTTTAGGGAAAATGGAATAGGACAAACGTTTCTGTTGCTTAGAGCAGTACATCATGAATAACTTTAAATACCATGGCAGCATATTGTTGCCATCTTAAAGTGATCATTTGTCTGTTGAGAGATGGAGTTTGATCTCTGACTGTAAACACTTCTACTTTGCCTACTGGGATCACAAATTTGGAATTGGGATCCTGTCTAGGAGATCAGAGTTTTAGGTTAAAAAAAAAAATCCCCTCTGTGAACCTAATATGAAGCTATTTAAACAAGAATGATAAAAAAGGAAGATGTTAAGAGATGGTAGCAGAGTAGCTTAGAGGTTATTAGGCATTACAATATTGGAGAATACTTGTATATCTTAAAATCTTTGTCTCAGGTTTTAAGGCAGAGTATTGTTTCATACACCGTGATTGTTATGATTTTAAATTGGGGCAGAAGAATCTTTCCAAACTGAACTTTTTTCCTTAGCAGCCATTTAAATTAAACTTGTGGAGGCTGGCTAATATTATGATCCACTATTCTGGGAGCCAGTGATGCTGAAAGTACTCCTAAATAGCCCTTCTGGGCTTTAGTATGGCTTTCTAAGTTCTTTGTATGTTGCACACTTTTTGTAGCATTAAAAGCTGTAAAATATATCAAAAGATCATATTTGAAGAGTGTCTAAAGTAATGCCTCAAAGCTGTCAAAACACTGCACATGAGTAAAATTTGGGCAGTGTGAGTACAGTGCTATTTGCTCCCACATTTATAGAGCTTGTTACTTTGTTCTACCTTCTTTTGGGGTTTGATCCATTGGTAGCACTTCACACCTGAATCCAGGCCTTCAGAAGAGCTTCTTTCTGGTGAATCTGAAGCCATATGGACAGGGAAGCTGCATGGGTTGTTAGGAGATGAGTGTCTTTATTGGAGGAGGTTGGGGAAGGTGGAGAATTGAACAGCACAGCCACTGTGCCAGTCATGAAGCCACCTGGAAACAAAGGGAGGGAAAATGATGTCAGGGTTATTCCCTTGTAGAAGCTGCTGTGCAGAAGCTCAGAGGATCCAGTCACAGGCAGACAGTGCTTTTTGCTGTTGTTTTCCAGCTGGGACTCTTGCTTCTCATGGGATACTAGAGCAGCAGGCTTGTGTTGAGCATCTGAGCCTGTAGCTGTCATTAATAGCTAAGGTGGGCACTGTTCTTGTTTGGTTGTTGTTTTTTTTAGCATGGACTTTTTCATATCATTCAAATGAACAATCCAAAGCTATGCTAAGTCAAGTTATCTAATTAGACTTTCCAGAGCAAGGTCCAGGAACAATCATTCCAGCCTGTTCTTGTGCGGAAAGTACATATTTTCATAGAAATAGACTGTAATATTCCTGATAACACTGATAAAATTACAGAATTGGTGGTGATGGTGAATGCAGTAGCGGGAAAAAATTATTCATTTTACAGAGAAAGAAACAAGAGGCTTTGATTAGAATTTCTTGGATCCTGTGGCATATTGCTGGAATTTTGACCATGGAAGTATTTATCTTGAAGTTCCAAGGTTTTAAGTTGGATGTGGTAACAGCAGAACGATGTTGCTTTTCCCTGGAAGAGGTACATGATCAGGTGAAACTTCCAGAATAACAATGACTTGGAGAGTGTAGAAATGCTTTCTATGCTGGTGTTCCAGGTGGTGGTAGTTGTTAGCGGCCCCCTTACTAAAGCACATCTTGCACCTTTCTCTGAGAATTGCCACAGCCCTGGTGTGAGCAGAACAACTTCCATGTCAATTACCTTTCCTGTGGAGTTACCTGTAGAGTCATCCAGTTTGCCTGGATGAGAAATGTGTTAGGATCCTGTGACACTTTGGGAGCTGCTGGTTCAAATAACTGTGCTTTGGTTTCCTCAGCTACAGTACTTGGCAGCAGTAGAATGGTGTACAGGCTGAAGGCGTGGGCTGACAGTGAGTCTGTCTCCCTGCCGTGAACAGAGGTGAAGTTTGGTTGAGTTTGTTGTTTTTGCTTTTCAGCATGACATGTTCCATAACAGTTGAGCTTTGCCCCTACAGTCTTGGGAATGAGTAGTGTCTCTTCTTAATTGTGAGCAGATTGCATTGGGGTTTTTAAAAATTAGTCTCTCACCTGAATGATTCTGTAATTCTTTGTTCTTCCTTACAATAAAAGATATGAACGCGTTTAACATTTAGTGGCAAGACTTGCTGTATCAAAAGATAAGAGGGCACTGGGTGTCAATCTGAGTTACTTGATGTTCCACATTCTTTCTTACAGTCTGTTGCTAGCTTTAATCCATGAAAAATGCTTTGTAAAAATATGGAACAATTTCTTTTGCCTGTAGCATCTCAGTGTCTTAAAAACATTGTGGGTTTGAAATGGTGCTTCATGCTTCTTTTAGAGCAAATCTGCTACATGTTTTTGTCCAAGAGGAATTATAGGACTAAAAGAGTAGTAATATGCTATTTCAGTACGAAAATGCCTGAGGGTCTCCTGAAACAGAAGTGTGGAGTAGAATGTTACTGACCTGAGGAATGTATTTGTTCTTAGTTTTGATATTCACATGCCTGGTAAATATTTGGGATTTGATTGCCATAGGCATTCTTCTTTCCAGAAAACTGCAGCTCCTCCTTTTAATGTGACAGAGATACCCTGGGAGTAGTTGTGGAGGAGGGAAGGGGCACAGGCAGCTTGTCCTCAAATTCTCTAGACGATGTGTCTTGCCAATTTTCTGGCAAATGTTTATGAAGTCACATGTAAACTGCAACAGTTGATGGATCTACTTGGGAGTGTAAGAGCCTGAGATATGTGTGTGATGAATACTGCTCATGACTTTGGGAATTCTGCAGTGCTCCCTTGGCTGTAACACTGTGGATGCATTTGGGTAGTTTATCAATGAAATTCCCTGTTGAGAAGAAAGTGCTTGCTGAGGAAAACAACAGATAAAGTTACCAAAATAACCCTTGCTCCCTGGAGAGCTGCTGGAGGAGGGAAGAGTCTTGTCAGTCACACTTGGATTTGAATAACATGACATAACATCCTATCAAATGGTTTAGGGTGAATGGAGTGGGGAGCTGCTCTTCCAGCCCCTCAGGCTTGCTTTGTGTTCAGAGCTTGGTTGCTTATGTAGGATGCATGGGATTGAAATGTTAAATTAAGTGTAATAGTTTTAAATCTTGGCATGTGTCAGGCTTGTCCAAGCTTAAATAAATTGAGTGCAGAAGTGTATCTCTTACGCAGATGTGCCATAGTTGAATAATTGATAGATATGTGAGCAGGGCCCAATTTTATATACGGTGTCTGAATTTTTGCAGAATGCCCTAGTGAACTTGAAAGTATTTTCTTTCTCTGAGCTATTAAACAAGTTGTGAATAGTCTGTTCTTTTTATTTCTTTAAAAAAATATATATTCCCCAATTGACTTTATGCTGTTTGACCATTTATTTAGTTTTGAGGAATGCATGTCCTAAATGGTGATTTTGGTGGGTGTTTCAAATAGTTTATGTTGCAAATCTGAGGCAGTACTCTTGCAGAGAGCAGAGGCAGTGGGTCTGTCTGCAGAATGACATGAAGGACCATGTTGGTCCATCCAATTCAGTAGTGAGTTCCATGGCAGGTGGGGAATATATTCTAGAGATGTGTCAACAGTTACAGCTAAATTGCCATGTGAAGATTTGGGATTTCCCTATTCCCAGAAGGAGAAACAGCTTTAGCTTGGATATCTTTAGTAACAGTCTCTCTTTTGTTTGTTTAGGGAGTGAGCTGACCTGTTTGGTCACTCATCCAGAAATGTTTCAACATAAGTTTCTGAATGAGGTGATCGGCTCTTCTCCCAGGAGTGATTTCTCTGGATAAAACGGTGCATGTTCAGTACAGCTTTCGAGTATTAGATGCAACTCTTTCAGCCTAAGATCTTGCTGCAATTGTTTGGAAACAAATGAGACAAATATGTTTGGTCACAGAGCTTTTCTCTGTTTTAATGCTCGTTTTTGAAGAAGGGATGGTCTCAAAGATATGTTTTGCTGGTTTGGGGAAGGAGTGGATAGCACTGTGTTTCAGCTGATAGAAAATTTAGTTTGTCCTCTTCTAAAGCTGCACACCATGGCATTCAGTAATGCCAGTAATAACATAGGCCAATTATATGTTTATTTTAGGCTTTTCCTTTCTGAACCAAGCATTTTATTTATCCTGTGTCAGGGGAAGATGATTAAAAGATTCTAATGAAATTTTCCTGGAGGTTTTTTGTGCTTTTACTGATTCCTTGTTGGTAAGGTCAGCATTCCCTGGAGGTTTGCATGCTTCAGCCAGCCCTTGGTATGTGTTTGTAGCTCTTGTCCCGCTTTTTATGCTGTCTTTGTGATGTGTTAAAACCTCTGCAGAGTGCTTTGAAGAGAGCATTCCTGGGAAAGCCATGTCTGGCTTTATTCTGTCATGTCTTGTGACACTCCTAGGAAGAGTTGTTTACGGGAGAGGCTAAAGTGTGATGGCTTGCTGGCTAAGTCAGGCTGCTTCAGGTGCTCAGCTCTCTGGTTAAGAGTCTTGGAGCTGAGAGGATAGAGAAAAATTCTCTAAAACAGCATGTTAGCATGAGCATCCATACTCTGGAGCGGAAACTGAGACATGGTGTTAGGATTACGCATTGCATGTTCCCATCCTAAATCATGGTGATGGGTAACAGTTGGAGGTCTGGGTACCTGCCGGAGTGAGCGTTGATCTGACTCAGAAGCACATTAAATCCATGAGTAATAAGTTTCTAACAGTTTTCTGCTTCACTGCTTTTTTGTTCAGGGAAAATGGGAGGTGGTTCCAGCATGCTTGGCTGTGACTGGCAGTGCTTAGGAGTAGCTTCAGGTGTTTCAGTAGTCCCTGCTTCAGATATGCTCATCCTGGAGAGATCTGAGCACTGTCAGCTCATCCAGGGAAAGCCTGGGTGGCTGAAGTTGCAAGTCAAGGCCTTCTGGGAGGAGCGTGATACTAAAGTCATGGAGGAAATGCTTCAGTTCCATGTAATGGAAATAGGGCAAAAACTTGGTGAAGCCTTGGTGGGAAAAGATATTATAGTAAAGTCCATATTATATTTGGAATATAAATATATTTAATATTTATAAATATTAAATAGATAAAGTATTATATAAAAATATAATATATATAAATGTATAAAAAATATAAAAAATTTCCATATTATAGGAAAATGGGCTTAAGGGGGTTAAAATTTGTACCTGTGGCACGTGGCTGTGTAAATTAATTCAGATTAAATATCTAGGGAAGCTAATGGAAACATGTTTTAATGAACCCTGGCTAATTACTCTATTTAAAGTTCTTGATCAATACCCAGGAGATCTCAAACTGCTTGCAGATAGTTTTTTTTTTTTTTAAACAACCTGCACATATAGATATTTTCAGTCTTCTGCATAAAATCAAAACAACTGGAGTCACTTGCTTTGTAGACTTCTGGTTCACCAGGGCTTTATAATATTTGGGAGTGGTCTGTAAATTAAAGCTGAAGACTTAAGCATTTTCAAAAGTATTAATTGTGAATTTTTGATGGGAAGTGCAAAGGAATAAATGGGCTTTAGGAAGCAGATACTAGGACAGAACAGAGTTTCTGAAATAATCTATGGTGTTAAGTGTGTGACAAGGCAGCTGGGTGTGATTTTCTAAGAGAGGAAAGAGTTCTTGTAAATATTTGCTTGTGCAAGTGACCTATATAAAGACCACCTCTTACTCAGAACCTTCATTTTCTTCAGAATAGTGTCTGAATTTCAGTGGACTCAACATTAATATTAAATAGAAATGTCAGGCAGGCAGCCTTACCCTGAAGGCATAAACTACTGTCTTTGAATTGGTTCATATTAAGGAAATTGGGATAAGTTTAGTCTTCTCTGATTGAGCTAATTAGCAAAACTGCACTGCGTCTTCATAGCTAATACATCCCCGTGTGTGCAAATGGACAATGGATGCATAACCAAGCTTAGGAAAGGTAACCATTCAGCAAACAGCCTGCAACACTGCCTCCTTGAGACTTGTTTCATGGATTCTCCAGGTATTCTGTGACAACTGCCAAGTCCGTCAGATAGATGGCTTTTATTCCTGTCTGTATTCAACCCAGTGCAGCTTTTGGTCTCCCGTTGGTAGCAGCACTGATTGCATCAATGGAGAAGTATCTTTGCACCCTGCTTTGACTGGTGTGGCAAGGGACTGGCTGTGCACAAGAAGGCTTCAGCAGCTGTCAGATGCACTAATGCTGTACTGCTTAAAGCCTTGCCCTCTTCCTGTACTTTGGTGGCAGAGGGGTACAAGAAGCAGCATGTTCCTTGGAAAAGAAAGTTAGGAGCCTAGTAGTCTCATTAAGGGAATCCCAGGTATAATGTTCTCTGTATTGATGAATGTCAGATCACACTAACTTAAAACCACCCACAAACTCCACATTGTAGGTCTTGATGAAGTTTGTAAACCCTTGCAGGCTCTCACTGAAATGATTTAGTGGTTAATGGGCTGACTGAAAAGATTCTTTGCCGGGGAGCTTTTCAGAGCTGAAACTGGCAATTATTTCGAGGAGCCGTTCCTGAGGTATGAACGGTCTTCTCAAAAGCTTTTTAGTTACACCCCAAAATTTGTTACATGGTAGAAAACTTGAGATGGAAGTTGTCACTTGCAGCCAGAGAAACCAGAGTCCAGCTGGGTCTTGAACTTTGCAAGAGAGAAGTCCCTGGAGCAGGCAGTGAGCAAACAGGGGTAAGGGATAACATGGAAATCATGGGACTTTGTGGCAGAATCCTGTTCTTCCCCCTTTTACAGAAAACCAAACACACCCTTCTCATAAATTTGAGATCCTCCATTCTGTGCTGTCTGAAAGCTGCAGTTGTGTAATGTTGTGTTAGCATAGTGTTTCCTTGAAGTTCTTGGGAAGATCGTGAGGTTGAAAACTAGCCAATAAACATTGTTCTCCATATTTCTCCAGAAAAGAGTGGGAAAGTTGGAATGTTATGCTTTAGTGTCATTGTAGAGCTGGCTTTCCATGTTCTGTTATCTTCCATTTAATGTTGTTGCTTTTCTGCCTAACTTGTCTGCTTTGTTTCATTGCTGATACATCTCTTGTTTAAATAGGGAAAATATCCCTGTTATGTTATCAAGAAATTGCTCGAGCATGACTAGAGATAAAATTAACTAGCAAGTGAGTGCTCTGTGCTTTGAGGAGTGGCTTCAGATGATAGCTCACATTCCCATACTAAAAATGACCTAAGGCAGTGATATAAAAAGACAGGGGTAGGCATGGGATATCAAACTGGAGTGAAACCTTTCATCCAATGGTGGATATGAAAGGACGAAATCTAACCTTAACCAGAAGATGTCTTTCTTTGTATGCAGAAGTGCAACAGTTTTTGACAACTATCAGTCTTCGGGGCTTTGTGTCCATGCAGTTCGAAGCCAGTCTGGCTTGTGGCCTTTATGGGGCCTTTACTGAAGAGCCTCAGTAAATGATTGTAATCACAGTGATTCTTTCCTGCAATCTTGTTAGTCTCCAACAAGAAGGTGGGGATCAGATATAGACAGGGTTTCTAGCTGCTGGGCTTGCTGATTTTCTATTCTTTTCTTTTCTTTTTTTTTGTTAATACCCGTTTCACCTCAATTCTCCTAGATGTTCTAAAGGCAAAGAAGCTGCTGTACAGCTGTGATCACATCAAAGCCTTCAAGTATACCAGCAAATCTTTTGAGAACAGGCAAATCTGTTCTGTAGTTTTACTGTAGTGAATTCCTAGTGTAGATCCCAAGTACTGGCTGAAGGATTTTCTCTCCATGTGATTTGGTGTCTGCTTGGATTTCCAATGGCAACAGCTGTGCTGGTGAAAAATCATGTGTCTAGTTGATGTCTTGATGTCTTCCTAAGAAACATGTAGAAAAGGCCATGGCCGTTCAGACTTCCTAGGAACAAAAGTGATGAGTTAACACAGTAATAGTACTTGGTTTTCATCCTTTACTACTTAATTTTCTGTAGATCTGTGGCTAATAATATAATAGAATGTTACATTTTCCTCAACCTCTCAGGTAGTTGAAACAAATGCTTTTTTTTTATTAATGGGTCATCTACTGGTAGTTGTATTCATTGATGTAAGTATTATTGAAGAGGCAACGCAGCTGGTGGTCCACAGGTTGGTATATAGATGGTTGTGTTCAGATATCTGCTTAATTCAGTGTTAAAATTGGATGTCTGGTTGTGTTGCTCTATGCAGACTCCTTTGCAGGTTGTCTGCAAGTAGTTCAAGCTGGTGCTTCTTAAAAATCAAACAACCTTGCAGCCAGCTCAGTTGGTATAAAATTATTTTCTTGGATCTCACAGCAGCTTTACATTCTTTCGCAAGGTTATCCTGGACCACATTTTTGGAGCTTTAGTTCATTCAACTAGTTTCTGTTTGCATGCAGTATTTCCTTTGCTGGTTTACGAGGCGCCTCTTGTGCCACATCTTGTTGCTGTGCTTAGTTAAGCCAGTTCAGCTGCTGGCAGGGCCAAGCTGTGCACTGAATTCCTGATGGAGCAGGAGGTTGCAGGGTGGACCCAAAGCTTTGATCGACCATTAACTTGAACAGCCCAGCTCCTCAGACAGTGGTACTGGTGATGGTGTTCAGGATGAACAAAGATGGGGATGTGTAAAGAGTGGACCAGGGTGGATCCTAGAGCCCGGTTTGAGCTGCCATGCTTCAGTGTGTTTGGTCTCTAGAGCAGCATCTGAGTTCCACAGGCAAAATGGTCAAGGAGCTGAGCACTTCTTAGATGAGTCTTAAACACTTAAGAGTGCCTGTAAGAAGGACAAAAGTTGTACATGAATCTCAGCAGCTGAAAGTCTTTATTCAAGTCCATCAGTTTATGGATATGCTGAAAATTGAAGATACAGTGTAGTGTTAAAATGAGGTACAGCCTTGTAGTGGTATTGCTGTCTGTCTTGAAATAATTTGAAAGTTATTGTCTGATAACATCAAGTGCTCACTCTTGGAAGTTCTGGAGAAAATTAAATGATTTCTCAGAAGTTGAGGTGCCAGTGAGTCTAATATATGACAAACAGCAGCAGTAATTCAGTTTTATTAGACTTGGCAACGTAACACCTCTACAACTAAGCTGAAGGGGCATTTGATTTAAGCATAATACTCTTAAGTATTAGTGTATAAAAGAAGGTTCAAAGAGAGAGGATGCTACAGAATGTTTCCAGGTAGTTAAAATTCCGTAACACCTTTTTTCCTTGCTACCTCCTGTCTTCTTAATCCTGCCACTGCCAGTGAATGTGACTGCTGAGCAGAACTGGATGAACATGCAGACTTGAGAGCTGCACAGACCTAACCAGTTGCTAAGCTTTCTCTCTGGCATACTCTAACAATGCTTTTCTTATTCTGTTTAATTTTGTACTGTGGTAAAAGGAGGCTTTCTGGTTAGACTAATTTACCATTATTTTCTCTAGCATTGCTCAGACTTGTATATTTGTTTTGCACATCTCAAAAGATGTCTGATATTAAACCAGTTTTAGTTTTTCCAAATCTGAGATGGGCATATATTGAAATGGATGCTCAGTCAGTAAAAAGAGCACCTTGATTTACTGTGAACTTCTGGGTGGGAAAATGTCCTTAAAAGAAGGATATAGACTTTATGGAAATGCGTTGTTGTCCTTTCTAGTCAATACAGAAAGGTTGTCTGGTGCAATTTTCTGGTGACCTGTTTCTAATTAACATGCAAATTAACTGCTTGGTGCTGGAAATCAGGATTGCAAATACGAAGTGCTAATATGCATTAGGCTGGGAAGTCCCCGGCATCTGTTAAAGCTCCAGCACTGTCTGTCTGCCTTGTGTTTGCCGCTGCCTGCAGAGCGGTTCCCTCTGGAGAAAGAGCTACTGCAACCTGCTGTCAAACGGCTCCTTTGTCTCACTTTAAAGAGAACAGGTTTTAATTTTGTGATGTTGATGCTTATTGCCTCACATAGGGAGTCATTTGAGTACACTTACAGCCCTGGTTCACCAAAACTGGCTGTCGTGAAAACAGTCAAGATGAGCTACTTCAGGTATTTCCCCAGAGGAATTGCAGTGTTTCATGAAATAACTTACTTCTTTGTACTAGTGTTACAAGTGCCAACTAAATGAAGAAATTAGCATATTTATTAGTGCTTGTCATCACTTAAAATTTGGATTTTCATTAAATGCAGCTGTATGATTTTATATTTAGAGAGTGACTTTGATCTAACAGGTAGAGATGGTTAATTTAGTAAAGGTCTGGTCAAAAGTGGGGTTGTACCTTTGTCTTTGAGGCATCTGCTTATTTTCATGCCACAAAACATCTTGTTTTTCCTCTTCAGCGTTTTTGTGCCAACATTACCTACTACCAATGATCATAACAGCTGATTTAGTAACACATTTTGGCACAAGCTGTGTAAGGTACAATAAAACTCCACTTGATTTTTGCATCGCAGCTTGTTTCTAGTGCTGGCAGTTTGAGAGAGACCTTTTGTGCAAACTGGGCAAATTTCAAGTGGAAAAAATGAAGCAGAAAAGTGCTCAAAATCCCTTTTCTTCACCAAAATGCAGCTAAAACTTAAGCTTTGTAAGAGAATTATGTTGAAACATCAAACTGTCAACAAAATTTGGTCTGTTTTCAAGTGGAGGAAAAATCACTTTTAGTCATGTAAATTGGTTCAAAGAGTTAATAATCAAATGTTTTGGTTGCAGATAGACTCAGCTCTCTGAATTCTCCCAAAGCAGGTTGTCATCCTGTCTCCTGCAAGCTGGTTCTGGAAGAAACAGTGGGAGTGTGTGTAGTGAGTCCTAATCTGCCCCATTCTGAGTGTCACCAATAAAGAGGCACCAATAAAGGTGTCTGGAAGGGAATCTGTCTGAAATTTTGTGCTAACTAGGTTGGGGCAATATAGTAACAAAGTTACTTTTGAAAAAAAATTGTAGCTCAAATTAGCATGGAGGCTGTTAATGAGCCTAATTAAAAAGAAAGATTTCTGAAAAAACCAACATGAATTACTTTTCAAATCAGGGGTGTTCTTGCCTATAGGCTGTACTTTTTTTCAGAAGATGCTATAAATCTGCCTGAGAAGAATGAAAGCATTTCAGCAAACCGCCTGTCAGCACTTTGCACTGTGGTGCTGCTGTGTAAAGCCTGAGCACCATGCACCTTTCGTGGCTCTCTTGTCTTTACAGCGTAAAGCCTCACTCTGCTAATCCTGCTTCCACCGAAACTTTAAATAGAAGATGAGGAAGAGGTATCAAGTCTTCAGTTCGAATAATTGATGGTTTAACTCAGATTTGCTTATCTCAAAGGGCAGTAAGAACTGGCTTCCAGTGGTGAGCCCCACCTGCATTAGGAGAATCTTGCTTGTCCTGACAAGGTTTCCTGCTGCACAGTTGTTGAAGGAGGCAGGCTTCCAGAAATGTGTGGGAAACTACCTGGGTGTTTTAGAGGGTGTCTTGCTCCACCAAGTCAGCAAACTTAGTGCCAGGTCTGTGCAATTGGTTTTGTAGGGAAATTTCCTATTCCAGATGTGCGATCTCTTCTTCCAGTTGTGAAGTTGAACTGAGTACTTGTGATAACTTGCTGAGTTAAAAATAACAGCTAGTATTTCCCCTTAGATCAGGCAAAGCATCTTGCATCCATCTCCCCCTTTCCTAAAAGCAAGCCACAATTAGTCTTGGTTTCCAGAAGCAATTTTTATTTATGGAGTTGTAGAGCTCTCATTTGCCTAATCCTGTGGTTGCATGTTCATCAGGTTATCCTTGTTCAGCACTTCACTAGGAATGGGAGGGCTGGGATCAGTGAAGGACAGATCACTGGAAAGCATGAGAGAAAAATATATGTTTTAATCATACTTTATCTTCCCAATTTCATGTTGCAAGAACAAGTGGAGCAGCTTGGTTTTCTGTTGGCCGTTGTCTTCTTGTGCAATAATAGCTGGTTACTTGAGGAAGTAGGACCACGGTTTCTGAAACCAGGGTAGCATTGCTTGTACTCAGAGAAGCAGCTTTGCAAGTTGCAATGGGCTGAAGCCTCGGATGTCTTAAATCACTTGCAAATGTGTGAATCTATGGGAAACTACAGATCTAGTGCTTGTGGTAACAAGCCTGGGAACTTAGTCAGAGCAGAACAGCCTTTCTGCGAGTGGTTTAAGTTGGATTTGGTGTAGGGGCTCCCTTGTGGTTGTTGCATGTTTCTGACAACTTGGTGGTTGCCTGCAAAATGTTGGGTTTGCAAATCTTGTGCTCTAAAATGTAATGAGAAATATAACTGATGAGGAACAAACCAGCTTTTTTGCCACACAGTACATTTAGCACAGGAAGGTGTGTGCAGTAAAGTGAAGACTTCAGAATAAGTCCTGAAACCTCATATTAATCTACAATTCGCTCGCATTTCTCATCCAATTTGCCTGAAGAATTGGCAGTCACTCTGGCACACTGGGCCTTCTTATTTATAAAAATCACTCCGTTAAGAGTCAGCCAAGCTGTTCTGTCAGCCTGCAAGTTTAACTTCCTGGCAGGTTTGTGGCCTTTGGTTTCTTAGGGTAAGAGCTGCTCCCAGGATTTGAGATTAATAATACAGAGATTTTTCTTTCTAGATTGTAGCCTGCTTTTGGGTTGAGCTGGGCCTCGGGATTGTTTTTGAGAGAGCACGTTCACGATGGCTCAGGCTGATCCAGGTTAATACTGCACTTACCCTGTGTCATCCTTTCCCCCACCAGCACTGACCCTGGAGGCTGTTGTGTGTGGCATCATCTCGGTGGAAAGCAGGAAACCAGAAAACTGCTTACAGAAGTTCGTAAGGAGAAGCAAGGAGAGGGGTTTGGGGTTTTTTTTGATCCTCCCTGGTCAACTGATGAATGTTACAATTCACCAACTCTTAATTTGTTTCCTGAGTTCTGACTGACTTCGCTTAAGTATGTATAAAGCACCAGAGACGTTTTGCTTTGCAACACAGATGCAGTGCAAGGCTTTGTATCACTGGACAGAGTTAGATGGACATTTAATTGTATTGCACCTCTGTGCATTGTGCACCTTCTGTTGCTCCTTGCCAAATGTAGGTGACAGTGGAATGTCAGTGCTTCGGCAACTTGAGAGGTGTGAAGATGATTGGCTTGTCAAGTGCTCTGCTGAGCAGTCACCTTAGTTGTGTAGCACTAAGTGTTTTATTTTGAATTTAATTGTTTTGGGGTTTGTCTTGAAGAAAAAAAAAGACCATTTCTTGTGCTTAAATAGATGAAAATTAAAGTTATTTCACAGTATTCTCTTCTTGACCTCAGTGTTTAGGCTGGTTTGGTGATTTCCTAGACTATCCATTATAAAAATACCCTTGTTAACCTGGTAGCCTCAGGTAATCTGGTAGATGCTACGTGATAGTCAGAAATGTAAACCTGAATCTCCTAAACTCAATTTTGCAGGCTTCAGGAAGCCTCAAAATGTTACTTTTGGAATGCCTGGGTTGTGATTAAATGAAAATTGTCTGATCGTGGCAGTTTTTAATTTGCTCTAAGGCTTTTCTGTCCTTGCTTCTTGTTTTGGAGGGCAAAGAGGATGGAGGTAATGTATTGCTATGTGCTCTAGTCTGGGCAAAGAGCACTGAACCACGTGTGTTGATGACAAGCCTGGCACTCACCATGAATTGCATATTTAGAAATGTAGCTGATAAAAATGCATACAAAGGAAAAGAAAAATCTTTAAATGATTTTTACAAGCCCAAACTATTCTATGATTCTACGATCTTGCTCTCACTATGTAAGTCATGTCTCTTCCTTATTGTGCAATCTGAGTTCAAATGTAGTTTGTAGAAGATTTTGTGTGATAACTTTCTAATTATTAGGGGGTTGGAAAACTCTTAAAGATTCTCTGAATGCTGAATTGGTGCTGGAGGAGATTTTGCTCTTGAATTTGTTCTCCATCTGCTCTTGTCTTTTCAGATGCTTCAAACTCCTATTGTGTCATGTTGGGACACTTACCCAAGTGATTCCATTGGACTGTTGAATGCTCACTTTTAGTATATATTTTGCTAAGATTTAATTTTCACTAAAAATAAAAAAGTAAATCGCAAGTTTCTCCTAAGAGGTAGTATCAGTTCTTACTGTGCCACGTATTCTTTCTTTGTAGACATTTATCAGGCATGCTCCTACTTCTTGACTCACTTGGAAATAACTGACTTCTTCCGGAAGGAGATCTGTTTGATAAATGTCATACCTCTGGTATTCTGGGGTTTATCTCTCCTTAAAAACTGCCTTTGAAGAATTGTATATCCATCGTCTACTCTGTCTTGTGTGATAATCCTAAAAGGCAGAGAAAAGTTAATTGATAATCTGGTGGGTATATTTTAAAGTTTCGTTTTGTTTTTGCATGGAGATTAACAAGATTTTTCAGGCATCAGAGTTAATTCTCACCCTGAGCAAGAACTCCTCAAGACTATTTAAAGACATTGAAGGAGACCAAAGTGGGTGGTTTTGGTCACAATGTCCACTTGTGCTTACAGTATTCAGATCTCACCTTGCTATGGAAGTTGTGCTATCCCAACATTTTTTTCTCATCATGCAGATAGGAATCTGCATGCAAGGGATTTGAACGCTCACATGGGGTGGAAAACTGCTTACTTGAGGGTACAGCTGTCACCTCTTCCCCTGAATGTCGCCAGAAGTATGCCACTGCCTTTTTGTGGACATGCAAACCACATCAGCTACCTGTGCCACTTGGATAAGAACAGATCAAGTTCTTGAAGTCCCATTCTCAAGCATTATCTGTTGGGGAAACATCTTTATTCTGCTTATTGGTCAGGACAAAATAATTTCGCCACATTACTGGGTTCTTCAGTGAGAATTGTCTGGGCTTTACCATCAGCATACTGGAACTAATCCTGAAAACTAGGTATTTCCTGTTGGGCATTTCTGTGCCTTTAGAGATCGGAGATTTGCTGTGGTGTTTATTCCTTCAGCCACAACCAGGCTTCAGAAGTTGTGTACCTTCAGATAGTTTAATAGTGTGTGACTATTGAAGCTATCACCACTGATCGGAGACCAGAATGAAGTGTTTTCTATCAAGTGGTAATTGTTACTGACTGAATACTTGAAGTTCTCTTTTAGACATAACAGAAAATTCTCTTATAGCAAGAAGACAGCATAGTACTGCCTGAGTACTTGCCTGCAGCCCTTCCAGCCTGCCCTGGATTTTAGGTTCTGTATTCCTGAGCCTTGTAATTGATTTTACTGTTTGTCAGGATTAATGGTGAGAAAGAACAACCAGCTGTTTCTAGAGCAGTTGAATTGTTGATTAAATTCCTGTGTTTTGACAGGTGAGAATTGTTCAGCAGTGATGCTGGTGGTGGTCCTGTGCAGAGCGTTGTGCCATGTGTTGGTACGGAGCTGTGGCAGTGACGAGCTTATTGCTGTTCTCCCCTTTGCCTCCCTCCCCCATTATTTTCTCTCTGTCGTTATTAGCAGAAAAGCTGTAGGTGTGCTCAGTCTTTTTAATTGCAGCTTGTCTTTATTCATAGCTTTTTAAGTAGGAGTTATGGAAACAGTAATTGGGAGGATTTGCAGGCAGGTGTCTGGCTCTCCTGCATCCCAGTGAGACATTTTTTCTACTAACATTGCTTTCCAGAAAGCTCTTCAAGCTCACTTCTAAAATCCAGCATCAAATGTGGCTTTTATTTTTTTTTAAGTTGCTCATCTGTGCGAAACTAGTCAGCTATAATTTCTTTGTTTGGCTTGAGGGGAACTGTTACTGACCTGGCTGCTTACCATGGTATCATTTTAAATCCCTCGAATTACCATTATGGTTCAGAATTTTCAAGCAAAATGCTTTGGTTTTATGGCTCTATCTAACTATTGAGCTGAGCAGTTCAAGCTGAAAAACCCTAGTGGTTTTTGGAAAAGGAGCTCTCAAAAACACAAAATACGTTAAAAGCCAGGCTTCTATGGGAGAACAGACCAGTACCTACGGGGAAGTGTGCTGCAGCTCAGTGCTCCAGGCTTCTTCTGGGAACAAGGTTAACAACTTAAGCATGTATCTAACTTTATGAGGAACTGCAAAGCTTTAAATAAGATGATTTATGTAGAGTTTTCTTTATTTTTGTCCTTTGTTCTATGTAGTGAAGATAGGTACTTGGTTTGGTCCTGTAACGGGGCTTTTGTTTGCATATTCTGAAGGCAAGCAGAATTTTTATTCGGTAGTTTGTTACTAATCCCATGGAAACCTTGCCTTAGCACTGGCTGTAAAGACTTATTCATGCTGATTTTTCTGTTGAACGAAATCCAAGCAATTTTATCCAGGGTTTGCTTTTCTTCCAGTTATATAAAGAAAATATTATGATTCATCCAGGTGAAAAGTTCTGCAGCTGTGTACAGCATCGTGCTGGTCCCGTGCTTTTGAAGAAATTATACCCAAGCAAAGGCGGGAAAAAAATACATTTAGTTGGCATTTCATATGTAGTCTCTTAAAATGACTCGTGGCTTGCATCTGCCTTTCCCCCCTGTATTCTATATACAGATTCCTAAATAGCCAAAGTGTGCTGTGTGCTATGAATCAGGCCTGCCAGTGGGTTGATGACTCATTTCCTTATTGGTGCAGATGTGTATAGTAAATGTTTCTGGATAACTCTTTTCATATGAAATGCGTCTCCCCTGTGGGAAATGAACACACAGCAATTGCTTTCATTAGGTGTGCACAAAAACTTCATCCTGAAAAAAAAGCTCAAATGGCTATTCTTGGTGAAGAAAAGGTTATCTTGAAGCAGTGGTTGAATGCTGGAAACTGCTGTGTGATCCCACTTGAGGTTTTTTTGGTTTTTTTTTTTTTTAATCTTCCCTCTTTGTCCAGCTTCAAAACAAGCTGCCATTTATACCAGCACAGTTCTTTAGGGAAATGCTAGAAGCATTTCTTAAACTAAATTTCAGTAAGATTCCTTTTGAATGGCATGCTCTACTTCTTGGCCAAGAAGGAATGAAGCACTACTATATTTTTCACATCAGTAAAGGCATTAGCACAGTAGATTTGTTGAAAATTGCTTTAGATAAAATCTAGGTGTGTGCTGCTGAAGTATAGCAGAAATGGGGTAGTAAAGTAAAATAAAGTGCATTAGCCATGTGGCACTGCTGGAGTATCCAAGAAGAAAAATGTAATTTCTGCTTTGGTGCTGGGGTCTGTGACTGAGCACTGCACCTGGCAGCCCTGCTGTGAGTCACTGAGCCCGGCCGCCTTCACTCGCCAAGACATTTATAACTTGGTTTAATGTTGTGATGTATAATCTGTCTGAATGCAGAATGCCTAATGATGTTGTGAATCAGCTGGTTTCATCTTGTCTTTCTGGTCTTTTTCTTGTCATGGCTCTTGCAAAAGGAGAACCAGACACTAGGGAAATCAATTTACCACAACAATTTGTGTGGCTCCCAGGCAGATTGATTTAAATAAGCAAGAAGCTTAGATTTGAATAATTTCAGTCTTGCTTGAACACTCTAGTAATCTTTCTAGAGCTTTCTAGTTTGGTGATATTATATTGCAGCTAATCTTAGCTTTTATTGCTAAGCTTGGTATGTTTCCTGACTAAATTGATATGATCTGTAATTATTTAAATGCTTGCATGTTAATGTTTCTGTCTTTTTTTAATAATGTTTAAAAATGGCAAGCCATTATCTACTGAATTACTTTTCCATGCATTAAGCTGCTTTTGGATAGAAATGGGAAACTTAATTAAAATGTGGAAGATGAGTATTGTTGAAGTAGAACTAAAGTACTAAAATACTGGATCAGATCAGTTGTTTTACATGGAAAAATGCTTAATACATTAGTCTAGCTTTCCTGGTCATTGTGACCTTTGAGACTTGAGAACAAGGAATTTTTTTTTTTTTTAATTTCTTAATTGTTAGAAAAAAAATGCTCTCTTTTCTCAATTCCTGTTCAGAGCCTCATCTTCAAGGTATTGATGTGAATGCAGTTGCAATTGAGAATCTGTTTTGTCTGCACCTGCGGAAAGGGCTCATTTGTCAGAAGCTGGAGATGAGCTTACAGAGCAGGAGAAGAAAGGTTTGCTCTGGAAGTGTGTTAGCAGGTTCCCAAGTGGTGTATTGGTGGCTTCAAGAGCAGAAGCACTGTCTATGAGTCCCTTGTCACACAGCAGTCCTCCAGTATCCTCCTGAATTTCGAATTTGGTACACCTTGCCCGGTCTTATTGCTTGATGGTACCATCCTTCGGGTGGACTTGGTGGTTGTTTTAGTTCTCCAGTGCAAGGAGAAAGGACTCGAATTCTGGTTGCATGTGCTTCCTTGAATTTCTTCTGTTTCTTAGTCAGAGGCAGGTGGTAGGTACCTCTCTGTGACTAAGGCTTCAGTTGGCTTATCCTGACCAGTGTTTTTTGCCTGATCCAGAATGCATTTATCTAAAATTCATCTTACTGAGGACAATGGCAAAAATGGTAACTATAGCTGTTAAATTGTGAGTACAACAGGATGGACACCCTGCCTGGCTGCCATAAAGAGAGTTTCAGAACTTTCTGTTGAGTGCCTTCTAACTACATTTATTAAGGACTTAAAATTGATGGTAAAGTTGTTTTCAGCTATTATGTGAGAAGCACAGCTCAGTACTGCCTTCTGAAGTGCAGGGTAGCATAGGGAGCAGAGTTTAGTTTGGATGTGCATCTCATGGGCAGCCCTTCCTGTATGGGAGGAACTTGAAATGGAAGCGGGGCATTTTGCTGTTTCTAGGGCTCCCTAAAAATAGCCTACAGATCTTTCCTGCTGAGTTCAGCGGGTGATGGTGAGAATCCAGCAAAACAGATCTCATGGGGGAAACTCATCCAGGGTTGGAGAAATCCTCTGGACTGCCGAGGCAATGTCCTGATTCTCTGTCTCAGAGTGATGCTGCTTGCAAGCTGCTGTTGTGGGCTGTGCTGTGCTGTAGACCTTAATACATGTTAGTCCTTTGTGCTTATTTGCTTATTCCCACTGTGTACAAGTGCAGTGTTGTTCCTTAAGTGAATTTATATTGGCCTCTCTAGTTTAATAGACTGGTCTCTTTTGAATAAACCGAAAGTTTTCAACAAAGTTTCTCCCAAAGTTTCTTTGGGAGAATTGGAGAATGAATAATGTAACAAGTCTCGCTTTTTCCGGGTATAGGGTTATCTCTTAAGGTATTTTTAAATCCTGGCTTCTGGCCCTTGTTAGTGGTGTCAAGACAAGAGCTTGTGTGGCTTTTGACTTGACATGGCTCTTCTCAGCTCCCATGTTGTGTTAGACATAATGAACTTACACTGGGATGTGTCCTAACAGTGTTTTCATTGCTGTCACCATAGCCTTGGGGAGCCTCAAGTTGCCATTGGATTCTCTCAGCTGCTGTGCAATACCTGCGGGTTTTCCAGTGAGCTTGTGAATGTGGTAATGAAGAAATGAAGGATGAACTCAGCTGAGGAAGGGTGGTGGCTGGGCCTGGTTGGCTTTTTTTCATGTTTGAATAGTACTGTGGTAAAATTGACACATAAAGAGAATGATAAAGTCAGCAACTGTAGTTAGTGCTTAAGTGAGAGAAGAACTGAATCAGTTTATTTTAACAGCAGGTAGTCACCCTACTTGGGACTTTTGTTCTTTGCCTGCTTCTCACTGCAGTGAAGAAGCAAGTGATGTGCTGGGCCCCTGCAGATCTTCTGAAGAAAATTCAATTCCAGTGTTTTATTTCAAATCTAGCTGTTAGGAGTGTCTGAACACTGGCTGTGCTCGGGGTGCTCTTGCTTTTGAGGGAGACTTCCCCATCGCATTTCATCTTAACAGCCGGGGCCCAGGAGACTTTGTGCTTTCAGGAAATCTCTTGCAGGGTAATAGCACAGGAAAGCTGGTATATGGGGTCCCTTGGTACATCCTGCCCCTCTTGTTGGCATTAGCAGATAACGAAACAGATATTGAATATTGCATGGGAATTCAGGGTGACATACCATGAAGAAGACTAAAATAGTCTTTTTCTTGTGACAGCCAAGGACTAGTGCTTGGTGTTGTGTAAGAACTGCTACAGGCTTGTTCATCCATGTGTAATGTAACATCCATCATGTTTTGGAAGTAGTGATGTTAAATGTAATTGTGCCTCTCACCACTGTCCTGAAGGAAGAAGGGAAGACTTCAAAATAAAATTGTTCTTCTTGTGGTTTGTGGTTAAGGCTGAAGTGGCTTCTCTGAGGTATTTGATTTTTATTGCCTCTAAATAGAATAGCTGGCAGGAGTTAAAAATAGCAGAGTCTGCTTCCCACCTGTTTGGATGCTCATCTTATTTTGGTTCGAGGTAGAATGTGTGAATGTAAATCCTTAGGATTAAAGCAGTGCTGCTCTTGCCCCTGAGCACGGGCAGGAGATGCTTATTGTGCCTTGGAGAGGATGGGCTCCTGATTGATGTGACACATGTGCCTTACTGGAAGAGGGGGAGGAAAATGCTCCTGAGGAGGGATCTTTGGGAGCACTGTATGGCTTTCAGTGTGGAAAATTGGAGTCATGAGCCCGCATGTTGAATAACAAAGACAAATATGAATATTGGCTGGTGGAGTGTGTAGAGCATTGTTCACTCTGCTGAATGAAGCAAGAGCACTTGGCAGGGGAGCCTGGTACTGGTTAGAGGTGCTCTTCAGCAATGGTGGTGTAATGAAGCTGCTGGCAAGGGGGGAATGTCAGGGCTTGTTGGCTTTGCTCTGCAGCACAGCATTCCCTGCACTGGGTTGTGGGAATGGAGCGATGAGCAAGCAGCGTTTGCTCTGAAACCTGCGCTTCTCCTCTGCTTTGGTATGTGGAGCTTTTGGTGTGAACTGTTTTCTTAGCTCCTGTACAAAGCTAATTTACAAAGGATTTCTCTAGTTCCAGGCCATGTGCAGCCAAAACATGATTCTCTGAAGAGCAAAGCATGATCAGAACAGCATTTTCATCTTAGGAGACGGGCTTTGCCACTCCATGTGCAACAACCTTTTATCTTGTGTAAAACTGAATGTTGCTTGTGAACTCGTCATGGCTTTTTGGAAGCTTTCTGAAAAGTTAAGGTCAACTTGAGGTACTATAGAGTATATACTGTCAAAAGATGTGAAGTCTCTGTATTGAGAATAAGTCATAGAATTTGACTTACAAAGAGATTGTGAACATAATTGATAAAAGCTCTTCATTAGCTGTTGCACTGAAATTACTTGTTGAGACCTCCATTTCTTTCTTGGCTCGTTTCTCTGCATCCCCAGTGGATGCTGGGCAGTACTGCCAATACTCATGCTATTGATTTTGTCTCTTTACTGGAATACTCTAAAGTTTGTCTGGGATGTTTCTGGTTAGAGTTAAGGCAGAATGTCATCCAGAAAAGTAGTTTAAAAGTAAAGCTGTCTTAGGATAGCTTGTGGACTGCTTGAATGCTGCAGGTGGAGATGCCACTGTGCATCTCCCAGTAAACTCACTGGTGCTGGGCGGACTCTTCCATAAGCCCATTGGTACTAACCTGACAGAAAACTCTAAAATTACCGTTTCCTGTTGATGTGCTGAGTTTTGGATGGTGCGATGAGCTGGGGTCAGCTACAGGGGTGAGGAGGACAGCAGACTCCCTGTCACCTCGCTTAGTGGGATAACAGCTCTCCTTCTCCTTTTATCCTCTCTTGTAACTCTGCCGGCATCCTTGCATGCCTTTTGGTCTCTGAAGCTTTTTGCTAGCATTGCAAGAGAGCTTTCCAGGAGCAAATCCTGAAACCTGGTGGGATCTGCAGCTCAGTGTCGGTGCTATGCTTAGTAGCAGAGCTCTGCTGTGGAGGAGTGTTGTGGGAAACATTATATCTGGTAGCAGTGCTGCCAAACTTAGGTGGCAAACCCGTAATTTCAAGGTCTGTCTTGTTCCACAACTCACTGGGACTGCCTGGAAAGCCTTCGAGAGGAGGAAGAGAGGGGGGACTAAGGGAAGAACAAACAAACATCTGGAGCAGATTTGCTTTGATTGTGCTGACTGTTGGAATATGCTCTGATGTGTGGATCTGCATTGAGAGGAGAAAGGCTGAGAGGGCTTAGGGGCTTTAGAGTCCCCCATGCAGGGAGGCAGAGGCAGCAGGGACAAGAATAGCTTGTGTGAGAAGGCTGTGGCACAGAGCATGGCACTCCCAGCACAGAGCAGCGGGTGCAGCCTCCGAGCACCCGCCCTGCACTTTTGCATGGGTGGGAACAGCCAGCTCAGAGAAGGTGATTTGCTGGTAAGAGTCAGCAAAGATACTTGCCAGGTCAGGCAAATGGACTTAGTGTTTCCTTAAAATTGCTCCACGGTCTGTGGTCACTTCTGATTCACTGGAATTTAAACTTGAGATTTTTTGTGCTTTTCCTGCCTTTGGTATTTGCCCAGGGAGGGGTCTCTGCTGTGCAGGAATGGTACACAGCCTGCTGAAGACCTTGCTTAGTGTCAAATGTGAAACAAGCAAAACCACCTTTGACTTTCTATCAAAGCTACAACAGAAAGCTCAGCAAGTCCTACTCTTTCTTGGTGTTTGAAGCAGATACTGAACAGTGGATCCGCAAAGTACCAGGGGACAAGGCCTGCTTCATCCTTGTCTCCTTTTTATGTGACTGCTGAGCCAGAAGGACACACATGTTGTACTGGAGTTTTTTGATGTTGCTTTGTGCTATCTTTTCTGAATAAGTGTACTTACCTTAATGGTGTCATACCCCTGGAGGATGTAAAATGTCAGCAAAGGTGGAAAAGTTTGTGGAATATAGAATTCAGTTAAAACAGTGAAAAAAAGTAGCAGAATTTGGTGTTTGGGGTGATGTGCCACTTGTGCTGTGTGTGTGCAAGATGACTAAAGAAATTGCTTCTGGTCCTGATAGTTTGATTTTTATGCACAGAGTTCTGTGTATGTTTTGGATGTGGTTGTTAGGTGCTTGTATATAACTTGGACTAATACATTTGCATAAACTAGGAACACCTAATCAATGTGGACATAATTATTTGAGTAAAGGATTTGCTGCATTGCAGATTTTAGCTCTTTTTGCAACTGGGAAAAACTATTTATATGAAATAAGCAAAGTATGTGGAAGCTAGGAGCTTGCAACTTTGGTGCATGATATATCCACAGTTGCCATGCTTTAAAACTGGCTATTTTCAAAGCATGGATGGTAAATATAGAGTTTTTTTGCTGACGTGACAACACGGGGTTTGTTTTTAGTACTAAGAGTTCATTGGCATTAGCGAATATTTCAAGCTTGGTTTAACAAGTTTAACTTTCATTGCTCACTAAGTGTGTAATTAAGTTACGACATCTTCTCATCTGTTTTGAACTTAAATTATCACTGGTTTTAACTTTCCTATCACACATGACTTTTCCAGGATTGCAGGATGTGTGAAAATGGTTTACTGTAGCCATATGCTTCTTGGCTCAGAAATCCAGGATGTTTCAGTAGGTTTGAGGCATGGGTGGTTGTGTGATGTGTGGTTTTTCTTTTACAAAAGCTGTGTTGATTCTTGCCTAGACTACTCTATGTCCTCATGTTTCCAGAAATTCTTCTGCAGAATATTTTCTAGTGGTTGCATTGGAAACTCATCAGGTTTGCAGGAGGCTGGATCCACCAGATGTCTCCTTGATCCCTACCTTGCATCTGGCATGTGCTGTTTCCAGGTGTCCAGCAAGTCTAGCTAGTTTGATACCTGTGGGTTGAATCACTTTATTTTAGTTTGCTATCCTGGCTGGGTGTGTTTGGTGTGAAGAGATGGCTGTTAGTCTGTGGGAAGGGCACAGCTAAGAAGCCAATTGTCCTTTTATCAGCTTGCTGGCCTCCTTAGAAGCTTCTAGGTCAGCAGGTCCACTCTGCGATTTCTCTACAGATGCTGGTGATAAATGGCTGTTTAGATCAAAGTGGTAAAAATATGAGCTGCCTGTACTGTGTGTCTGTGTGCACCATCCTCTGTAGTATAACTGACTGTGTGACAGTGCAATAAACTGGGGACCACCCGCAGTCTGGCTCGACTTCTGTCTACCCTCTCTTTCATAGGAATGTAGCTGCTTTCATTAACATCTTTTCCTAATTGACTTTTTAGAGGTTTTTGCAATCTTCCTGAATTTAGGGAGAGAACATCTACTGGGTTCTTCCCATCCACAAGTCAGTTGCCTTTTTATTTTGCTGTTTTGCTCCATGTTGGTTCTCGATGGCTTTTGCCTGAGCAAGTCCAAAATCTGTTGTCTTCAATGTCTGAGGATTATCCATAGTGTTTGAGGTATGCCTGGTTCTTGATTTTCAACAAGTTCATTGCTACTCTTGCCTTAAAAGAATAGTGGAAATGTCTGCTGTCATCCCTTCTTGTGCTGTCAGGAGGGATTAAATTCTGGGAATTAAGGCACTTGGGCAGTTGATTTCAGACACTTTCATTTGCATGACTTTTGCAAGGAAGCAAAGGAATCTGAATGCTGGAGATTGAAAGTAATCCCTGCACAGAGTTTTCCGGAGACTAGAACAGTTTGGATTGAAAAGGACCTTAAAGGTCATCTTGTTCCAACCTCCTGTCATGGGAAGGGACACCTTCCACTAGACCAGGTTGCTCCAAGCTTCATCCAGCCTGGGCTTGAGCACTTCCGGGGCAGGTCACCCACAGGTTCTTTGGGCAACCAGCCTCACCATTCTCATCCACATCAGTTGATGAGGATACTTAGCTTGCTTTTCAAAATCCCATGGTGTGAATTATTTTTCCTTAGGATGTGATGCAGGAAGACCAAATCAAGTGTGTTTTGTATACGCAGCTGGAAGGGGCTCTGACTGTCGCTGAGGGAGTGGCTGTAACTGCACCCCAGACAGTGTGCTGTGCACTGGATGGTGATGCATGACACTGGTTCAGTCACCATCAGCTGTTCCTCTGGCTCCCAGCATGATGATGGTCCATTTCTATTGCTAAAGCACCAACACCTTGTCCCGCTTTGGGTCTGGGTAGTGGTGGTGGGCTGCTCGCTTGCTGTATAGTTCTGACCTAGTTTTATACTGCTGCCAAAGCAGAGAGATTTAGAAAGGGATGGATGACTGTCATGGTTTGGTTCAGTGAGTTGAGATCTGGTGGATGGGAAAAGGCACTTTTAAGCACAACAGTGTTGATGACTTCAGTCTGGTGGTGACAGGACTTCACACAAACCTTTAAATTTTTCTGTGGAGTTCATTATACTAATGCAGTGTGATTTGTGGCTGTTTGTGGTTGTATGAAAGAAAATGCTTTTTCTGTTCAGGTTTTCTTATATCTGGTACTTGTTCTAAACTCTACTTTCCCAGGGAGGTAGGAAGTGGTGTTCGTACTCTGGAATGTGAGTGTTAGTGCGTGAAGGAGTTTGGAGAACTTTTTAGAGAACTGTAAAGGGAGGCAATATATTCCCACTGAAGCTGCTAAACAGCAGCAGCTTCTGTGAGCCCAGAGGCACGCACATTTTCTGTAAAGGCTGTTTTTAATCCTTCAGTTCCGAGATAAGAGGAGTCCTTCTCTCTTGATAATCGGTGGAATATCCTTGCCATCAGCCTTCTCTCCTAAAATGCCTTGACTAACATGTGGTGCTGGTCTAGACTGCTCTCTTCCTTCCCCTTGCCCTGGGGGTCTTTCTGAGCATCCGTGTTCCACAAGCTCACCATGTGGGACTGACACAATGCAGCTTTTCTTGCTCTTCACCTTCATTTAGTGGTAATTTGAAACTTATTTTTCTTTCATGACTCTTACTGCATATTGTTCTGAAACTGCTCGTTTGGAAGGTTTCTTGGGTGGATATAGTGGACAGAGGGCCACAGGCTATCTCTTCAGCAAGGCAAAACTGGTGTGGGTTGCACTGGGGAGATTTTTCTTCCCCTTCTTCAAACTCAGCCCTTCAGTTTATCAGACAGAAGCTAAAAGGATTGTTTTTCTCCTGTTGCTTCACTGAAATAGGGAGAAGCAGGTTAGCATTGCATGAACTCACCTCTCCAACACTTCCAGTGGTAAGAGGGAAGAAGGATCACAGCTCTTAGCTAGCAGGGTGTTATCTTGTTCCACATTGAAAGGATTATTGGCTAGATAATACACTTTGCATATTTAAGTACTGAGCTGTGAATGAATGCAGTACTAAAGATTAGTTAAGATCCCATTTAAGTTCCATTACTCTTCTCAGAAGAATAAGTCTAGATTTTGTTTTCGCAGTGCTGAGGTTTGCTGCAGAGCACAGGGAAGTCTGGTATTTCAATGTGTATTTCAAGAAAAGCTTGTTTAAGCTTCTCAAGTCAGTGAGAACCAGTATGTTATCTTTTTGGACTCATCTTTCCAGAAAAAGACCCTGAGCTTTAATCTTTGGTGGATCTGAAGCAAGGGTTACCAGGTTGGAGGGTACAAAAATAATTGAAGTGACCTCAGAGGGTTTTGTGGGAGTGCTCTCTGACCCTTACAGGTTCTCCTGCCTGCAAATGTGTTAGTAAGTCCTGTCCTCTACAGGAGAATTCCAGTGCTAGCCTATATATTTTTACGAAGAAACTATCCTTGACTAAAAGACTGAGGCAGCAATTTCAGTGGGGGGCACTCTGCCTCCCAGCTTTTGAAAGTAGTCTAAAACCTTCATCTGTTCCTGAAGGATGTGGGATGAGTGCAGAAAATTAAGGAAAGCACACCTTGTAAGTCACAATAGTGTTGGTCTTAGAGGCTGCTGTAAAATAGAGCAGTTTGAGTGGCATCTTAGTTTTCAGTTGAAAGAATCAGTTCTGCAGTCTGAGGATAACTGGCAGACATCTGCTAGTCTTTAAAAAAAAATTGATATCCAAATTTTCAAATTTAAAATTACTTTGGGAGATACACTTTTAGATCATGTCAGTCTGACCAAACTGCAATTAATTACTGGAATCCTTCAGGTACCATTTTTTATGTTCAAAGTGGAGAGGTGATTTCTGCCACTTAGTGCTATAAAAAGCAAAAGTGCTTTAGTTAATAATGGCTGTAATTAAGAACTTGGAAGTGTTTTCCAGGCTTGCTTTTTTCCTCATAAACTTGTGTTCATGTTCCCCAAAGCACCAATGGTACAAGTGTTGGTGTAGCGGATCGTGCAGTAGCAAAGGCTTGCACTGAAAAGCTCTGCTTGCTTCCAAAACTGCTGAAATGCCGGTTCTCTTATGTCAGATCCCTGAGGTCTAACATCCTGGTGTCAATCGTGTTTAAGCTTAGAGTGGTTTTGTGTCTTACTGGCTCTTAAAGCATGTCTGGCATCTTAAGTATCAGTAGAAGCAGAGACTTTGTGAGCCAGGTTTGATTTTTCTGTGCGTGTGACAACCAGGTGATTTTGTCCTGCCTTTGTGCTGTTCTGCTGTGGAGAGGAGATAGGGATTTGTATGATTAACTTTTTTCAAGGAACTCTTCATTGTGAGAGCTACTCAGGCAGAAAGGAGAATGGGATGGTTTGCACTCAGAGTTCTTTCCAAAGGAGCTCCCCAGGAGAATATAGTAAATATTTTGAAATGATGTATGAATATTGGATGTCGCCAGTTTCTCACAGTTGAAAGTATAAATCTTGGGGTTGCTTTGAACTAGCCCTTTTATGTACAGCTGAAAGAAAAGATGTTACTTCTCAAATGGGGAATACGAACATTTCAGTCTGGGGGAGGGGAGTGAGTCCTACCTTTCTCCTTCAGTTGTATGCACCAAACTAATTTTTCTTTAAAATTCTGCTCCTATGTCTTTGTTTTCCCACAGGTGCTTTTTTGCCTTCCTAGTTTGGGCAATTGTGGCAGATGTCAGTGCATTCATTATGTTTTTGCAGTGTGTACATAAATGCAGCTACTCTTGTGCTGTTTGTTCTGTTAATACAGCATAATGTCTAAAGTACCTGTTCGTTTTTTGGTAATTAGGTGTCATCACTCTTGTGATGCAGATTTTAAAATTTCCTGTCAGTTGTGTGAAGTTGTTTATTACAGTGGAAAGGAGTTGACAGTATTTTAGTTTCAAAAGTTTAGACTCTTCTCTGTTAAATGCATTACATCGGTAGTAAACTGACACTCCTTTTCTTTCTCCTTTCAGCCAGATAATGAAATCTCTTCAGACTGCAATCATGTAAGTATTGCTTTGTTTATTCAGTCTCTAGCTATGGCATTTGCACCTCCCATCCCTTGTGAACCTGAGGTATTTTGCATTGTTTGGTGCTTTGCAAAGGCTATTAATCAAGACACATTTGGGTTTCTGGACTGGCCTTTGGAGGAAGAACAGAAGGTGACTTCTTTAACCTAGTATAACCACATTGGTCTTAATGGAGACTTCGGAGTGGAACATATTTAAGAACTTTATAAACTGTTTCTTTATCAGGGGAGGATAGCAGACGTCTTTTCTGTTTCGTAATTGGGGGGTGGTTCCCGTGATTTACTGGGAGCAATGTGATGTGTTCCTTTTGGGAAAGATGTGAGCAGTACTGAATTTAAACTCTTAATTTCAGCTGTTGACACCTTCTGTATTACTTTCACAGCTGCTAAATTCTTAGACTCGCTTGGAAAATGCTGTGGGGGTGTGATATTTAGAGGCAGTTTGAGACACTTGGCTGGTTTTAGAACAGATTTCCTCTCAGCACTGTGTTTAACAGTGAGCAAGCTATTAGCCAGTTTTTGGGCTGTCAAAGTGACTCTTCAAATCCCAGGAGTCTCAAAAAAAAAAAAGGAGAAAAAAAATTCATTTCTAAGGTTGGTATTAGTTTCTTTTGGTTTTTCTCATTTGTATTCTGTCAGCATATACCATATCAAGATCCTTAATTGCTCAGTTAGCCCTGAACACAGACAGACAAGTGCATGCCTCAATGACAGTCTTGATTTTGGATGCTTGAGAAGCTGTATTTTGCTTTATTATTGGAAGATATATTCCAGAAATGAAACCCGGCCATGCTGTACAGCTAGTAATTTCCAACTGTGTTTATAAATTAACCTTTAGCACTGCCTGACTTCGTTGGCAGCTGTAATTCTCTGTTGTGCAGGGTTGGATCAGATGAAGGGCACAACATGTTTTTGTTTAAGTCTTTTTGAAAAAGAGAAAACTCCAGTAATTAAAATGTATCTGCCTGACATTTAAATGTGCCAGCAAAAATTACCTGAATGAAGAAGAAATTGAGAATTCTAGAAATCAAAGTTGGATCTTTCTTCTGCTGGATTAAGTGATGGCAAATGTTGGGTGGATGTGGATTATGGAAGCCATTCACAAATAGGAGCTGTGGGCAAAGTCTCATTTTCCCAGGCAGAAATTGAAGGGAGGTGATAAAAAACTAGACCACAGAGAGGTTGTCTCATGTCCACGTTTCCTTTGTCTCTCTCTGCAGTACAATTGCTGATCATTCCCTGGAAAATACTGCCTAGTCTAAAATCAGGAGTTTTAAGCTGCAAGTTTAACCTTCTTTCTGTTTGTGGGAAGGTTCATTTGGAGAGCATCTCGTTTTGAGACTCTCCAAAGTGTGAGATTACAAATGTAGAGATGTATTCTCATCTTGTGTCCTCATTCTTGTACTTCCAGTTCTGCCTGGGAGAGACCTTACAGCGCTCTTTACAAGGACAGGTTCCCAGTTCATTCACTTTTATCTATTAAACCTCATGTTTACAATTTACTCTCTCTGTAACACCCTAGTTTCCCATCACCTCCTTTTTTAACTTTTCACAGCTCCAAAACCGTAAGAGGTGTGGAAGGTGATGCAGTTATGCTGATTCTGATTTTGATTCTCTGTCTGTGCTTCCACCTTCCTGCAGCGAATGTGAAACTGCTTTCCTTGTGTAGAGCATGTGATTATGTTTTCCCACTGTTTTGTGTACAATTGAAATGTCAAAATAAAAGTTTGACCAAATTTTATCTTTCTGATATTAATTTGTCATGAAGGCAGAGTTTTTAATATGGATTTTTAAAACTTCTTAATCTTTAAGTTAGTGAAAAATGTTTAAATGCAACTTAAGTTCCTAGAAAAACAGATGAGCTAATAGAGCAATCAGGCAACACTTCAGCTATTAATTTGCTGAGGTTTCATGACCCTACCCTGTATTTTCATTTTATGGTGCCTCAGGAGGACATCTGGGATGTGTGTATATATCTGCAGGGTGTGACTTGCCCGAGACTGATTCTTGCACAATGACCCTGTGCATTGAGTCTCCTTCATGAGCTCATTGCTGGCTCCTGGAAGAACAGTTGTCCTTACAGAGGCATTTTGCAGTCTAAGCTCTAATGTATCGTATGCTTAGCAGGAGAGAACCTCCTGTAGGTTTGAAGTATATCTGCATCCAAAAAGTTGTCTGGTCGCAGCCCTCACAGAAGGATCAAGCTGCTTTATCTCCTGCCCATTTTGGTAGGTTTTTATAAGGTTTTCAGCATGAAATATGCTCATATTGAGGATTTAATTTGTTTAGATCACTTGCATCAGGCAGGCACACCATGGTACAGAAAGGTGTGGTGGGCTAAAGGCGTTGCTAAATATGCAGCAGGTAGCAAGTTAAACCTTTCATTGTTTTATCCTTTCAGTTATGAAATATTCTTCATTTGTTATATTTGCCTTTAATGAGTCAGCTCATGACCTTGCAGAGAGATTTCTGACAGCCTGAATTTGTTCAGTATGTGAAAATTATTGCAGAAATGAAGGGACAAAGTTGTTGTCAAGGAGACTTTTTATTGATCATTGCACTGTAGAAGGATGATGATACAGATTGGATACAAATGATGTTTCATTGTTTTCTGAAGCAAAATGTTTGTTATTCTCTATGGAAGGCTCTTAAACTCCCTTTCTACAAATGCTTTCTCTATAGCTCTTGTGGAACTACAAGCTGAACCTGACTACAGATCCAAAGTTTGAATCCGTGGCCAGAGAAGTCTGCAAGTCCACTATTGCTGAGGTAAGCCAGGAGGAAGGCATGGCTGCTCTTGTGGCATTGAGGCTTTTCCATTTCTATGTGACAGTGAATTAATATGTGAATAGTGATTTGGGGAAGCTCTAGTCTCATATACCTAATTTCTAGCTGTAATTAGTTCAATCTCCTTGCTGAAGAAGCCAGGTACCTTAGTGGTACCAGGCAAAGGGATGGGAGAAAGAAATGCTGAGCTAACAACCCACCAGCTCCTACCAGACCTTTTGTCAGAAATCTGTTGTGAATTGGATTTGTCCCCTCTTTATATCATGTGTTTGACATTTGTAAGAGTAGTGTTGTAGTGGGGGTTCTGCTGAATTTAACGTAAGGCTGGTTTTGGACTGTGTCTTGCTAGCAGAACGCATAAGCACACAGATACCAAATGATAATCAACTTGAGGTTTTTTTCAAGTTTCAAAGGGTGGTTACTCCAAGGAGACTATGTTAGGAACTTCCTTTTTTTAGGTTGCACTAGGAGTTAGTGCTCTGTATCTCAGGCATCCACACACCTTGGTCCAGCTTCAAAGATGACTTGATCAATCGTTTCTTTCCTTGTGCTCATGCTCGAGCTCTTGAGGCTGTGTGCTCATGGGGGAGCTAGCTGAGCTGATGTCTCTTCCTCTGTTTATGGTGGTTTTCAGCTAGACTTCAGGGAAGCAGTGGAAGCAAGGTTCTCTGCAGCTGTACAGGCTTCAGCTGACTTAATTCAGTCACTAAGCCATGCTTTCAAAAACATTATTTGTATATTTGCCAGTATAATGTGACCTAGCCATAAACTTGCCTTTTAAAAAAACATTGTCTGCTCTGGTGTAAATTGTTTAGTGTAAGGAGAGAACAGAAAAATACTTATTAAAAGAAGGCTAGAAGATGAAGCAGTGGAAGGAAGACAGCTTGCATCAAAGGATTGTGTTGCAGTTGGAGTTTGGTAACTCCCAAAAGCAAGCACTGCCAAATCTGTTGAATCCCGCTTTTTTGCGATCATAGAAAAGATCGTGTTTTTCTGGTTTATGTCATATGGCTGCTGCAGAATTTTTACAACCAAGGCATTCTTGAAAACGCTCTTTTAATAGTCTGTTTAATTACCATTTTTATACAGTGGCAGTCTGGCATTGCTGTAAATGATGCCCTCTAAATCTGGGATATGATGTTTAAAAGCAGTAGGAAGAGTGTACATAATTTTAGAATTTTGCCATTTGATGAGTGGTGTTTAGTTAAAGAAAAAGGTTAGATAAGGAATAATAGTCTCATGTTTGATCTTCTGGTGTTTAATACTGAGACAGGTGCATAAACCATTCCACTAACATTTTTTTAAAGGTACTTCTACAAAACTCTTTAAAACAGATATGTAGTGGGCATATACTCCTCACATATAGTATCAACCTATTCATATTCCCACTATTAACCTATTCCTTAAATTTCCACTAACAGGTATAGGTGACTTTTTGCTGGTTGAATGAGCTCTGTTTAAAGTATTGCTTTGCACTCAGAACAAAATAAAACTAGAAGAGCAATTCCTAGAAAAAGTCATTTGGGAAATGGTGACTGACCCAACTGGGTATGGGTATGTTCTGAAAAGTGCACCTTTAATTTTATCACCTAAATACAGTTTCAAATTTCAATTTCTTTTCTTCTCAGCTGTTGTGGTTTTTATAAGTTCTGGCAAGAGCTTTAACCTAGAATTATAGTTGGCCACCAGATAACGGTGGTTGCTTCAGAAGTGGCCTGGCAATAACATGATCGCTTGGTCTTTTCTGCAGTTCAGTGGCTCAGGCTGTGGAGCTCTGGGGCTGTTTCCAAAGCCAAACTCTTCCAAAAACAGCATGTTGCCGTTGTGTGCTGGTTTGGCTCACGGTACTTGAGCTGAAGTAGGGCCAAACCAAAGATGCAGCTTTCTCAGAGAGCACTTGCTCAGCTCTGTCCTGTTCACCCTGCAAGCGTCCTATGTGTTTTCACTTTGAAATGTATTTTATACCTTATCTGTAACAATTACATTGACCTTAGTAAATGTTTTTCTAGTAGCTATTTAGAGTAAATATAAAATATTTCACCACCCTACATCTGCCTTCAAATAATGATGTTTAAAATGTTGAATTTTTTATTTGTTACACGGAAAGTAATGGCCTCATAAGCTGAGGCAGAGATCTGTTTTATTCATCTAGTCTGACCTGTGTGAGTCTGTCATAGGGTGCCCTGAGTTATTCTTGTTTGAATTAGAATATATCTTCCTAGAGACAGCTCTCCATTTTTTAAAATTTCCAATATAAATATTCCTACTTGGTATTTGAGAACCGATAAAATGGTTTCCTGCCTGTTCCCTTAGCGCTGCCCTTGCTTGTTATCTGAAACTGCCAGAATTATTGATTGCCATAGATCTTCCTTGAGATTGATGAGCCCTTCAGTATTTTTACAGGGACAAATCTTTGATGTAATCAAGTCAGCCCATTGCAAACCTGTATCTATTCCTTGCAAACCTGTCAGCTCTGAACTTAAGCGTCTGCCTGCCAGGAGTTCTTTCTGCAGCGTTATGGCTGCGATTTTCAGTACACTCCTGAGCAGGGGCCACCAGAACTGGGCAAGTATTTCAACATGGGCTTGCCAGGGTTAAAGAGTTGTGTAGTCTTGGTGCTCCTTGGAGCATTGCACTGCTTCTATTGAAAGATTCCTCCAGGGACCATCCTTAACTGATAAGTAACCATGTTTTCCCCTTCCCTTGGAAAGACACTGTCAAAACTGCCTGCATCTTTTACTTCCAGAGGTGGAGGGTTTGGCCTGACTGTCTGCTTCCCTGAGCAGTGCAGGCTGTGATTTATACTGGGGACCTGTCTGTTCTTGTACGCTGCTTTTCCAATCCCTGCACAGCTTTCAGCTTTGGTTAGCAGTGATTTTTACTTTTTTTAGACCACTGAGTAAAATGGTTTTAGTACCAACAATCAGTTCATGCAAGAGCCTCATAGAAAAGAATTTGATGAGGATTTTCCTTTATAATATTTTTCATCTCCCAGCAAGTTATAAACAGTTCCATAAATAGTGTTGACTTTTGAATCAGTCTCACTTCTGACCAAAATCTTATATTGTGTGAGGTCAGGTGGCTAATGGGGGTCTAAGTATGATTTAGAGATGTAATATGCTCAGTGTTCTAAATAAAGGTTTGTCAAACTAGCATTTTTCCTACAAGTCTACTTGATTGCAGGGGTTCAGTGTAATTATAAAAGACGATTATTGAGCAATAGAGTTTATAATCCTCAAGGTCGCTGTGTTTGCTTTTTTTGCATGCTGGCACACATGAGATTTCTCATTTCTGAAATATTTTCAATTATTCTGACTTACTGAAAATCAAACTAAAGCCTAGAGGGTTTCTTTGCTAGCAGATTTTGAAGCTACAGATGCAAGTTTCTTTGAGGATTTTCTTATAAGGTTAAATTGAATAGCTGCAGCCGCTGTAATTTTCTTTTTTTCTTTCTTTTTTTTTTTTTTTTTAACAGATAAAGGAGTGTGCAGATGAACCAGTTGGTAAAGGGTTCCTGGTGTCATGTTTGGTGGATCACAGAGGCAACATCACTGAATACCAGTGCCATCAGTACATCACTAAAATGACAGCCATTATCTTCAGCGATTATCGCTTGATCTGTGGCTTCATGGATGACTGCAAAGCTGACATCAATCTCCTGAAATGTGGCAGCATTCGACCTGGAGAAAAGGTATCCAGAAAACATGTAGGTTGTCAATAGACTTGTAAAAGTCATTCACTTCAGGAAACGGATGTGGAGGCTCTGCAGTAGTATTACTGTCCTGCTTGCAACTGAGAAAATACGTGGTGTATCTCATCTGTCTGAATAGGGTGATGTCCTGATTGTTTGCAGTTCCTTTTTAATAAACATGCATTCGTTTCTCTGAGAGGAACGACTATGCAGAGACTTTCATTTGTCTTTCCACACACCACTACAGGTGATCTGGCAGGTAGTTGTCTCTTTGATGAGGTACTCTCAAGCTTGACTCAGTACAGTGAATCCAAACAATAGATTTAAGCATGCCTATTGCCTGGCTTATTTCACAGTCTGGTTGGGTCTGGCAGGAAGGTTATCAAGGTGATGATGCCTGTGCTATAACCCTTTCTGCTTTCTCAGGCTCTAGTTGATAGACTGGATCAACACCATTTATCTGTTTGCTTCTCCTTTCCTCTGCCCCTAAAAAATCAGTTGAAGGGCACAGGGTATGTGGTGTCACATTTTAGTAGTTCAGACTTGCCAATACTGTCCTGGTTTTACTAAATCGGTGTTCGTTTGCTATGTGAGACTTAAGCAGAAGTTGATGCAATGAACAGTTTATAGTGACTAGATGTGGGGTTGTTTTCAAGGGATTGTCTTTCCCTGCCTGCTTCAGCATAGCTAAGGCAGGCAGCAGTTACGTAGTGCTGCAGGAATGAGTGACTTTTCTCTAAGTTTTTATGTTTAGGGTTAAAGTTAAAATTAGCCTATCAACTTTTTACAGTGTTTTTTGAATTACAGCTTTTATGCTTATAACAGTCTCATAAATGAGCTGTTAATGAAAGGGTTTGCAATAAGATACACAGTTTTTGGTTAAAAAAGAAGCTTTCCTAGTTGTTTGAGATATTCACAGCTATAAGCAGCTAGTGTGTTAAATTTAAGTTCTAGTGTATTCCAGAAGACTTAGCTGAGCCACAGAAAGTACAAAAATGAGGACTCATTTCTGGAAACAAGAACAAAAGCAACCGTAGAAGTGGGAGGAACTTGGATGCACTATAGGTTCAGACTGCTAACAGCTGAGTAACTTGCTTTCTCCATAAAGTAAAGGCTCTCTTGTAATACTGGGCTGAAAGACCTCATGAAATGAGAATGAAAAACTGCTTTTAACAATCAGTATAGAATCAGAAGTGTAACATGCATCCTGTGTGTCAGGTCTGCATATTACCTGTGGCTTGACCAAATTTAAATAAAGTCAAATATTTACGGTAGCACTGAAGGGATGCAGCAGAGGGGATTTTGTAAGCATAAACCAAATCTCATATGGTAGGAGTGAAGCCAATGTGGGCAGGCCTGTGTGTGTGTAACTGTGCACAACCTGCCATGTTGATTGGTTCAGGCGGGTGAAGGGGGAGGATGGCTGGGCTGCTGAGGTCACAAGGCACCAAAGAGAGGGAAACTTTGGGTCACCAAGTTTCTGTGGGCTAGCAAAGTGGTCACTAACCAAACTTCCATGGGTTTTACTATGGCTTAGGCATATTCCTCGCTTTCTTGGTACCCAACCCAGAATATTGTGCCTTGGTTTGTGAAAGCGTTGCAGCCTGTCATATATCTTTTGTTATGCTGTCATCCTTGGCACTTGGAGCAACTGAAGTACCCTATACTGCTATGGAAACAGCTATAAATGGCTATGCAAGCATTTCTTTTGTCAGTGTTCTGTTCTATCCCTTTGCTGCTTCAGAGAAATCTAATTTGCTCCCATCAGATGCTGGTTAAGGTTTTATTTCCGTGCTGTAGCTCCTGAGAGCTTACCTGTAGAGAAACAGTCATTACCTTTTTGTATGACTGAAGGTAACTGTGAATTTAATAAATAGGACCTGGACACCTGAGGAGGAAGATGGGGGAAGAGGTTCTTTCTCTCTTTTTTTATGGAAATAAGCACAGCTAGACCATGAACTCCATCTACATCAGGCAGCTAGTAGATTGCAGTATGATAGCTTCATCAGAGTAACTGGGATAAGCTGGCATTTTTAACTGTGAAAGGCACTTAAGTTGATCATCTGGAATTACACTGCCCTTTGAAGCTTCTCTGCTAGCTAACCACGTTCCTTTTCTATACTTCCTTTTGTTTCAACTTGCTCGATAGTTCCTAATTGAATTCTGTTCTTGCTGAGTGTGTTGCTTCTGATGTGGTGGTTTCTGTGCTTTCTTTTCACACATTTGTAGTTGGGTTTCTGCTTTGTAAGAGCAGTAAAGTTCAGCTTAGAAGTCTTGATCTGACCCTAGACTTCATTTTGCTGTATGTAGCAGAAAGGCTGTAGATGTGTCATGTGAAAGCATTAGGTTTTCTAACATGCCTGTGTTGTGGAGGTGTTGGCGGGGGGGGTGTCTTTGTCTTTTTCCAGCTAGTGGAGAAACATTTAAAAGTAATTTCAGTCACCTCTCCAGTTGGATGTTGTGTTTCATAATGAATTTGGTCTCCTGGTATTTAAAAGTTGTTTTATCTTCATGCAATAGGGATCTAATTTGAAATTGAAATGGGTAATTGCAGTGGAGCTTTTCTTCAGCTGCTGACTGAAATGAGCTATTTTCCTAATCCTGGTTGGGTCCAGGATTGTATCAAACTCTAGCGGGTAGTGTCTAGTTGCCAGGGTGCTATTTGGCTATGATGTCCAAGCTGTAGTTGATTATTTGCCATAATGAAGGCTGCATAAGTGTCAATTGCACATCTCTTGCAGTACTTTATCAGATAACAGTATTTTTCCTAAAGGAAGACACCTTAAAACACCATTGTTTTCTTGGTTTTGTTTTTGTTTTTTACCTCTAAATGCTTCCAGTACAGTTGCTCTCTTTCCTTAGTTTCACAAAAGTACTGGACACAGGAGAAACTGAGTCTAAATGGGAAGAGATTATAACATTCAGCTCAGTCTTTGTTTACTCAGTGTACTAGTATAGCAGCGTATGTGTAGTATTATGCAGTGTCCTATCATCTGAAGTATTGGGAATTAGCTAATCTGAGAGGCATCCCAGCATCCCTGGTGTGTGGGTTAGCCAGGTGGAAAGCTGAACTGGAGCTCCCAGTTGATCTGCTGACTGGTTTTCCATAGCCTGGCTGCTCTGGCTCCAGCAGGTTTCCACAATTGTCCAGTGCAGGGTGCTGTGCTGATAAGACAGGTTATATTTTACCCTTCTGCCTGCTGCTTCTTTTTACTCTTCATTCTCTTTTGATCACTTTTCTAGCTTCTCTCTGATAGGCTGCAGCTGGAACAGATGTGTACTTGAGGCATGTCAGGTTTCAGACAGGATAATATCCTTTCCGGGAAACTTCTGATAAATGACCAAAAAAACCCCAATAGTTGCAAAGCCTAAGCTATACTGGGGGGAAAGTAAAATTTCTAATGGAAAATGAATAGTAAACCCAATGTTTTTAAAATTCTGTTTTGGCCTAAAGCTGCATGCCTGGAGTTTGAATTTTAGTCATAGGATTAAAATCTCGCAGAGTGTTGTGCTGAAGGGGATTTGCTTGGGCACATTTAGAACTAAGTTCCATTCCTCTGTGGCTCAAAGTGCTGTGGGACAGTACTGGAAAGCTACTTGTATCCTTTGTGGATCTAGGTATATCCTTTAATAAAGCTATGAAGAGTTTCAAGATTCTCCAGACTAGGTAATTATCTAGTATGTTTTACAGATATTTGCAATACTTTCAGTTAAAATCCTCCATTTAAAGCTTGATAGTGGTGGTGAAGCTATGTTCCAAGAACCATATATGGTTTTTATATTTAATCTCTTGTATTTCAGTGTGTTGCTACAGAGAAATGAGGCCTAGACTTTGTCAACAGGCAGCTGTTTTGCACTAGTCCTGACTTTTGGAGTGAACTTAGAGGTTTTCAACTGCTATGGAGGTTTTCTGACAATGGGTGCTGGATAGAGGAAATCTTTTTTTGGGATTCATTCCACAGCAGAGCTGCAGCAGGTATTTCCCCCTTGCACACACCAGGTAGCTGGTGCTGGAGCAGGACTGGGAGAGCTCCTGCTGTGGGATGATGACCCTTGACTTTGGTGCCTCTGAAGCTGAGCTGACCGTGCGGGACTGTTGGCACATGGAATGCAGGTGGGAACAGGCAGCTGTTGTGGTGTAGAGCTGGGTAGTGATGCAGGTACCACCAGTGTGTGTCAAAATTGTGCTGCCATCCTCGGAAGGAGCCTTCACTGCCAGCTGCTTTAGAACAGGATGGTTGAGTGCAGCTGTACACACATTTGTTTTCGCTTCCAGTCTGCAATAAGAGATTGTACAATATTAAATACAGTAGGTGTTACGCTGTAATTAAAACTTGAAGTGATATTTCTCTAAACCATGTTTGTAGAGTCCCATGCTCTGTTTGGCAGTAGTGTGGGTGCCTTCGTGCGCTTTTGAGGAAATGAAGTCAGGCTCTCCTTAAAATTGCTGAACTAGTCAGCACTAGCACTGTAGGGACCTGATCTGCCTGAAAATGAACCCCAGATTAGGCCAGTAAATCTTCCAAACAGTGTCATGTGGGGACAGGAACATTAAGGGTACCACAAGGAGGCGTGTAAATGCTTGATAGTTGGAGGAAAGGGCATGTTTCAGGAGCCAGATGGGTTCGTTTGTGTGTTTCTGTTGAGTCTGCCATGTTTCAATATTGCTCTAACACAGGGCAGCAGAGTAGCCAGCACTTCAGGATGATCTGCCCAAATGTGAAAACACTATTAGCAAAGAAATGCAATAAATGAGCCATTTCATGTTGTATCCCTAAAGTGTAACAGCAAACGTTCAACATCCAGCATATGGAAACCTGCTTTCCAGATTTCCTATTAAAAATAGGGTTTACTTACATATGTAATATGACACTGACCAGGAATCTAAACCCACACTGCAATAAACCAGGAAACTTCTGATTTTCCTAGCAGGAAAAGCTTGCCTTGTGCCCTCCTTGCTGGCTTGCAAAGGAAAGCTGCAGGTGAGTGAAAATAACCTTGGTCTGCCTTGCCTCCCAGCTGCAACTTGACTTGGGCAGGAGCAAAAATGTGCCAGAGGAGCTTAAAATGGTTGTTTTCAATCATTCACACGTGACATCTTCTCAGCTGTAATTGCTACCTGTGACTGACCATGAGGGTTTGCAGAACAGTGTTTGTTTTTGATGTGGTTATGGATAAATGGCAATTTTAAGTGATGTGGCAAATGTACTTCTAAGTAGTATTCCTCAGAATCCAGATTTGAGGTTCAGTCCTAAAGGGACTGTTGATGTATAATTATATTTCTTCAAAGATACCTACTCAGCATATGGAATTGGCCAGTTCTCACTCAAAGAAAGGAGCAAACCAAAAAAAGGAATTTTGGGGAGTGTGGGTTTTGGGTTTTCTGCTTTCGTTTGATTTTTGGTTTGGGTTTTTTTTTGGTAGGGGAAAACTTCTTTTAGCCCTTTTAAACTGATGATGTTTCTGGGTTGTGTTTACAAGTTAACAAGTAATCAACCAAATTCTGCCTGTGCTCCAAGTGTAGCAGAATTAAGACAGGAATTGAAGGCTGCCTGTGTAAGGAGACATGTCAGAAGAAAAAGATTTGGGAGAGTTGCATGGCTTTGAGTAGTCATGGACATGTTTTATGGAGACTGCTCTCTTACTCATGCTCCTGTAACAGCAGTGGATGATCTGCTTGACAGAGCAAGCTGAAGGGATGGCTCCTAAATGGTGACTGCAAATGCCAGGCTGGGTGATTCAGCTGAATGTGAACGTGCATGCCTTGTTGCATACTCAGACAGCCTAAGTTTAGTGGCAATATCCTTTCGCAGCAGAGCAGCATAAATTAAGGTGGCCTTCACATGAAAACCTTGCAGCAGCCTTGAGAAGTCTATACCAGTAGAGTCCATTTGGGGACCCAGACCTTCTACAGAGATAGAGAGCACGGTTCTCTTTCTAAGCACATAAAGAGGATATAGGAAACTAAGTGGAGCTTTGCTGAGCTTTGTCCTGCCTCTTCCAGGCTTTCAAACAAAGCACGGGCTTTCTATGTTCAGTGGCAGTTGCTGCTCACAGTCCAAGGTTGTCTCCAGGCCTGCAGAACAGTGGATGTGGTGCACAGCACTGGGCCAGAACTGCTTTGTCCAAGACCTCTGTCTACTGTTGAATGCTTTGCAATTTTTTATTCCCTTGGTAAGGGAATTAGCATTCAGAAGCCTACATTAGTCAAAGCTCCTTTGTGGCCTTTTTTGCATCATGAATTTTCACCACCCAAACTGAAGGCATGGCAAAACTATGATTTTTCTCTCTCCAAGTATCTTCTTAATGTGATGCTGTTCCTTGCTGTTGCCATGGTGCCAAGAAAGCTGTGTCAGATTAAAGATAATTTGGCTGTTTTGGTAAACTGCTCTGAGCAGTGTGACTAAGTAGTGATAATCTCATTAAGTCACATTAAAACAAGCCCAGAGCATTGGAGGGAGGGATTTCATGGTGACTGTCAGTGGGATGGTGATGTATGAAGTGTGGTCAGTACAGGTCTTAATTGTTGCCTCCTCTGAATTTAAATGTGGTTTAGGCTAAATGTTGGGAAGTCTATATGTAGACAATTTGTTGCTTAATTAATGTGGTACTTAGCCAGAATCACAGATCACTTGATTATGTAAAAGCTTGGTTACAGATGTCTTGTTCTCCTATAGGATGCTCACTCGCAAGGAGAGGTGGTGGCATGCCTGGAAAAAGGCCTGGTAAAAGAGGCAGAGGAGACTGATCCTCGAATCCAGGTTTCTGATCAGTGTAAGAAGGCAATTCTTCGTGTAGCTGAACTCTCTTCCGATGACTTCCACCTGGACCGGCATCTCTACTTTGCATGCCGAGATGACAGAGAACGATTCTGTGAAAATGTGAGTACTTTCCTCTTCCCTTCTCTCTACAGTAATCCATTTAAAAAACCCCAAAACCTCTCTGGAAAAAGGAATGGAAGTGTAAACTGGAGCCTGAGTGATATTGTATAATACTGGAAACAGATACCTTGTAGCTGTCATTTTGCAATAATTCCAGTATTAAATTCACTCACCCAACAAACGTGCATTATTTCCAATGAGTTAATGAACTGAATTGGCATAAATGGTTTAATGGGCGTCATAGCTGGTGTGACAGGGAGTGGGGGAGGAAAGGCAGAGGTGAGTGACCACTCCTTTCTACAGCTGTGAGCTGTTGCACAAGGTAAGCCTGGTCTGACTGTACTTGCAGCACTTCCTATGCCTAGAGCATGAGCTGAAGAGCTGCATTGTTCAGTGTCAAATAGCTTGTATTAGCTGAGAGTCGTGACACTAAAAGGGTGATGAACATGACCAGATTTTTAAAAATGCAATAAAATTTAAAGGATTTTTATTGCATAGAAGCTATCACTGTCATTTGAAGTATTAACTCAAATATATTGTTAGCTTAAAAAAATTCTCTTCAGGTGTAGTTTAGCCTGCTCGTTAAGTGTCACAAGTCTTAACTTTAATGGCAAATGTTATTGTTCTGTTTTACAGACTCAGGCTGGGGAAGGCCGAGTATACAAGTGCCTCTTTAATCACAAGTTTGAAGAATCAATGAGTGAAAAGGTACGTATCCTGGTGAGACAAATCCTTACTGCAGAAATCATCAGATCATTCCTCAGTCCAGACTGCATTATTCTTTTCCAGTGTTAAGGAAAATCTGTCATCTTCCTAGCCAGATAATCGTCTGCTTTAACAAATGCTTTTTACTTTTATGTTTTTGTGTTTCAAGTTTCAGTCTTTAAAGGATTTAAATAAATCAAAGCTTTTGGGTGGGTAATTTGGGGAGGCAGACATGGAGCTCAAGTGGTAGCATTGTGATTGACTGTTTAAAGTAGGAGTCACAGCATGCTGAGGTAAGCCTTGAATAAATGCTGTTCTAATTGTACAGATTAGAAACAAAAATGAAGCTGTGTTTGTTTCACTTGTGTTTTCAAGCATCACATTCTGTGGGAAGGATGCGCAGTTCAGTGACTGAAGTTTTCTTCGTGGTTTTCTTGATGTGGTTTTCAACAACAGCAAAAAAAGTTGTTCTAGAAAGCTAGTCATGAACAGTTGGTATTGGCATAGGTGCTTTGTTAAGGCAGCAATGCCTTCAGTGATTTTAGAAGCAGCATCATAGTGTTTGGGATTATATGGAATTATAATGTCAGAAAGGATATGAAGATGAATATCTGTAAAGATCTCCTCAGAGTTGATCTGCTGAAGGAGCCTGATTCAGAGTGCTGGAGGGATCAGACTAATTTCCTTTTTGTTAAATGCATTAGCTGTCTGACAGCTTGGTTCCAATTAACAAATTCAAATCTGAATGAGTGATCACTGAGGGCTTGAAAGAAAGCTCCATTTTGTAGAAACGTGTTACTGAAATGAGCTGCTGCTGTTGCTTAACTTCTTTTTAGTTACACAGGGACACTGGTAGTTTTTGAAGGGTGTTTTCCATGATCAGCTGACCGAGGTATGAATAAGATGTAGAGAGGTTAGACCAAGCTGCAGCAGATGACTTCATAGGGAGAGAGGGGTGGATGCTCTGAGGACGCAGTTTGCAGAGCAGAAGGAACACTACGTGTAGTTCTCACTCTCAGAGCTGCCAAGGTTGGACCATCTGCAAAGTCACTGGTTTTGTAGAAACTGTTACCCAGCAAAGAGTCCCTCCGTGCTGATGGCGTCGGCTGCTGCATACACATGTAGCCAGCAATAGCTGCTGGTGGGTGGCTCGCTTTTTGTCATCCAAAACTGGTTCCCAGGCTGTATCCAGCCTTTCCCTACTTCAGGTGATGAGGTATCTGCGAGCCAGTACCTCCCTGTGTTCAGAGCTGTAAATTTGTCCAGTCCCAGGGTCTGAGACTGCACAGGAGCATGAAAGAGGGTGTGGGAATATCTTGGAGTAGGGCTTTCCAGGTCCTCGAGTAGGTGTGGGAAGGAGGGAGTGAAGTCAAAAACCTGACGTAAGGAAGTGGGGAGCGGGTTCTAGGGCTTTTCTGTTCCTTGTGCCAAGATTGCTCCCTCTTCTCCCTACCTACATATTCACTGTTTTCCTTCCTTTCAAGTGGGCTGGGAATGGGGAAATTTGCTTGAGCTATTCTGAGTTATCTGCTGCTCTCAGATTTAATTTCCACATAATGTAAACCAAAAGCTATGAAGTGTAGCAGTGTTTTTACAGGCCCTTTTTTGGATGAAATTCGGAGGGTTATTCTTGCAGCTGCTAGGTTCGGGTTTGGCCACAGTGCATCCTCATGAACCTCACCAGTTGTGGAAAATGGCTAGAAATTCCCACAGTTAGACTGTTTTATCTGCTGTCATCTCCTCAGTGCGTTGCAGAACAAATCCAAGAAATGCATTATTTTGTAAATGCAACTGGAAAAAGTTCTTTCTTGAGGGCATGGGGTGAGCATGTACCACAGGTGGGGTAAATGTCAGCAACTGCTCCTAGTTACCACAAATGAGTCACGCTCTCAGCCGTAGCTCTTCACAAAAAGCTGGATGAATGTGCAGTTTTGAGAGCTGCTCCCTTTGAAACCCCTGATCCGTTGACCTCAGTGTGCATTGTTAACTGTGTGCTTTCTATGAGACAAATGAAATTTAGCTGCAGCCCAGCTTAAACACATAAATTTAAAAGCATCGGTTGTTTCCTGAGATCCAACTTGAAAACTCGACAGCAGCAGGGCCAGCTCTCTGCCACCAGCACACGGAAGCTCATTCCACCATCTCAATGTGTCTCCTGCAGTGTCGTGATGCGCTGACGACCCGCCAGAAGCTCATTGCCCAGGACTACAAAGTCAGTTACTCGCTGGCCAAGTCCTGTAAAAGTGACCTGAAGAAATACCGCTGTAATGTGGAGAACCTGCCCCGCTCTCGGGAAGCCCGGCTTTCCTATCTGTTGATGTGCTTAGAGTCTGCTGTGCACAGAGGTAAGTGGAGTTCAAAACTTGCTGGCACCTTGGTTTTAAAATGAGGGACCTTCAACTTTGTGTATTTAAAGCCTTCTTCTCCAAGAACCTTTTTCCAAACTTTGTTTCAAAGACAAAGTTCCTCATCATGGTGCTTTCATCACTGTTGTTTTGATGATCAGAATAGCTGAGTAAACCCCTCCTGCCACTGACTCCTTTTGTGCAGACAAGAAGTTTAAAATGCAAAATAGCAAATCCCACTTGGACTGCTGATGTATAGTTGCAAATCCTTCTATTCACTGTGAATTCAAGCAGCTCTTTTCCTCCATTGTGTAGTAAGCATTAAATATGCTACAAGGTTAAAACACTGAATAGAGAACCTGTTTATCCTCACTCAGGGAAAACCAGGGATACTCAGTCCTCTGCCTGCTGTAAATAATGTTTTTTCTTGCAGTTCAGTAGCTTGGGTAAATGCTTTATTTCTGTGACTCTGGTTTTTCCCTATATAGAAAGAAGGTAAGTGTGAGAATACTATTTTTGATCATTTAAGTTAATGTAAGCTGGAGGTGTCCTAACACCAGCTGCTGTTTCCAAAGGCATTAGAAGGCTCAGTGCAGCTGGACCATGCTAAAGGTTCTCTGTGAAATTGCCATAATGTGAAATAATGTGTTGCATCCTCTAGATCTGCACTGGAGAACTGTTTGTTTTTCCTCTTGGCATGCAGCTGTGTGGTTTTCAGAGTGAGCAGCAGGGCTGCATGCTGCAGTGCCTCTGGCATGGGATGGGAAGGCTGCCATAATTCCATAAGCAGTCTCTACATTTGTGAGTTTGAATAACTCCTTGCTTCTGATTGATGTGGAAATGATGTACCCTGTTTGTAGAAAAATTGTGGGATTTTTTTTTTTTTTACTTCTCCCTGCAGTAGGGCAGGTGGTTTCCTGAATTACATGCAGAAAACTGCTGTTCAGTTATTTACTTTCATGGTGGAACAGGTTCTGCAGTGTCTCATGCATGAGGCATAGCCCAGGAGGAACACTAATTATTCCACACAGCTCCATGTGCATGTGTTACAATGCCTGGCAGCCCCTGTTGGAGTGTCCTATGTTCCATGGGATGTTGTGCACATATGAATAGGTTGTGATGGGGTCTGCAGGAAAGCTTATAGCAGGTCTAAGCATTTACTACAGCAAGATTTCTATGCAGCTGCAGTGGTTTGTTGGACACTCCATATACACTCTTGTTTTAGTCTGATTTTTGGCTTCCTGAGCATTTATGTATTATTGCCCTAGAAAACCCTCTCCTTGGAGAAAGTGTTTAACCTGCTGTCCAAACAAATTCCTCTCTGTTACATACCAAGCTGGTGAACTACCCAAGTGGAACTCTAGTGGGAAAAGGAGCCCTTGAGCATAAGGGGAAAAGCTGACCTGTGCTACAGAACTGCAGATCCATGAGTGCTTTCCGCTGTTCGTCAGAAGCAACTCCTGTAACGTGAAATCCAAAATCAGATTCTCTTAATCTTTCAGGCATTCTTTTTTAAAAAACTGTGTTAAATCCATAGACTGGCTATATTTTACAGGGTTGTTTAAATGACAGGAGCTACCATAACCTCTGCTTTATTCCCCAGCACAAATGCTCCAGCACATTTGTTGCAGTCTGGTGTTGTTCAGAGCGTGGACTCTTGATTGTCTCTGCTCTTCCAACTCGCTGGTAGCACAGGTCAAGAAGGGCTCTGCTAAGCATTGAAACTAAATAACATCATCTTCTCTTGGCTCAGGTCGACAAGTGAGCAGTGAGTGCCAGGGTGAAATGCTGGATTACCGGCGCATGCTGATGGAAGACTTCTCACTGAGCCCAGAAATCATCCTGAGCTGCCGAGGGGAGATCGAGCACCACTGCTCCGGCCTCCATCGGAAAGGTCGCACCCTGCACTGCCTGATGAAAGTAGTCCGGGGCGAAAAGGGCAGCGTCGGGCTCAATTGTCAGCAGGCAGTAAGGAGCTTTTCTATCACTTCACTTAAGTTTGCTCAGTTGGTAGAAGCATTGATTTGTCTGTCAATGTTTTGCCTTGCGATGGAGGTTCTGCTGAAGTCAGCCTGGCTCTGCTGGGTGCCGCTGAATGCTGGAAGCAGTTGTGTAATTGCCATGCTATCTAGCAGCACATCAGTAAGGGGTGGTGTTTTTGCCCTCAAAAATACATTTTGCATTGTTGTGCTCTGGGTTTTGTATTGGATCTTCTTTAGTTCTTCCTCACCAGCTTTGAAGTCATGGAATTCTCTCCTTGGGTGTAAGATGTAGGGAAACTTGCTGTTTATAATTCTAAAATATTTCTTCTCCTTCCCTTTCCCCCCTCTTCCCTTTTCTTCCTTTACTTTTCCCCCTGTGCCCTGTCCTTGGAAATGTACAAAACCTTTCAAAGCACCTTCCCACTCAGTTTTATTTTTGCTATTTCATTCAGCTTTAAGGATGGAAATGGAACTTCAGGGACAGGGAGGTACAGCAGGCTGCTGTGGGTTGATGTAGTTGCAGCCAGTGAAGGAAATGTTACTTTCCTCCAAAATACCTCTGTAAAATGGAATATTTATTTTGCCTTTTTTTTAACTCCATTTTGGCCCAAATACATCCTGCTTATCATTTCTTTAAATTGAAAACAATTTAATTTTTGTTCGAACTCATTAGTGCTTTTTAATATGAAATTACATTTTTGTACTTAGTACTTGGTTTTAATGACCCATGACCCCAAGAAAGTGACATCAGTGATAAAAATGGCAAAGGAGTGTTAGTGCTGATGTAGGAATTTGGGGAGATGTATGCTCTTGACTTCTTTTAATATACAGAACCACTGTTCTATACATTTCTGTTGTAAATGTAGCTTAAAACTTGAGCCTCACATGATGCCAGTTTGTGTGTATTATCAAAGATAAATTAATACCTGTTAAATTTTTGTAAGGCATTGGGTGCTTTTGTGGTGAAGCTTTTCTGCATAAATACCAGGTGTACTTGTGCAGCAGCTGTACAGTTTGAGTCATTCCTGCGGGGATCTGTAGTGCATTACTTATGCTCTGCAGCCTTTGTGTGAGAAACTGAGTATTTGTTTCTGTTTAAATACAAAATTGAAACTGCTGCTTCAGAATTTTGTTATTTGCAAATATTCATAAGATCAGTTAATCTTGGGAATAACTTTTAGATCATGAAGTGCATGTTCAGAACAAGTCGTAAGTCAAAACAGGAGACCCCCAAAAGTGATACAGGATTTCAGACTTCCAGAGAAAAATATCTTTAGAAATTTTGAGCAGGTTTGGAGGTTTTTTAATTCTCTTATACTTAAGATACTGCTTTAATTTTTTTGCAGTAAGTTGATGCAATAGTAAATAGGATTGTCCATGAGTCTCCTTCAAGTTAAATGTGTTTTGTTCTCTGGGCAAAGGACAGCAGAAAGAAGCAAATAAGGTGTTGATTTTATAAACTACATTTAGTTTGTCTGGATTTTTATGGGCAAGAGGAAATAGATGATTGCAAGAACAGAATAAACGTTCCAATGTTCTGAGTTTCTGAAGACTGACATGGTGCTATTACATAGCTGCCTACAGCTTTTGAAATACTAAATAATTTATTGTTCTTATATTTTGTATTTGAATGGTAAGGGTTGTCAGTGTCTTTGTTGTGTTTTGATTTATTGTGTTAGAATGAGCTTCCTATTTTCACGTTCCAAGGCAGATACATTACCTTTGCAAGGAAGAGAATATTGTGTGAAAGTCTTCCAGATACTAGGCAACTTGTGCTAGAGACTCCAACTCCTTGTCACATGAGGTTGGCCCAGATGGCAAGCCCTGAAGAAGGGAAGTTAGAGATCCATCCTTTAGAGTAAGCTGGAGCCATTTCAGTTCTTTCTGGGTACCTAGAGAGCACCTTAGACATATGGTTCTGCTGTGGCTCTTGATGGTGTAGCTGTTGTGTGTGGCACTCCTACATTTTCACCTGCAGAAACAGAGAACAGCACAGGTGCTCTGGGGTGGTCCCAGCAGAGCTTGCTGCAGTTCTTTGGGTCCATCTCCAGATGTTGTCTTTTCTATAGAGTCAAAGACTCGCATCCCTGTGCTTTTAGCAGCATCATGAGGTAATGCTAGTACAGCACCATGATTTCTTGGCTAACTCAAAGCAATAGTTCTTGTCCTGAAATTCTTCCTTATAGAAGCTCTTTGACCGGGCACACATGCCTAGAAAGTTTGCTGGAGGCAATTGGAAGGGAAAACATCTAATTTGGATCTGGTTTTACTTACTGTCCTGTCTGTGAAGGTTTGCTCTGATTCTGCTCGTCTTATGAAAGGAAGACTTTTGCCCATCTGCCAAAAACAACCTAAAGAATCCTAAAACAACAAAACACAACCAAAGAACCTCCATTTTATTTTCCTGCAAGACAAGAGCATTGACTTGTACCCTTTCCTTCATCCAGATTGAGTGATTATTTGTATTTAAAACTGTCAACAAAATGCATTCTTAGACATTCTCAAACCCCCAGTATTTTAATCTGAGAAGTTCCATTTCTTGTGAGACACCTCAGCCGGAGTCATCTTGCATGTGAGAGTCTCTGCTCACACCTAACTGCTGTTGTGCAAGAAGCACATCTAGACCTAAGTGTCAAAGCTGTGTGGGGGTTTTGTCTTCGTTTCAACAGTGAACTTGCCAAAATTCTAAAGCTCTGCGAAGGGTGGAGAACAATGGCTTTATGTAAGTGGTTTGGCCTAAGTTAGAAAGAGAACCCCTGGATGTGTGTTGAGCCTCATTGTGCCCAGCTGTGGACGTAAGGGATCCTATGCACACGTGTGCTGTGGTGGGTCATCAGATAGGAGATTAAGTGTCACTTAATTGTGAGCATCAGCCGTTCAAAGGTCTGCAGCTGTACTGGCAGTATATAGCACCTCTGGTGTTGCTTGGTGAAAGCAGTATTTTGTATTAGAGCTGTTGGCAAATCGTTTTTCAAATATGTGGCTTCTGTGTTGCCCTGGTCTTATCTTTGGGTTTATTTTCTGTTCAGACCTTTGAGCATCTAAAACTCCAATCCCTGCTAAAAAGGCATATATTTCTTGCCTCCAATTTCTAATACAGCTGTTAAATTGGTAGTTCATTGTTAATTTAGTTCCGTGTCCAGGATAAAAGTTCAGGGGATTGTAAAGTTTATCCAGCTGCTTTTCAGCTGTGAGGGTTTGTTGTGTGAGGGAGGAAAATCCTATACAACCTTCACTTTTATCACTGTTGCCAAATTATTCCTTCTTCCCTGCAGTCAGGGCAGCTGGCTTGGTGCTGCACATCTTGCATGTGGTTGAGAATTAAGATTGGGAATTCTGCAGTAGTGCCCAAAACAGGGTGGAAGGATAAGGAGGTGCTTCAGTGCTTCTGAGCTGTTGTACCCAGTGTGCTTTGGCCTCTTCCACTTGATAGCAACAGAAATACCAATTAATTGAGACCTGAGGAAGAATCCTGCCTACATAATGCTCTGGCCAGTTTATCTAATCTGTGTGTATAAAAAAAGCGTTGGGTTTGAGGTTCTATTCACCGATTTGTCCTTGAGGGAGTAAATTCCACCTTTGATATGTAAGTCACCTAATTTGAAGTAATCCCATCACTTTACATGCAGAGTATTCCCCATCCATGCAGGCTGTGTGTCTGTACCAGCAAAACCACAATATTCTTCTCCCTCTTGCAGTGACTCTTAAAAAGTTTGTAAAGAGCACATTCAATTAAGGTGCCACTATGTTATGAACTGTATTGGCTTCTGTTTGACCACTGTCAGAGTTGTATAAAACGTTTATTTATTTATTTTTTTAATTAAAGTATCCCAAAAATTTTTGATAGGTACACCTTTTCAGCTGCCTGCATCCCTTAGAAGCTGACGCTGGGCATAATTAAGAGCGAGTCGCAGCAAATCCTGTGTTCCTCCCAGGCAATCTGTGGTCTGTCCTCATGACTGCAAGTTTCCTGTTGGATAAATTGTGCTAGCTTGTATTTTCTCCAGTTCTCTGATGCTTTTTTTCTTGCCTGTGTTTTGAGATGTTAGGGTTTTGCCCCTGGGAGTTTCCTGGATGGTGTTTCGGTGCAGACTTTGAAAGGTAGAGAATAAAATTGTAACTGTGCTTTTGATTTAGTTGGGCTGAGGGCCAATGACTAAAACCATTAACTAAGTGTCAAGATGCTAGGAGCATGTAGACCATTTGATGTTGGTGTGCAGTTGCCTTCTCAGCAACCTCTTCTTTTTTTTTTTTTCCTTCAAATTTGTCAGCTGAAGATGTTTGCCTGCTGAATGATGATACCAGTCTGCCTTCCATCAGTCTTTGGAAATTCACAGCTTGATGGAAAATGAAGTGGGGCATGGGGATCCTTGGCTGAATTATGGTCCAGAAGCTACCTTTGTCCCAGAATTGAGATTTACCCAAATTCTCTTCCCCTGGCCCAGCAGACACCTCCCAAATTACTGTGTCCGGATTTGATTTTGTAACATAGTGCTAAATATGCTAAATGATGTTTCCTTACTAATAAGAGAGAATTGTTTTTCTGCAGCTTTTGTCAGAACAGCTGTTTCACAGGAAGAAAAGATTTGATGGAGCTGTTCATACTGCATTTACCTATGACAACTGAAAGTATTTAGAAGTCATAAAGGGAGTGCTGGGATATCAGCTTTGGGTTGGCACACCTGGTCTCTAAATCTTTGGAAAGTTTTTATTTTCATCTTTCATTTACACTATGACCTCTCTTAAGTAGTTAAAACAGGGTGTCCTGTTTTATAACTTATTTTATACCTTAGACACACACATACATACACATAATAAAAAAATGTGTACTATAGTTCCTGACTTCCAAAAGCTTGAGCAGGCATCCCTGAGGAAATGTTACCTCATGGGGCATCAGAACAGGACATTGTACTCTCCAGGCAACTAAAAACTGGTTTAGACTTTGTAGATAGGCACATGATCTTTAGACATTGATTTGGGTTTCAGTTGTAAATAGTATTCATAAAAATACGACAAATTTGTGTGTTTGATATCGTCAGCCTTACGGAATTGAGGCTACCATCAAAGCTTAAGACAGATCACAAATAGAGTATGCAGATTTTACCTGTTCTAGTCTGTAAATTGGTACATAAGTAGTCCAAGTTTACAGCTGACCTTCAGTGTGTGACTGGTCTCATACAATGTTCCTGGGATACCTTCATAATGATAATTAGGGTCCAGCAGTGCTGGAGTTGGCAGCACAAGTTCTTAAAATAAAACACTGCAGAGCAGAGTTCATACATTGTGATGTTGTTACTGGCCTAGAATTGCCACACTGAGAGGTTGTAAGTGCTCTCATTTAGGTCTTTAACATTTGTTTTCCTATCCACAATTCCTTTCTTCCAGCTTCAAACCCTGATTCAGGAAACGGACCCCGGTGCTGACTATCGCATCGACCGCGCGCTGAACGAGGCCTGCGAGTCGGTGATACAGACAGCCTGCAAGCACATACGGTCTGGAGACCCCATGTAGGTGCCTCTCAGTTAGAACTGATGGGTTTTTTCCTGTTAGGCATCTGTAAAGGTTGTGTGGCTGACCAGTAGAGACACTAAAACCTGTCCAGACTAGTGACTCCAGACCAGTCATAGAGGGTTAAACTGAGCTGTCTCCATTCTTGCTGTACAAGCAGGCCAGTATTTTTATAGGAGGACTGGTTTAGCACTGGTGAAGGATGGAGCTATCACGGACACTTAGACTAAGTTTGTAACATTTGGTGTGCTAATTTCTCTAACTATGTAAATCTCAAGCAATATCACAATGTAACAAGCCTGGAAAGGCCAGGTAAGCAAATCCATAAGGCAGAGACTGGTGTCTCCTTTGTCTTCAGGTGTGATAATATATTCTGCCCTGAGCCAGATTTTCTGTGGAATACTTCTTACGATTTTGTTGTATATCAAACTTGCTGAGATAACTAAAACAATGGAACGTGAGAGAGTACAAATCTGATATACACTTGTTTTAGATGTAACCTTTTTGAAGGAAGAGAAAGATCTTCACTGAGTTTGAACATCTTATCTATGGTTCACTGGAAAGACTGATTTGGCAACACCAGCTGTTACAGGGAAGCTTAGCATGATTTTAACAGTCTGTGGCCTGGCTTTTTCTTCTGTTTGCAGGATTCTGTCTTGTCTGATGGAGCACTTGTACACTGAGAAAATGGTAGAGGACTGTGAGCATAGGCTCCTGGAGCTCCAGTATTTTATATCTCGTGACTGGAAGTGAGTATTGAAAAACAAGATATATCTTTATTTGATGTTACTTGTATTAAGTGTTTGTATGCATTAGCAGTTCCTTGTAAAACAGTATAGCTTGTGATTGTTCAGAAGAGGACCTTCAAGTATGGCAGGTTGGTAGGGTGTTAATGCCTGTTTAGAACACTAAAAGCAAAAGCTGCTTAGAAAAGGTGTGATGCCACTTAAATCAGGTACTCTTGTAGAAGTGATGCAACCTTAAAAAGTGCTCAAGTTTGAGCTCTAAAATTCATTGCATCTAATTAAAGAATTCTGTCTGACCATATTGAAGTTGAAGGTCTCTTTCTCTGCAGGTGGCAGCCAGTTGTGTCTGCTCTAAGTGCTGCAATATGGAACTTAAGGAAACCCAAGTTTATAAGTATAACAAAGACTCACTGTGTGAGAAGCTTCCTGCCTCCATTTATGCCTTTTTTCAAATTCTCTGGGTGTGATTACAGCCTGTAGAGCAGATATAATACCCTTCAGAGCACTACTTTTCCATCTTTCTCATCCAGAGATGGCAGTGCTTTGTTTTAAATATATACAAAGCCCCTTGTGCCAGTGTTGGTTAGGATGAGGTGAGAATAAATGTGATAAACGTGACCAGTGAGGAAAGAATAAGTGTTTGGCTTGTCTTCTAAAGAAGATTGAGAGGTGAGGAAATAGAGTACATTAAATGGCCTTACTGCAGGAAATTGAATAATTGTTCTTAGTGGCCACAAAGAGTGTAAGGCAAGAAGTCCTGGGCTTCGATTACTGCAAGGAGTGTTCAAATCAAACATTAAGAAAATCTTGACTCATAACAAGTCATGTATTTATGGACAGCATTGCCAGCAGCTGAGAGCTGATGTGCTCTGTGAACCTTCTGCTTTTAAAATATAAGGGGCTTCATGGACCAGGGAGTTTAAGGCTTTTTGGCTGTTCATTTAGTCGTCTCAATAATTATCTCCATAGGCAGACAAGAATACTTAATTTTTCCCCCCTTCCTGTTTGTCTTCATTGCTGTGTCTCCTGCCTGTACTGTTTCCAGCAGGTAATTAGTTGTTTGAGTCAAACTTAAGGGATTGGAAGAAGGAAGACTGAGTATTTGCATTTTCTTGGGAGTAAGGATAATTCTAATTCATAGTGCAGGCTGGGCAAGATTAGCTTATCTTTGTTTAACCACTGTTCCCCAGAACTGGTTTATAAATCTGTTGTACTGACCATGTGCCTCAGACATATGCACAGAGTAGATAGGGTTTTGTTGATATCTTTATCATTGTCTATATAATTGTGTCCACCGAAATCACTTCATGTTTGTTTCCTATAGTGTTTATAAATATGAAGATTCCATTTTGGAAAGTCAGTAATATCTCACTTAACTTTCATGTAATTAGACATCATCTTAAGAGGTCTTCACTTAGATGCCAAGCAGGGGACACTGAGTTTTCAGCTGGCTCAAATCCAGGGCAGACAGAATCAATCCAACTTAGATTTTTATGGAATTGGTGTTTCAGAATGGCAGCAGTACAAAGTATGTGTAAGATATTACACAAGCAAGATGTGGTATGTACCTGCCTTTCTGCTGGTTCAGGACATCAAGGAGATGATTTTTCTCATGTGTCAGCCAAGTGGCTGGCATGCTGCAGAAGAAATGGGAGGCGCTTCAAGAAGCGTTGAAAATTTGATCTGTAATTAAAGGTTTTGGTGTTATTTAGGGAGTTGATTCAAAATTGGAATTTGGAATCCCGTTGGTTCAGTTGGTCAGACACTGCTGCTGATTGGTGTCCTGCTGGTGCCTGAAACCTGAAGTGGATTTTCTGTCCCAAAAGCATTTCGGGATAACTTTTCTGTTTGCAGATTGGACACAGTCCTTTACCGCAAGTGTCAGGGAGATGCCTCCCGCCTCTGCCATACCCATGGCTGGAATGAGACCAGTGAGCTGATGCCTCCAGGGGCTGTTTTCTCCTGCTTGTACAGGCATGCGTATCGCACAGAGGAGCAAGGAAGGAGGGTAAGTGCTGATGGGCAACTTGGTACTTGTTGATCTGTGGTAGAAGGGTTGCTCACACATTTGGAAGTTGAACACTCTATGCTAAAACTGCCAGAACTCAGAAAACCTACTTTAAATCATTTACTGCAGGTGGTAGTTGCACTGCTTGGGGTGCCCAGCTCTTCCTCAAGGGTGCCCTGAAGGCCTAGGTAGTTGTTCTGGTAAGGCAAAATAGGCCCAGCAGGAATGGCAGACCCGTGGAGAGACCTGTGTGCTGACACTGACTTACATTTCTGTTCAAATGCAGTCCAAGTTCTCCCTCATGTCTTTCCAAAGAGGAATGTGATTCCTTGCAGATAGCCAGCGTAGCTGCAAAATTGGTTTTATGCAAAAAGGAGTTTCAAGATCAGCTTTCCTTGGCCGCTTCTAATTAAGTTTTGATTTGTGCCCAGCTTCAGATTATATTCCATTTAATTCTTCCTATTGATATAATGCATCATTCCAGTTCTTTGGAGCTTGCTGTACTGGTAAATGTGCTTATGCTGTCTTTAAAGAAGGCAGTGGGGATCTGACTTGCTGCCCTGCAGTCTGGAGATCCACCATAATCACATTTGTGGTTGAGAGGTGCTCTTTTCAAGTTTGCTGCCCTCTCGTGCCTTTAGCAAGGCACTCAGATGAAGGCACCTGGGTACTCAGTTCCATTTCTTTTGGCACTGTAGTGTACACAGCCCCTAGGAGTTGATGGGTTTATACAAGGGCTCAGTTTAAAAATTAATTTCCACAGCTTGATTTAAAAGGTCTTTTGTGGCAGAGGTCAAGTATTGATTGAAAGTATGTCTTTTAGGAATAATTTTTTTTAATGCAGTTTCTTAGTCTGCTGAGTTGAGACTTTTTCGTTCCATTTTATATTAGTGCTGACCAAAGAAATCAATAGCCACCCTGCAAATAATCTATCAGAGAGAGAAGAGGTTTTTAAATGTGTTTTTCTTTTGGGAAGTAGGCTAAGGGAGCAGCTGTCATTTTGAGATTAATCTTGGAAGCAAACTTATGGGAGGTTAGACCTGTATTTGTTTCCAGTTCTGTTGACAGAATGCTAGGTAACTTCCAGTGGTTTGGATTTTTAAATGTATGAAGCTTTAAGCTTCAACTGGTGCATTTTAGGTCTGATAAGCACCATACCAGTATCCCTTGGTTTTCTACAGTTTGTTTCTTCCTGTTTTGCAAGTGCTGACTCTGATGTGCTGCAGTGGGGATTGCTGAGAAGAAATTACAGCTGGGCTACATTGCCTTATTCTGGGCTTCTGGTTTGGAATTGAGGGCATGAGCTACTTTGACTTTTCTTCTCCAGAATCAGTCTGTGGCCTTGAGTAAGGGGGGATGGTGCAGCAGATAACCTGGGGACCTGATCTGACATCATATTTCAAAAAGTGAAGTAGAGATTTAAGAATATAAAATTAAACTTCGTGGAACAAGAGGAGCTTCTATCTAAACTAAATGACAGAGCTCCAAGCTCTTTTGAAACCAGGATTTCTTGTTGGGGCCCTGGCAGGCCTGTGCTGAGCAGTGCAGGACTTGTGTGACTTCTGGGATTGATGATGGCATTTGTGGTCACTCTCAGAACCTTACCTGACAGCATCCTGTTTGCCCTGTGTGGATTTAGGGACCCTGTATGCCAAACACTCCCTGTTCTTCTTGCAGCTATCACGAGAGTGCAGAGCAGAGGTCCAGAGAATCCTCCATCAGCGAGCCATGGATGTGAAGCTGGACCCAGCCCTCCAGGACAAGTGCATGATTGACTTGGGGAAGTGGTGCAGTGAAAAGACAGAGACAGGGCAGGTACTATACACAATATCACTGGTACTTTGTTTGCAAAACTGGAGGGGTGGGAAGGACAGAAAGGGGATAAAGGGACATCTCACTGCCTCTTTATAGTGGAGACCATGTTAAAAATTGGTGCAGTTTGAAACACTCTGCACCAGACTCAGAGACAGGAGGTGCAAAGAAGCTTTGCATGTTCAAATGTTAGCGGAATGAGAAGGGAGAAGGGGACAGTTAGCAAAAAGGGCTTTAATGAAGCAACCCTACCTCCCTCAACTTCCTACTTGTAATATTCTATTACAAGCTTGATATTTCCCACATAAACTTTATCCCATTTCCATTTGGCAAGTACTGTCATGCTTCCTGTGTTTATGCAGAACTGAACTAACATCTGCAGGTACTTAAAAAGTTTCAACAAATACTATCATGTTAAATTGCTGTGCCCTAGGAGGGCTGTAGCAAAGGGACCATTCTGCAGCAGATGCTGTAGACACCGCTCTCTTTTTGAAGTGCCCATCATAGGTTGGGTAACTAACCTCTCCTTAGGTTATGGAAAGGGAAAATTAAATGTGATATTCCAGAAGTGAAAGCACATCATGCAGCTTTTGAGAACAAGTGGTAACATCCTAGACCAACACTTTCAGTTATTGCTATATGTGTGTGTTCTGGGAGTGCTAGTAGAGGAGTGGGATTAAATGAGATTTAGGACTTTACAAAAAGGAGGGCAGTTTCACATGTGTAACAATGTTTTAAGCCCAAAATTTCAACTTGGGTTGTTGGATCACACACTAAAATGTCTGTTTCTGTAGGAGCTGGAATGCCTTCAGGACCATCTTGATGACTTGGTGTCTGATTGCAGAGACATAGTGGGAAACCTCACTGAGCTGGAGTCTGAGGTGAGTGGTTTTCAGCCTGAGGTAAAGGCAATAGTTAAACATGTCTAGTTAAGCATGTCATTTTAATAACGATGAAAAAGCCTGAGGTTAGAGAAGCTGTAGAAATGAAGTATTCTGGCATCAAAAAACATCCTTTTTACCCCCATACAGTGGAAGTTTTTCATGGAGATTCTTGAGGAAGAGAAGTGAACAACAGGATTTTAGGCTGTTGATGGCATTTCTCTTGCTTTAAAGATCACTTACAGGAGTGAAACTAAGATTTGCACAGAAACCCAGTTACCTTTAATACAAGTCAAGATATGTGATGGGACTTGAGATTTTGCTTGCAAGTAGTTTTGAGTACTGTATTGCAACTTCCCTATCAGTCCCAAAAATTTTGCAAGCAATAACCACCAGGTACATAGTAGAGATTTCAGTGGTGTTGGCAGTTTTATCTATTTTACAAAGCTTCATATTTAACTGTCGAGCCCCAGACTGTTCCCTGTACCTCTTAAAATTTACACTGTGCCCTAGGGAAAGCTTCTTTCCAGTGGTTAGAAACTTTGATTTGCTCAGGACTATGCTAAATCTTCAACTCCTGCCTAGGTGTAAGGTGATTTCTAATGCTCTATCACCCAGTTTGGAGGAGAATGGCTGAATTATCCAAGCCAGGAGTTTCTGTGGAGACCAGGCTCTTCCCATAAGGCTTGTCTTGCATTTGCCATATTGGCAAGAGTGAACACCGGGATTTCCAGAGCTAAAGGGCAGAGCTGTCTGGATTGCATTTTTCAAAACCCTGTGAACTGGATTGAGTTTGAGTTGTTAGCCCAGGTTTCTCCTGGAGTCCTTTTCTCTTGTGCATTCACTGTGAAAATGAAAAACTGCTTATTTTCTGCAGGACATTCAAATTGAAGCCTTGCTGATGAGAGCATGTGAGCCCATTATCCAGACATTCTGTCATGTGAGTATTCTGTAATAGTGTGAATATCTTTGAGGAAAAAGCTCAGTGGGAAAGGTTAGAGAGTTTTAGTATTAGTTCTTGCTACAGTTCAGAAGTAAAATCAGAGGTAATCAGTTCCAAAAGTCTTTAATTAAAAAATCACCCTGAAATAAAAGTTACTAGTTCCAGCTAGTGTTTCTGCTGTTGTCATAGCCCTAGCAGAAAAGCTAGTTTGAAGATTAAATTTGCTCTGTAATTGGCAAAAAACACTCTTTACAATGAGTTAAATACTAGACTTTTTTCCTTCTCCTTTACATGCAGGCAGCGTTTTTAGCCACTCTACTCTGTGCAGCTGCTCAGCACTGCTGAAATAACTTCACTGGTGTAGGGCTGAGTAGTTAAAGAGCAGTGAAGGCACCTAATTTTAATATGTCATGTAATCACTGAGTCTCTGCAATGTGTTTTCCTGAGTCTGAAGTGTGTGTTTCTGAGATGGTTCTTTTCTGAACTGTATAAACATAGTTGTGTACTGGAGTTGTGTGGTGCATCTCTAGGGTGGTCAGCTCACCATGGAGAGTGGGACTGTGAGTTCCATATTTCCTGGTCACAGTGGGCTAAAAGAACATAAAACCCATGACTCGTAAGAGTAGCTAATTTTTATGCCTTTCATGTCTTATTCAGGAGGTTGCAGATAACCAGATTGATTCTGGGGACCTGATGGAGTGTCTAATACAGAACAAACACCAGAAGGAAATGAATGAAAAATGTGCAATCGGTGTTACTCATTTCCAGCTGGTAAGCAACACTTTGCTATCAGTGGAAGGCTGTTCTTTCAGGGTGTTGATAGGAATTAGCTAATTATGAAAATGCTCCTTCTTTGAAATTGATTTTACACTGTATTTAAAGAGCTCTTGTGAATTCAGACAGTTGTATTTGCATGCCTGGTCATAAACGGTCACTTCCAGAGGTGGTTTCTTTTCAACTCCTCCTTAATCCCTGGCGTATGGTAGACAGGGTCCCAACTTCTTCAGCAGTGCAGCATCCCCTTTGCTTCCATGTTAGTAAGTTTGAACAAAAGTATGTGCTAATTGTATGATTGAACAAGTGTTCTTTTGGCCAGCACTTCACTTTTTTTTTAACTCCACATGACCAAAGCTGTTTTTCTCCCCGTTTCTCTCTTGCAGGTTCAAATGAAAGATTTTAGGTTCTCATACAAGTTTAAAATGGCTTGCAAGGAAGATGTGCTGAAACTGTGCCCCAACATCAAAAAAAAGTATGTAGTGCCTGACCAAACAGCAATCTGATTGTATAAGTATGTAATTAAGTGTCAGGGTATTTCATGATAGGACGGAAAATGCTGGGCTTCCTTTAAAGGCCAGTTGGTTTGTATGTGTTCAGTTAGTGATTGTGTTCTGCAGATGGCTTAAGGTAGAGGCCTGCCTCTTAAAATTACTTCTGCCTTACTCCTGGATAGAAGCCTGTCCTCTTTATTTTACTTGCTCTGAAATTAGCTAATTATTACAATTAGTTGATTGCACATCCCAGAATGTTTTATATCCTTGCTAGATTCATTGTCTTCTAAGAGGCAGACTATTGTTGTTCTAGTTGCTGATCTGGGAAGGGAAAATAGCCCACTTGTTTTATCTGGTTTATTCACTGCAGTTCTGAGGGTTTTTTTTTTTTAATGTTGTACTGCCGTAGTGTAAGGCAGAATTACACACAAGGTCAGTCGTGTTTGTGGATAGCAAGACTATTAACATTTTATGAGATAAATGCCCTTCTCATAGTTTAAAAGGATTGCTTGCAATGCTGTGTAGGTATTCACCTTCATCTATTTCTGAGATGAAGCAAAGCTTTTCTAAAGTGCTGACATGACTTTAGAGCAGAGGTCTTGCTGGGCAAAGGGTTTGGTGGGATTTTGAATGTCTTCCTGTCTGCTGATCTAGACTCCACTTTAGGTTTTAATTGTGATACAGTTATTGTACATAGAGCTGTACCCAGAAGTGAGCACACATGCACAAGGACTTCATACTGTGTTTGGATTATTGGAGTCAGTTTCTCTGTTGTGGTAATCCAATACCAACCTTGGCTGGTCTTACTGAAGATGTATGAGTAAAAAGCTGTTTTCTTTTCTGCAGGGTGGATGTGGTGATCTGTCTGAGCACAACTGTGCGCAATGATACTTTGCAGGATGCCAAGGAGCACAGGGTCTCTCTGAAGTGCCGCAAACAGCTGCGTGTTGAGGAGCTAGAGATGGTAAACATGCCTGAAACTCTTGTTCTCCCTGCTCTTCTAGTGAGGTCCATCAGTTAAAACTTCCTGGTTTGTCCACCTTCGGGGAAAAAAGGAAGCTCATTTGTAAGATGTATCTAATTTATTTTTTCCGCTTTTCTTACAACACAAGGCTCAGTTGCCCTTCGCAGTGAAAGTACTGATTGTCTTTAACGCCTTAAATATAGTCTCACGAAGGCTAAGGCAAGCTAAATGGTCATTGGAATTTCAGCTAGAAGTGATTATGTTTAGTGTTAGACAGCAACGTGCTACACATTCTGATGTCCTTAACGTCCTCTAGGAAAGAACAAAAGCTTCATTTTACAGACTGAGGAAACAAGCACAGATGAAGCAACTCGACTCCAGCTGCTTCAAGTTGCTCAGTGGATAAATAGGAGTAGTGTTTGTTCTGGTAGGCAAAGCTGCCTCTCGACTTCCTGCTGCAGTGCTTGCAGTAATAAACTCGTAAGGTCTTTGTCCTGTAGATACTGTTTAAGTGTCAAAGCTTCACCTTAAGTAGGTCCATATCAGAAGAGGCAGCACTCTTACCTTTGCATGGAAGAATTCAGATGCTGGGCATCACCAAAACCAGGAAACTTCATTCACATCCTTGATCACCTACTGTTAATATGTCCTTTAGCTTTCACATGGAAAGATTTTAGTTGTCTTGGACAGTTGTGATGATGCCCTTTTAGGAGAAGCAGTAGAAACAACTTGCTAGCTCTATAATTTGATTTAAAACCTTTCTTCAGTCTAAAAAGCTGACTGATTGCTGCAGGGAATTCCAAAGTTGATTTCCTACTAACACCATTTTTCACACCCAAGACCCTTACACTCAAAGAAACTGAATGGCTCTTGTGAGGGTTGCTTACTTTTTGTGAGTAGAGGTCTCCAGTTAAGAGACTAAAAAAGTAAAATAGTCTTGAGTCCTACTTTAAGGCTCATATTGTAATTTTTTCTGCAGACTGAGGATATCAGACTTGAACCAGAACTTTATGAGGCTTGTAAAAGTGACATCAAGAATTACTGCCAGAACGTGCCCTATGGCAATGCTCAGGTAATGGAATTTGTTAATAATTTACAATTTAATTTGTACTTTCATTTCAGAAAACTTTTGAAGAACACTTTTGCCCCTGTAAGTGCAGCTTGAGGTTTTCATTTTGATATCACTCAAATATTTTGGTAGTACTTCGGAATGTTAATTTCTTTCTTTTCCACTGGTACACAAGCATTAAAACTGGGGGAATGCAATGGTGTAAGCACTTCATTCTTCAGTTAATGCTAGTTTTAAGCTATTTGCAGCTGGTTACTGCAAATGTTGCTAAAGATTTCTTAGGATGACATTTGCGTTTTTGGAATAAGTCCAAGAGACCCTCTTCATCTCATTAAATCTTTGTGAGAAGATGAACTTAAAGCAAGTTCTAGAAATAAGCTTTGGTAATGACTTTAATAAAATCTAGGCATTGGGATTTTAACTGTCCAAATGAGATGAAGGTGGTCATTAGGGGAACACATGGCTGTGTATGACAGAATCATATCAACAGTGTGTCCATTATGCCTGCAAAATGTGTTGTAGATTATTGAATGCCTGAAAGAAATCAAGAAGCAATTGAGTACACGGTGCCACCAGAAGGTGTTTAAGCTGCAGGAGACAGAGATGATGGACCCAGAACTGGACTATACACTCATGAGAGTCTGCAAGCAGATGATCAAGGTAATGGTAGTGTGCTCATTTAAAAGGGTGAGGTTGGGATATAAGAGCTCTATCAGCTTTGAGCTTCCTGTAAAGGCTTGTTACAACACTGCTGTGCTCTTTCAGAAGTATGATTGCTTTTTTGCAAAGTAATCAGTTTCTTAACTCTGAATCAGGCTGAGGTTTCTTCAGGGCTCTTCTCTTTCAACTTCCTGATCAAAGCCTGTGTGCTAATAAATTTGTCTTCCCAACTGCCAGCAGAATTGAGGAGGGAATCTTTGCTGAGGCTTCTAATACAGTTCTCATCCAGTCAGTTTGGATTTGGATTGGCTTTTAGCAAGGGTGAAGAAGTTACGATTACAGAGAAGAGTAAAATCTTCAGCTCACTGCTGACCTGGTGCACACAGACTTTTATCAAACTGATAGAGCAAGCAAAATCATGCAAAACTTAAAATTAGAAATGAAGGCTGGAAGTGGTACCACGTAGAAAGCAGCAGTGAATGTTCATATAAGACACTCTTTCACAGTAGCCAGAATTGCAAGCCCTGAAACACTGGTACGTGTGGTCCGTATACAGTGCCCTGACTCTGTATTTTAGCTGATGAAGAACATCTTGAAAGTTATTTGCTCTTCAGTGCAGACACATGCTTTTAAAAAGAAACCTGAACTCATCAAAATAGTGAGGATTTGAAGATGCAACAGCCTTATGTTACACCCACAGAATTAGTTTCTAACAAAAGGAATTAGTACCTTGGTCTGAATTTTGGGTGAGCTGGTTCACTTTTGACTATCTGATTCAAGGGGGGAATGGGCTAATTACTGTCAGTGAACTCCTCTCTGCTTTCTCCTTATATGTGGTCTTAGTTTGCACTGAGTGGTACTAATGAAGTCTTCACTGTTGTTTTGTCCAAGCAGCATTTACGCAGAACAGCAGTATGTGTATAGACTTAAAAGATTGCTTTTTTACTTTCTAAAATAAATGGGAACAAAAGTAGTTGAATATGAAACCTAATTTGGTGGGTATTTCTTTCCAAGTGTGCTTTTCTTAAGAATAGAAAATAAAGGCAATTTGCTTTTGATAAAGCCAGTCAGGACTGTACAGCTCAGTGCTCAGTCTGTAAGCAGAGACATTAATGCCCATAGTCAATTCAGAGAGCAGCACTGAAATGTTGGGGCTAGGCAGTGTGGCTGTATACCTCTCTGTTGGGCAGGTGATTATTCCCTTCCATGAAGGAAGCTGCTTGTTGGTTTTGGTTTTTGTTTTTTCTAGTGCTTTTAGTGATGAAACTTGTTGGGTTTTGGGGATATTTTTTTTTGTAGCGCTTTTGTCCAGAGGCGGATTCAAAAAACATGTTGCAGTGTTTGAAACAAAATAAGAACAGTGAAGTGATGGATCCTAAATGCAAGCAGATGATTACCAAGCGCCAGATTACACAGAACACAGGTATCTTCTTCTGAAAAAAACCCAGAACTTGCTTGCCCGAGGTGTTCAGCATGGCAGGAAAAGTATCAGTTTTGTTTTATTCTCCTTTGTGGTTTTATGTGTACACGCTGACCTTAGTCAGTGGGTCAGCATGTGTTGCTGAATCCTCTTATTCCTGAAGCTCTTATCTCACAATTTGAAATTCTATTATGAAAAAATACTATTTTTCCCCAAAGTTATGTTCCTTTATGGTATAATGCCATCCAGGAAATTTCTATCCCATCTCTTTTTGGAGTGTTACGCTCTGTAATCTGAAGAGATGTGTGCTCTAACGAAGTTCTGTCATCTCTCCTGGTTAGATTACCGCTTAAACCCCGTGCTCAGGAAGGCGTGCAAAGCAGACATACCAAAATTCTGCCAAAATATCCTGAATAGGGCTAAGGATGATACAGAGTTGGAAGGACAAGTCATCTCATGCCTGAAGTTGAAATATGCAGACCAGGTGAGTAGAGCTGGTGCCTGCAAATGAGAAAATGTGCAGGATCGTGCTGATTAACAGTCATTGAAAAACAAATCAAACTTGGTCTTGTGGTGTGTGCAATGTATGTAACAGGCTATACATAAAGGAGGTTTTTATGTTCCTATACAAGTATTACAGAATACTGGTTAATGTACAAGGTGGTTGATTTCCGAAGGTCATTGAGTGAGTTAATGACTTTCTCCTGCAAATAGCGTCTCTCTCCAGACTGCGAGGACCAAATTCGAGTGATAATCCAAGAATCAGCCCTTGATTATCGGCTGGATCCCCAGCTTCAGATGCACTGTTCCGACGAGGTAGGAGAGTAACTCTATAGCTGCTTTTGCAGGATGAAAGCTCCCTTTGTGTAGCGGATTTTTGTTTCTCAAAACACGAACTTTCCTAATAACTAAAACAAAAAAATCCCTTTGAGCTGCTTCTAGCTAGTCAGATTCTCTGCTTGTGACTTTTGCCCAGTGTGTAGGAATTGAATTTTCCTGTGCAGTGCTAATATGAAGTTAATTTTTTCATCTGGGATCTCATCAGTACTTATGACTATGGAAAAACGCTTTTTTCCTGTTGTCAAAAAAAAAGTCAGTTCTCTGGTCTTGCCAGCCTTAACTGGAATACAGTCAGGCTTTTTGTTTTCACTTTTGGTAACAGAGTTGGTCATGCTTCCAGTGTTACTTACTTCATGCTTTCACATTCTTTCCATGCTGTTTCCTTCCCTGCCCTCCTCCTCACTACAGCGATATTGACTTCTTGCTGCTGGGTTTCAAAGGGTTATGCATATTGCATGAGCCAGGCTGCATTTGGCTTTGGGGATTTTAGGGGGGAAGCAATCTCATCATGTATTCTTTAGCTGTGCCCTGTGATGAGCTAACATATTGAGATATAAATGTGCTAAAAGGCAGAATGTTAAAACACCTCTTTCAAAATAGATTTCCAGCTTGTGTGCAGAAGAAGCAGCAGCTCAGGAGCAGACTGGGCAGGTGGAAGAATGTCTGAAAGTGAATCTGCTGAAAATAAAAACTGAGATGTGCAAGAAGGTAAAGAAAATAAATTGAATGTGCTCTAAAAAGCTCCTATCCCTGCAGAAGTCTTTGATTTTTCCAGATCACAGCCTAGGTCATGTTCTAGCTAGTATGCGGCCAGAGTGCTGAAATTTCCCTATACATCTTGGTTCTGGCCTGCAGTGATTCAATTCACTTTCAATTTGCCAGTGAAAATTGTGCTGGGAGTTTCTCCTTTGCAATTCCAGACTTGAATCCTTTCTTGATTATGGTTTCTTAAGGTTCTGTTACTAATCTGTTTCTTCATGTTATCTCCATTGTAGGCTTTCCTAGTCCCAGGCTGTGTGATCGAGGACTGTATGAATTGTGCCGTGGCTAGATTTCAGTTCTAACTGAAGTAGTCCTGGCATATTGATGTCATCTTTTAGATTAATATGAGTATTTTAAGGAACACTACAAACCAATTAATTAAGCCTAAACCAGCATTCATAGCCTTATCCAAGGACAGTGGTGGATTTTTTCACGATCCTGGATTTAAAAAGATGATACACCTTTCAGAGTCATTGATCAGCATGAGTTTTATTCTGTCCCCTTTTTCTGAGATGTACTTGAAATTTTCTCCTCCACAGGAAGTGCTCAACATGCTGAAGGAAAGCAAAGCAGATATATTTGTTGACCCGGTACTCCACACAGCCTGTGCCCTAGACATCAAACACCACTGTGCTGCCATTCCGCCAGGGAGAGGACGCCGTAAGTGCTCGTGCTGTACTTGTGTAACCTCTCAGTCCTGAGATATTTAACCTGCATTTTCTTACCAGCATAATCTTATGTACAAGATATTTCCACCAGTCATTTGTGGGCAGCAGGATGGAACAGCAGCAGAAGTGTTAGATGAATGGATGTCAAGAAGTCTTTCCTTGTGTCGAAGGCAGGGCCTAGTCCTCAATCCTGATATAATATCCTTGTAGCCTTATCTGCAGATTTAATGAGTGTATTTTATGTGCCATCATTCTTATGATTGCTGACAATAGTGTGTGATAGCAGATCCATAGACCTTCTGTAAAATCGCTCCTCAGTTAAATTCCATTGAAAATGAGCTTTTAATACACATGAACTCATTTTTCAGTGAGGTTTATCTCCCACCTTGTATCAGCTTCACACAAAATCCAGCTCCCACATTTACATGAGACAATGTTCTATCAGACCGTATCAAAAGCTGTCCTAGAACTAAATTCCTTTTCTTACAGCAACAAGTTAGTTTGGATTCACAAGATTCATTCTAAGCTAATTTCCTTGGTTCTTCTTTCTTTGTCAGTCTTTGGCCATGTTTGGCTTCTTCATTTCAGTATTTAAATTTAAATTGAAGTATTTTGGAGGGTTTTTTTCTTCTCTGCTTAAACATATGAGTCTTTTCTTTTCCAGCATTGCAGAGGGTAAGTAATCATGACTGCACTAAGTTCTCATAGCAGCTAAAGGCTATGAGACTTCATCAGCTGTTCTAAGTCGTCCAAGACTGAGTTCAGCAAGTTCAGACCACTTGAAACATAATATATTTAAGTGTTTCCTAGCCCTTTCTTTTCCTGTTTGCGGTCAAGCTCTTGCATTTTGTTACTGTTAATAGGTTAGCTACTTGGATAGGATGTGGGGCTGTTCAAGGAAAACTAGTGGGAGAAAAAAGTTCTGAATTTTCCTATCTTATGAAGTTTATCTGGCATTAAAAATAACAGACAAGTATTTTCCTGATCGTTATGTTTCATGCTGGTTATTGAATGCATTTCTGAAATTCTGGATATCCTTTATTTGTTCCCGCTTTGTCATAATTCTTTTGATGTGTGTTCTGATGTGGTTGCACTGCAGGTCTGCAGGAATTTGCAGCTTAGAGGGCTCTGCCTGTGAGTGCTTGAATTGACAACTGTGCATTAAAAGTCTGGAGCTGGTTTAACTAAGTCTGTGGCCTGTTGGCTACAAGCTAAATAACTCTTCACTGCAAAGCAGAATACATCTAATTAGGGATTAGTCAAGTATGGTAGCATGGAAATAAAATACAAAATTTTATGTTGATGTCTCATATGAGCATTTAACGAGCTTATGAGTTAGTTGGCCAAACCCCTCTGTAGGCACAAGAACGCTGTGATCCCATTTCCTTTTCACAGGACTGTGTGAAAACTCAGGAAGTTAAGCCTTTCAAAATATATTGTTGATCAAAAACTCCTAACAAGCCTAAGGAGATAAGATTGTGCTTTTCTGAACTGAATTTGATCTTAGCTCTCTCTAAAGGCTGGTGGCGTGGAGTTCAGAGTATACAGCTCGTTGAATGTACAGATTTAAAAGACTTCATAAAATCTCATGTAAACCACGTGAATTATATATTGGATACGTACTGTAGTTTCTTTTTGGAAGTCAAAATTCTTTGCATCTCCAAATGCAATACTGATCATGAATCTTGGTGAAATTGCTAGCCTCAGGCATAGTCTGCCAGGTCTGTTTAGAAAGCCTTGTAACCATCAGCCTACATGAGAATGGAAGAGCCCCTCTCTGCACCATGTTATCAACACCACTGTTGCTATTTTGTAACACCATCTTCTGCACATTACAGAAATGTCATGCTTAATGGAAGCTCTAGAAGATAAGCGTGTGAGGTTGCAGCCTGAATGCAAGAAACGCCTTAATGATCGTATAGAAATGTGGAGCTATGCTGCAAAGGTGAATATGTAAACAAGTTCCATTTTTTATGCCTTAGATCTCTCTGTTGCAAGGTATTTATGAAAAACTTCAACTGTAATGAAATTCTTGTCTCTGAATGAAGTTTAGTATTTTGAGTTTGGTCCAGAAAAACTGAAATCAGGTCTTCTTGGAACTTATATCTTACTCTCACTGTGTCTGGGATGCATCCCTAACAATGCAGAATTAAACTATCTTTTGTGCACACAGGGCTTAGTCTCCTGTAGAGAAGTTGTGGGGCAATGAAATAGGGGCAGGAAAACTTCCTGTTAAAAGGTGCCTCCTGAACAGCAATTCCTTCAGGTGAATTATTGCAGGCCTGCTTTTTTCTGGTTCAGGCCAACTCTGATGATGATAGGAGGCAATAGCAGTACCTGAGACTAAAGCTGGTAAATTTCACAGCTGAGGGTTGCATAGAAAGCACAGCTTGGCTCATTTATTCCCTTTTCACCTCCAGGTTGCCCCAGCAGAAGGATTTTCTGACCTTGCCATGCAAGTTATGACCTCTCCGTCCAAGAATTACATCCTGTCTGTGATCACAGTTGGCATCTGTGTACTCTTCCTCATCGGCCTGATGTGTGGACGCATCACCAAGCGGGTGACAAGAGAGCTCAAGGACAGGTAGAGCCTGGATTGCCTGCTGAAGAAATGCCTGCCCAGTGCCCAGTTTTGTACAGCCCTCCACTGTATAGTCTACCCACCCCCTCTTGTGAGAGGAGAATAAAAAAAAACAAAAAAAACAAAAAAAATTAGAACAGCAGCAGGTGTTGGCTCAGTTTTCCCATCCTGGATCTCATCCGTGGCATCTTCATCCTATGAAAGTTTGTGTGCAACATTGACAGCCCAGCCAGCAGCTTTTTGTTACCCCTTTGTTAGCAGACTCTCATTTACCTGCCTGTAGACAAGTCTCTGTTGTACTGTTGGAACTGCCTTCACTCTCCAAATCAGACTGATATGACCTGCAGCTCAAGCAGTTTTTAAGTAAATTTTTAAAGACAGACATATGCTGCATACCGACTATATGATTTAGGTAATGGTTCATACTGAAATCTAGTCATCCTCTGTGGCTGGGTGAAGTTGAGGCAGGAAATTAAAGGGTAAATTGCATCTTACACCACAGTTGGCCTTGTTTTGGACATCTTGCTCGTCTGTGTAAAGCATCTTCAGAGCATAGTCTTGGACAACCTAAGGACACCAATCACTGGTGTCATCTCCTAGTGAATATCCTGCTTTTGTGACTGTGGATTTTTTTGGCTGAAAAGATGTCCTCCCTTTCTTCCTCTTGCTGCTTGCAAGATAGAATAAAATACTGACCAGGATTGAATACTCATATGAGCTGTACAACTTGTATTTCAGTAGATTAAAGACACGATGTAGACACGAGGTGTGTAGAGCCTGTCAGTAGTGAACAGTGTCAGTGGGCAGGAAGTGCTCTGAGCAGTTACTCGGTCAACTTTTTTATTAGCCATGATGCAGTAAAATTCTAACACTCCTTTTATTTTACCTTGCTGCTGCTAAGCCGTTGCCCTCCCCAATTAACTGTGTGTAGATGGTATTGATGCACTGGCAGTGCAGTGCTCTGTCAGTGATGCAAAAAGCACCAGAACACTCAACATGCTCTCTCTCCATATAACGGTTACTTGTGGGTTAGCGTTTGTAACCACGCTCTGGGTCTTAATGGTTTGAATGGTAGCACTGAAGAGTGCTTTTCATTTCCACAACTGCAGTTGATGGTGATAACACCTGGCAGTTTCCTGGGATGTAGAACACAGGTGCCGGTCCAGAATGCCAAGCAGAAGTGGATGGAAGAATGATAGTGTGGTATGAAAAGCAGAAACATCTGGATCTTTAAGGGAAGTAGCTTTTGCACAGTTACCATCAACATGGCATTTATGCTATGTATAGTTATACTTCCAGAACTGGATACTTGCACCCAAGAGCCCAAAGAAGGTGTTTTGGAAAAGCTGCACCAGTAGTTGTGGCCTCTTCTTACTATCACCTGTGTCCCTCAACTACAAGGAGGTGTGGAGCTCATAAGACACGTGCTTTAACTGAAACATGGAGTGTGTTGATGAAATCCAGGAGACGCTGCATGAGAGTCGATGTGTACAGGAGGATATGTTTTATTCACATTTTAGATGTGCTCTCCTATGTGTGCTGTGGTAAAAACCATGTGCCTGAAACTGTGCAACTTAGGCTGATGCTTTGAACTGTAACTTTATTTTCCCACTTAGCACACTACTAGGTAAGACCTGGTGTTTCCATTTCTCCCCATTGTTTTCTAGAAGAACAGTGGAGGTGGTTTTGAGACACTCCAGAGTGTGGACCAGCTGATTCTGGTGATGCTGTGTATACAGAATGACATATACAAAATACTGTGAGCTTTTGCTATGACATTTTTGCTGAAGCTTTTTGCAAACACACCTTCATCCCGCTCTGAGGATGGTGGCAAACTAATATGGGTTTAGACTTGCTATGCTAGTGAGTCTCACAAACACTTCTGGTTTTGTAGCAAAGTACTGTGAACACAAGCAAGCAGCAGTGAAAGCCTGAGTGATGAAGTTTCAATGGAGAGTTAGTGTATGGTAGGATTGCAGTTAAGTGGTGAGGTAGAACTGAATTTAAGCCTGAATTCCTTTTCTTGCCCCACTTACCTGGTGTTAAGGGAGCTTGACTTGGCCGTCTGTCAGCATGAAGTGGAGCAGAAGAGAAACAGTTAATCAGGTGTCTTGAGGTAGCACAGGTGTGTAACTCCACAAATATTAGTTTGGCAATTAGAAGTGTGTGTTGTATCACTTGACTGAGTGTTGAAATGACTGCTGTCGAAATGGATGTGCTCACAGAGCTGCCAGCAAGGGAAGTGGGATCTTGGTGCAGCCTTGCTTGCTGGCATGAGTCCTGCTTCTCCAAAATGTCTGTCAGGCATAATTAAATTGCCATTGGAGGGCTTTTTTTAAACTGTTGTGACTTTTTGAGAAGGCATTTTGTAACCTGATTAGCTTGGAAAGCCTAATTAGATGGTTTATTGTCTAGAAATAGCATCTTCCACTAAATTCCAAAAGACATTGCGGTGAAAATTGTAGGTTTGTAGCCATAGTTCTGAATGTAAACCCTGTTCAGCTCTGAAGGTGACTTTCTTTACTTTCAGATTTAAGGCTTTCTGGTTTTTTTTTCCTTTTTAATTTGGAGAAGGTTATGGTAAGGGTGCCCGGAGCCTGGCATTAGGAGTCCGTGCTCTATGGTGGTGTTAGTCTGTGGTTGGTGGTGTTCTGCCTATGTCAGGCTCACCTGGGAGTTCAGTTTCAGTGTGAGTGTGCTGGGATGGTGTTACAGGTGTGTGGCTTGAGGCCCTTGGAAAAAAATGTAGGATACTAAATAAACCTTTTGTCACAGTAGACACCAGACCCACCTTTTAAAGGATGGATGCTGGCAAGGGGTCCAAGCCATTTTATCATTGAGCATGTTATCTTTTCACGTTTTAAAAGGAGGTCTCCTACCACTGGTGATGACCAAATCTACTTTTTTCTCAACTAAAAATCTACCAGTCACAGTCTTGACGCATTCTCCTCCTTTTCATGCATACCTAAAAATCTAGAGGTTTCACAAGCACAGAAACCCACAGGAGTACTGTTCCAAAAATAACTGGTTTTGCTGTTGCCAGCACATCATCTTGCCTGCAGGTAACCATTTTCCACTGCAGAGAAAGAAAGAATGAATCAGAGTCACAGAACAGTTTTGAGTTGGAAGGGACCTTAAAGCTCATATCATTCCAACCCCTGCCTTGGGCAGGGACACCTTCCACACTAGACCAGGGTACTCAGAGTCCCATCCAGTCTGGTCTTGAACACTTCAGGGATGGGGAGTCCACAACCTCTCTGAGCCACCTGTGCCAGTGTCTCACCACCCTTGTATGAAGGTGTGAGAAATGGTTTTAAGAAACACTGCTGTTGCCTTGAATTCAAGAAAGCCTTTTTAACTTCTCTGTTGTAATAGAGAGTGTTAGCAATAGCTGCAGTCAGCCAAGAGAAGCTGTGGAAGCCTGTGGTGTGTGGAAGAACCTGTGGTAGTGTTTCTTCTTCATAACCCTTACCTCTCACTGGAGAAGTCTGCCTTCCACTGAATGCAGTTTAGGAGATGGTTGTTGGTTGGGTTTTTTTTTTCTCCCGATCATCACAAAACCTTCTCTTGGAGAGCCAGATGCTCTCAGAGCGAGACTTGATGCTGGTGCTTAGGGCATGGATGGAAGAGCTGAATGTTTGGGATCTGGCAAGGTGTGCAGCTCTCCATTTGCTTCCTGCTGCTGTGAGGGTTAACAAGTTAGGCTTCCTAAATGACGGCATGTGCACGTGTCAGGAACTGTGCATGATGTGCACCTCTATACTTCACTCCTGCTAGCCTGTTACAGTTCATTCTCTTTCACAGTAATAAGCTTATTTATTGTTTACTTAGTGAGTCTAGCCAAGTCCTTTTGTGAGTTTCAGTGTGGGATTCTCCTGCCTCACTTTTGTCATTAGGCTGCTGGAGTAATTCAGATATGAGTGGGAACAAAATTCCTGGCACTTGAAGTACCGCCCAGCGCACCGAGTTAAGTATCGGTGTGTTTGTGTCATTGCAAAGGGCTGGAAAGACCCTAGTGAAGGTTGAATAATTCTGTAGCAAAATTTAGCATTTCCTCCAGAATCTGACCCTGTGATTGATCAGTGTTGCTCTGAAAGAATCCACAGTAAGTGCATTGTATGGAAAATAATGATGGTGACCGTCTCAAGTACGGAAACTAACTGCAGGTAGGTACGGAGATAAGAAATGTAACAAGCCAGAAGGATCCCTGGAATCCCATAATGTTGTAGAGAAATTGTGATGAAGTTGGATGGCGATTTCTGTTTAAACACAACGTTATTACTTAGTGAAAGAAGATTGTAGGTTTTTTTACTTTATCAGTTTTGTTTGGAAAAAAAGTTTTGAGGTGTGTATGAGTGCACAAGTGTGGTATGAAACCAGACGATTTCATCTAGCACTTCTGTCCCTATTTAAAGTACAGCTCTGTGGACTCAAAACAGCTGTAGTGTGGGTTTGTGTAAGAGCACGTTCCTAATTCTGGGGTTCAGTTCCTCCAGGCAGCTCCCAGGTACTGATCTTTGCGCAGTCTCCCTGTTTGGGAACCAGACCTGCCATTTTGCTTCCACCAGTGAGTCATGGTTAGAGGGGACCCAAATCACACACATGTGCCAGAGAGAATTCCGCTGGCATCGCTCTTTGTCCTGTGCTGGTGGAATTCTGCATCTGCTCTCTTGAGTTCCTGAATGCTGCCTGGGATAGGAAGGAATAACAACGTTGCTCTTCACTAGCCAGAGGCCAGATTTTCTCCTTCCACAACACCCAAATTTGATTCCATAGCTGACCAAGCACAAAGATCCCTTCCAGGGTGAATCGCTGCACCCTGAGATCCACCCCCTGCTGCCCCTCTATTGACTGAATTAGAAGTGCTCGTGTAGCTCTTGCCTTGGGAAATACTGAACTAGGAGAAAAGGGAAAGGTGTGACTGCTGCGCGTAGAAGCAGAGGATCGGAAGCTGTGAGTAAGGCGTGTGTTGGACTGGGCACGAGCCGGGTGTTGGGGGAAAGGGGCTCCCCAGCCCCCCCTCAGTGTACAAAGCAGACCCAGCAGATTCCTATGGTACAGCAGATACAGTTTGAACGTAGTCTCCTTTTTTTATTATAATTATTTTTCAATGTGACATTAACGAGACTTCTTTTTTGTAAATTGTTTCCCCTTTCTGTGTATAAATCCTGGCCACTCCTTGTTTCAGTTGTTTTTTTGGTTTCTTTTTTCTGGTTTTTTTTTTTTTTTTTTTTTTTACATGTCCATGCTGTGTAATTTTGAGATGTTACTGAAATTCTGAACATAATAATGTGCATTTTTTTTTTTCTGTACAGATGAAATGGGAGAATTTAATAAAAAGAGTCTGCAGGTTTGTACTTGTGGTGGTTTATTTCTGAGGGGACGCGGGGGGGAGGGGAGGTGGGTGAAGGGCGGGGGCTGTTTCGGCCGCGCCGCCGCGGCTGGGCGGGGCGGATGGCGCACGCGCAGTGGCGGCTGTCGCGCGGCGGCCGCGGCCGTAAAGCGCGGAAGGTCAGCCCGGCCTCCCCCGTCCCAGGTGAGCCGGCGTGGCCCCGCCGACCCCGGCCCCGCCGACCCCGGCCCCGCCGACCCCGGCCCCGCTCCGCGACCCCGGCGCGCCCTCCGCCGGCACCGCTCCGGGCCCTCCTTCTCCTCCCGGCCGCCCCGCAGCGCGGGGTCGGGGGCGAGCAGGCCGAGGCGGCGGCCCCCCGCCCCGGGGCTCCCTGACACCCCCGGTCCCTCAGGCTCCGGCACGGACCGGAGGCTGCGGGTGAGAGATCCCCCGGTGCTGCTGCTGCTGGAGCTGCTGCAGCCAGGCCCTGGGGTAAAGCTTGTGGTAAAGCTATCCCCGGAGGGGCCTCTCCAGTGCCCTGTGCCAGTTACTCTGATCACAGACTTCGTTTCCTCCTTCAGGTAAAGGCCTGGCAGCGTTAATAATCAAGCTTATTTTTGTGCCCTATTAATTTCTGCCTTTAGGAAGCATTGCAGAGCATGATCTGTGCCTGATGGGTGTTTCAGCTCTCCTTTTCACTGTTGTGAGGGCTTTTCCAACTCTCATCTTGTTCTTTGCTCATTGTCAAGTTGCACTGTGTCAAAACCAAAGGTGTAATGCTCTGTTTCTATTTAATGATCTAAGTTTAAATTCTAAGGGCAAGGTGGTTGTTTCAGGACTAGCTACCCTCCTGTTTGTTTGCTCATCAGCTTTCCCATGTCCACTTATACCCGACATACCATGCGATGTTTCCTGCTGCCAGCCTTGTGTGTAATGAGACTCACATTACCACTCATCTTCTTTTCCTTCCTAGAAGGAGTGGTACTGAGGTAACGCCTGAACACATCTAGGTGGTGCTTTAGGAAGAGTCATAAAGAGCTGCCGGGATGTTTCTCCGATTGCTGTCCGATGTCCAGTGGCGGGCAGCTCACCCGAAATGGAGGAGAATGACCAGCTCCCAGCGAAGTACCTCGACTACAGCAGAACCTCATCCGGTTTCCCTGCCGGCACAGGCACAGGTTGTCATCTGTGGTGGTGGAATCATGGGCACCTCTGTGGCATATCACCTTTCCAAGATGGGTTGGAAGGATATAGTCTTACTTGAGCAGGGCAGGTAAGGATTTCTGGTTAAAAACCCAACAAAACAGGACTTCTATGCTGAACAACATCTGCTGTAACATGTTATTTCTGTCTCTTCACCTGAACTAAAGTGAAGACCTGGAAATAGCCTTTTTCCCTGGGGGAAATAAGGTTATACTGAACATTAGTAACAGCACTTACTGCCCCTTCCCAAGCACAGGGCTGCTCTGCAAGGTGAAGAGTATCCCTTGTGTGACTGTGGTGGCATAGCCATGGCTCAGGGCCAGACTCCCACACAGCCATGCCATTTCCCTCTGCAAGACAGAGAGAAAGTAAGCTTGAGAAAACTTGTGGATCAGGATAAAGATATGGAGATTGTACTGCCATGGGCAAAACACACTTATCCTACGGCAAATTAATTTAAAATAATTACTCTATTTCATGCCAGTTAAAATAGATTCAGGTAGTGAGAAACAAAAACCAAACATTAAAACACCACCTTTTTTTCCTCTCAACTTCACTTCTGCAGTTCAGGGTCTTCTACCTCCCCACAAAGCCCTGAGAAACACTGGGGTGACACAGTGGGGTGTGGTCAGTACTGGGCTCCAGTGTGGGTCCTCCATGGGCTGCAGTTCCCATCAGAACTCTACTCTGGTGTGGGTTTTCCATGCACCACAGTTCTTTCGGGAGATATCTAGCTGCTCTGCTGTAATCACAGGTGATCATGTAAAACAGTGCAGCTGGCAAAGGTGATGAACCGTTTAAAGAGAACTAAAAACCCACGTTATTCCTCCAGCCCCTGCTGACCTCTCAAAGCAGGATGCCATGTGTGTCTAAAGCATTGCATAGCCAGCAAAACTCCAGAGACTGCAAGAGGTTGTAAGCAGGCATCACTAAAACATTGCCCTGTAAGCTGGTTAAATTCTCAGATTATTCAGCTTGTTGGAGGATTTAGTGCCTGTCTGTAAAACAGCCAAGGCTGTTATGGTTTGGTTGAGCAGATGTGCCCTCATATAGTTGAATCAGCTCTCTGTAGCAGAGCACATAGTTCCTGTTGAAAACTGTGCATCCCAACATTTCCCCTGTTGTTTTAGACATCCCTTTCTGAGGGGCATTCATGTTATTTTCATTAAGAAGTATGGGGGATCCTGGGCATGAGACACCGCTGAGACTTTAGGGTTTGAGGAGGTGTTTATTGCAGCAGCTTCTAATGTCCTAAATAAGTGCTGGACTGCATATTTGTGATCTACTTTAGAGCTTCCCACCTGATACTTCTTTCAGGAATAATTCATTGTGGTTCCTGGAGTTTGTGTGGCTGGGAAGCAGCAGGTTCTTTCTAGCTGCAGAGAGAAGAAATGGGGTATTCACATCTGAGACCTTGTGAGTGGGGTCCTTCTGAGCAAAGTGGGGTGCTGGGCTGCATTTGCAAGGGAGTGTCATTTTTGCTAGCGTGGAGCAGGCCATGAACAGCCTATTAAAGATCTGCAGTGAGTTAAGATGCTGTGCAGGCTCAGTCTGTGCATGCTCAAGGAGAAAGAGGAACATTGCAGTAGCAGAAGTGTCTTACAAGGAGCACAGCATGAGGAAACTGTTCTTCAGCTCTTTGGGTTGTCGTTGAGTAGGGGTGTAGCAACTGTTCCTTACCCAGCTGAATCTTAGGTTGAATTATTGAGAGAATGTAGACGTGCTAGGCTGAAAGCAGTAGTGCCAAATGGAAGAATGCATGATGACTTTAGCAGCAGCAAAGGTGACTTGGAATTATTGTGGAAGCAGGCTGCAAGGGAGATGCTTAAATCTAATTGCCTTGTCTTCCCCTGTCCATGCTGCATGGAGTTGTGTAGGTTTCTGTCTCTACAGAAGCCCTTCACCAAACAGCTCAATGGTTTAGGGACAGTTTTAGAAGGAACAAGAAACATGTGCCTGTCTATGGCAGTTGTTAGAGAGTGAGAGGGACTTGCTCATACTGTAATCTTCAAATATGCAAGACTCAAAGCCAGGTTAATTTTGATTTGAGGGAAATCCTGCTTCGGAGAAGGGAAAAGTCAGGCAGCTCAACTTAAGTATATTTTTTTTACAAAAAATGCTTTCTTTGAAAAATGTCAGTATTTAGGACTCATTAAAGAGAAATTGTCTTGGACTGCAATCTGTTTTCAAAAGTGAGCAAAAGCAAAATCATCCTAGAGGTTGTGTCATCCCTGCATCGTCCAACTTAGTGTTGCTCTATGTGTTGTGGTGAGAAGTTGCTGTGTGGTTTGTGCTGCCAGTGGAGCTGCTGGAGCAGCCTGGTGTGGAGTGTGTACCTGGCAGCTGTATGAGGCCCCTCTCTGCACCTTTTCCTGCAGGTTGGCTGCTGGTACCACTCGCTTCTGTGCTGGCATTGTGAGCACAGCCAGGCCCACGTCCATAGATCTGAAGATGGCACACTATTCAAACAAGCTCTACCAGCAGCTGGAACAGGAGACAGGAGTGCAAACAGGTACTGAAAGTGTCATTCACTGAGTAATCTTTGGGAAACTGAAGTACTGACACTGAAATGAGTGTGCTTTTACAGTGTCTTAAGGCCTGAAAGTCTTGTTCAAAAACAATACATATGGACTTAGTCAGATGCAAAGAGATGTCACTAATGTAATCAGAATGGGGAGAAGAGTATCAGATGGGCAAACTGAAGGCAGACTACCTGCAAATTGTGACAGTTTGCATGTTACCTGTAACTTGGGCAGACATGGGGGAATTTTCACAAGGACATGGAAAATATTATTGCAGTGACTGGAGCGAGTTGGCCCATTCTGTGTACTGATTCATTTCTGAAAATGAGAAGGCGGTTAACAGGAACACTGAAGCATAAGCAAAGCCATGTCTCTTACTGTAGTCTAGGCCTGGAAATAACACAAAAAGATTATGTTGAAATTCTCCTTCTCCCTCCAGAATGTTTGAGCATGTAACTGATAGGAAGAACTTGGTCACTGAAAGTTTTCTTCTGACAAAAACTTGTGATCTCTGTCAGACTCAATAGAGGTTAATAACTGTGCCTGCCATTAAGATGAGTACTAATTTAGTGCAAGTGTTGGAGTCACATAATATTTGGTTTTAGCTGTTGAAGTTTTATTCTTCTGAGTAGTTATTAGATCACTTTTTGGCCAGTAACTTCTCTCTCTTAACACCATGTGTGAAATTCAGGGGTTTTTTTGATAAACAGGAGTATATGAAGTAGAAAGAGAACACAATTAAAAATTAAATTGCCTTTTTAAAAAGTTCTCTCATGCACTTTTTAATTACTAGCTTGCAAGTGTTTAAAATTATTTGAGGATGTGGGATTTCCAGGCTCCTGAGTAGTGGAAGCAAAAAGTCTGCAATTATATTAAAGCAATGAGTCTGAGATGGAAAGGAATTCATGCTCCTGTCCAAATCTGACTTGACTTTGGTCATTGTCATAGGGTACATGAAGACAGGCTCTATTTCACTGGCTCAGACTCAGGACCGACTGATCTCTCTGAAGCGCATTGCTTCATCACTGAAGTACGTATGAGCAGGAAATACAACTCAGCTTCAGTGTGCACCAGCTCTCCTGCAAGACAAATGACATCGTGTTTCTTATGTTCTGTGGCAGTGTAATGGGAATACCATGTGAAATTATCAGCCCAAAGAAAGTGGTACAGCTCCACCCACTGATCAACATCCATGACCTTGTGGGGGCCATGTATGTGCCAGAAGATGCAGTTGTGTCATCTGCCAATGTGAGTCTGGCTCTGGCAACCGCTGCCTCACAGAATGGTAGGAGCTTTTTTTATCTATAGTGTGCTCCCCTGCATGATAGCTCCCTTCTTTCCATAAAAGAAAATTATGTTCTGCATCTCTTTTGATATTCTAACCGAGCACTGAAGACCAAAATTGTGTTGTTTCTGTAAAGCTCAGATTCTTTAAACCTGTTCATTTCTGAAAAAACAGGCCAAATTTTTTTTATATGCTGAATCTTTATAGGTTTCCTGGGATAGATCAAGCACCTGTTTGTTGTCCTTAGTGGTTACATATTTCTCTGAATAAGCACACACTCTTTCCTTCCTAGAACTGACTCATAATTACACATCAAAATAGTTAATTACCTACGAATTAAAGGGGTGACTAAGCCTTGTGGAGTATTTCATTGAGCACATATGCTTTGGAAATGTACTACAAAATGCTGTTTGCCCAGCACTTTGGCAAATTTGGAGTGATCTAAAAGTGGGAGAAAGGTTAAATATGATAACAGGGAATAAAGGTCATTAAGGATGAAAGTCTGTCAGATTGGAAGAAGCTTCTTAGGAAGATACCTCACTTAGTTTCTTTTAGCCCAGCTTGTTTTTGCATACTGCTTATTGATTTTTTTCCATGAAATGACAAATTTCCCATAAGAGAACCAGTCATGCCATCTGAAACTGCAGACTTTGTTGCATAAAGGAATTGTAATGGAAAGAAATCCATAGCTGAGACTCTTTTCTTTCATGATACTGGGGGTCTATTTATCACCCAGATTATCACATGGAAAAAAGTCTGTAGCTCTTCACAGTCTCAGCTTGTACAAATTGTACATGTGGTGTTTTACAAATAACAAGGTTTTGCTTAAGAATTACTGGGTCAAGAATAGATATTTGTCTCCAAGAGAAAATAAGCATTTTGGTTGAGAGTAAGGGTTTAAAGCTAACAGTCTGACACCTTAGAAAGAAGGCTCATGGCATACTGACTTTCTGATGTCCAGGTGTCCAGATTCATGAACGGACGAGTGTCAGTCATGTCACAGTCCAGAAGGGTCGAGTGACCGGAGTTGAGACTGACAGAGGGCGGATTCAATGCGAGTACTTTGTCAACTGTGCTGGCCAGGTTGAATTATTTAAAATTTTCCTCTTGTTTCTGTTGCTTAAGAATATGTGCACTTCCCTTTGGTACTTTTTTTGTTTTCCTTTGGGGTTTTTTAATGGTTTGTGCTTTGGCTTGGTTTACTGGAGTAGATCAAGTCATGTTACTCAGCAGCTTAGCCCGGCAGGGGTGTGAAGGAGGAAAAGCAGTGCTTGCCGTTTGCTGAGCACCAAAGGCTGGGTGTTAACCTGCTGAGCAGCCCCTGCAGCTTATTGTACAGCTCTGCCCATGGTCTCTCTGCTGGGAGCTTCACCCTTCTGACAGAAAGAATTTTGCATTGGCTGTTAGGGAGACAGTTAAGTCTCACCCTACCCTCTTATCTCCCTCCCCAAAAATGTGTTTGTTTTTACTCCTTAGTGTCATGTCTTCTCTGCTGGAAAATATGCCTGACAATTGCAGTTTCTCAGCTAGCAGCAACTGTCTCCCTTGTTAGTAAAGGGTCTTAGTACAGGCGCCTAAATGCTGACTATTCTGCTTCTAGATGCTGAACTTGGTGCTGACTTAGGTCTACAGATCTTAATTTGCTTTCATATTGTAAACTGGTACTTCTTAGTTTTGAGTTGGAGCCCCACTTTTCTAGTTCTTGTGTTGGGAATTGAAAACCAGTTTTTATCCAAAACAATTCAAATTCTAAGAAAAGAGAAAAAAATCATGTCTGTTTAAGGTCTGGGGGTCTGAACCAAATCTTACTTGGTCTTTTATGAAAGCAAAATCAGAGAGGTGACCTGTGCCTATGTCCTGCTTTTTTTTCCTGGAGCTGTTTTTTCTCTTTTCCATTCTGACCTGTGCTTTTTTGATTTCAGTGGGCCTATGAGTTGGGCCACTCTGGGGAGGTACCAGTCCATATCCCACTCCATGCCTGTGAACACTTCTACCTCCTGACACATCCTTTGGAGAAGCCTCTGTTGAGCAGCTTACCAAGTAAGGATTCTTCAGCTCTTCTCACTTTTCTTGGTGAATTATACCTGCCTTTCCAAGGTGACTTGTAGTTTGTGACAAAAAGACCAACCTTGGGCTATTGGTCCTCAGCTCATTTGGGATTATGAAGTCCTTCTCTCTGAACTGCTCTGAATATTCTTTTTCAGTGGTAGAAAGAATATCTTTCTTTACTCTTGGGAAAGCTTGTCCTGCAGGAAATTATTTTCAGAATTCATCAACTTAGCAGGAGAATGACCTTGACTCTAGCTTGAGTAGTAGTTGTGTGTGAGTCTTGGATTGTTGCATTTGTGGGCTGGAGAGTATGCTAGCCTTGGCACTGTGTTTTCCTTGCAGGCTGCTGGCCCCAAATGGCCCATCTATTCCTTTCCTCCAACTGAAGCTAAGGCTTTACAATGGCATTTACATGTCTATGAGCTGTAGGGGCAACCCAAACACTTGAGGTAATTGCTCCTCCCCCATGTTCTGGCTTTTGGATCTCTTTAAAAAAAGCCTTTGTGTTTGAAAACTGTGGTTGTGAAGTAGAGAGCTTTATTTACTTACTCGCAGTTGTTAGCAAGATTTTCTGCTTCTAGTGAGTAATGTATATACTGTCCAGGGAATTCAGATCTCTGGCCAGAGTCCAAGTGCTTCACTTTTATCTGACTGATTAAAACCCTCGCATGTATATATATATGTATGTATGTATATATGCACATATATATATATATTCTCAGCTTTTTCCGTACATGGCAAAAATTGCTATGGAACATGTCAGGTGGAGTAACGTAAATACTTCAAGTTGACACTACCAGTGGAAGGAGCAATCCAGACCTGACTGCTCGTCCTCACTCCAGTACTGCCCACCTTCTTTGTGCTGGTGGCCCGCAGTAAGCTGGATCTGTTAAAAATTAGCTGTTCTTAGAATAGGGAGAGAAAGAGGGGCAGGGAAGGACATGTCTTGGTGGAACGTATGGTCTTGGGTGCAGTTTCAGTGGAACCAAGCCAGTATAATAGTTTATCAGTGCCACCAGGAATCTGAATCCCTCTTATGTCCTCTCGCTCCTGGGAACACTGTCCTGCTGACTTGGGGCTCCTCAGGTTCAATTCGGTTTATTGTACTATCCAAAAGTTAATATGCATGGCTGTGGTGGGAGCTAATGGTTTAATCTAAACTGGCTCACCAGGGTGTCATGTGAGAACCAGAATGGTCTGACAGCGTGGGGCTGGGGGACTGAGACTATCCCTTCTCATGTCAGGAGACTGCTGGCTTGGCCTGGCATGTCACCAGCCTCCTGTTGTTGGTGTTTGTGGGACAACAGCCTGAGACAGATATCCCTTCTCTCAATTCCCTTCCCACCTGTTTTCTTCCCTCTGCAGCTGTTTTCGACCCTGATGGCAGGATCTACATACGCAACTGGCAGGGTGGCATCCTCTCAGGAGGCTTTGAGAAAAACCCCAAACCTCTCTTCACAGAGGGACGGAACCAGCTGGAGATCCAGAACCTTCAAGAAGACTGGGATCATTTTGGTATGTTAGGGAAGAAAGGTTCCCACAGCAGTGTAACACGTGGCTTCAGCAGAAGGCAGAGTTCACGGCAGTGCAGGCTGTCGTTGACTTATGGGAAAGACAAACATTCTCTCAAATTCACTCATCTCTTCATTTGTCAGTAATTTGCTGAAAAACCCTTTACCAAGGGCTGCAGTACCTGAAGGGAGCCTACATGAGAGCTGGAGAGGGACTTTTGACAAGGGAACCGAGTGCTAGAACAAGGGGGAATGGCTTCCAAATGATAGAGGGCAGGATTAGATAAGATATTAGGAAGAAATTCTTCCCTCTGAGAGTGATGAGGCATTAGCACAGGTTGCTCAGTGTTCAAGCTCAGGTTGGATGGGGTTTGGAGCAACTTGGTCTAGTGTAAGATGTCCCATCCCCATGGCAGGGAGGTTAGAATGAGATGAGCTTTGAAGTCCTTTGCAACGTAAACCATTCCAGGATTCTGTGATTTCTGTGTAATACTTAAAAACACCCACTAACCCTCAGCATGTATTAACTTCCTCTAGAGCAGCAAAGTACTACATCAACTTGCCAGTGCTGCTCTTCCATTTCAGTTGATTTTTGATTGTCAGTGCCACATGCTGCTCCTCTTGTGACGCAGTAGATCAACACTGTTGACCTGCCACATAGCTGTGGTATTTTGTTTCTGCAGCTCTCTTCAGCAGGGACTGACAAGTGCATTTCTATCAATGGCAGTTGCTTTGTGGACAGAAGTTGGTATTGTGGCTTCCCAGACTGCGTCCCACCATTGACAGTGGTGGTTTATTATATTCCAACTGTTCTGTCTTTCTCTTCCCATTTTATTTGATTCTGGTTTTATACTCCATGTGTACTTTTACATGGAGGACTCTTTCTGTAGGAAAGAGCATAGCATGGTCTGCGAGTCCCTTTCTTTCCCAGCCACTCCTGCCTCTTTGATGCCCGGTAAGTTGGTATGTGCCCTCTCATCTTCAAATTTGCCTTATATTCAGGAATCCAGTTTTCCCTTGTGTCAGAGCTCTCTGCATCCCTTGAGAATGCACATGACTCTAGGCATGGATGGAATTTCACTGATTTCTTTTTTCAGTCATAATGTGTTCTTCCAGCTATGCTTCAGGTTAAACAGAATAATTTTACTTTTATTTCTGAGAGATAACCATACTGATACTCTAGAAGTTTAAACTCCAGGGGATGGAGCCAGGATGGGGTCTCTTTTGTGCTGGTATATGCTAGAGGTTTTTAGATCCCTAGATGCCTACAGACTTGCTTGAAGATACTAGCTTCAGTAATGTGTTGCTCAAGCTCTGCACCCACTTCATATTTGGTTTTCATTTGGCTGAAATGAAGAGGCACTGCTTGCTCCTACCCCCAAATTGCCCAAGTTTCCAAAGGAGCTGCATGCTATGTTCCAGCATTGCCCTTTCATCTGTTCGAATGTGCTGAACAGTTGAGCAGAGTCAGAGCTTATTCAGGCAGTATTTGATCCTTTTCTGGGACCGCAGTTCCTGGGGTTTGAGCTCTTGTATTACTGCTTTGATCTTTGTCGTTGGAACACCTTTTGATTTTAAAATAGGCTGTGGAGTTGCTTAAATTGGACTGGGTATGAGAACAAATCCAGCACTGATCTCTCTTTTTATCAATAAAAAAATAGCCTGTAACTACAGGCTCTCACTCTGGAATTCTAATGCTTGAGAGAGGTAAGAGAAAGAACAGGTCAGAAAGACTCTTTCTGTTTGTAACTTCTTAGGTAATGTGAAATCTGATTATTTTACTGCTTGTGCATAAAGCTGAGGAGTGTTCTTAGGGCTGAATCTTGAGGGCTTTTATCTGGAGTACTAAGCAGAGGTAACTTTTGGGCAAATAGCCAAGTAGATATCTTATCCTTTTATTAATGCTCTCAAATGTCAAACTGTGAAGAGTTGCCGAAGGACTTTTCCAGCGTGACTGGGCAATGAAGCAGTGAGGAAATTCAATAAGGATAAATGTGAAGTGACACAAGTGTGTGGGGATGGTCTTGTTTTCACTATGCGACGTGATGGGCTTTGAACAGACCTTGCAGTTGTATTAGTTCTGTTCTGTGAAGGCATCAGCGCAGTAGCAGTCAAAGCAAAAGACAAGTTAGGAATTACTAGGAAAGGAGCAGAAAACGCAGTTCAGTATGCAACACTAAATCCTTGGTTTGCCAGATACTAGTTCTTGTTCTAGGCTGTTTCCAGAGGGTATCATAGGACTGGAGAAGGCCTGGTGGAAGAGCAGCAAGAGACTGATCAAAGCTTGGAATAGTTTCCAAGAATGGAGTGACTTGAGTGGGCTGGGGAAAGGAGATGACAGAAGGGAAATAAACAGAGGTCTATAGAATCTAGAATGAGGTAGGCTGGAAGGGGAACTGCTGATCACTGTCTCTTCTAATCCTGGAAGGCATCAAAAAAATCAAGTGTGAGTTTTAAAACAGAAGGCGGTGATTCCTCATACAACAAATTTTAACACATGGAACTCCTTGTCTATGTCTATTGGATTTTTTCATGAGGCCGGGGAAGATTGGTCTAATACTTAAAAGAGAGATCAATTTAGGGGTTTCTAAATAGAGAAAAATATACCAAATTTTTAGGAAATCCTTTGAGCTGATGGTAGGTGGAGGATCGCAGAGTGCATGGGACAAGTGTCATATAGATTTGCCTGTTCGTACTCCTTGCTAGATACCTATTTGATATTTGTTCCTATTGCTTTCCCTAACAGAACTGAGCAGTGCTCTTGCACTGTTGAAAACAGTACTGGGCTCTTGCTGTGGATCAGTATGGCTGCTTTTATTGTATGCTGTGTGATCCATTTTGAGTAGTGTGATTCCAGCAAGAAAACCATTTCTCCTGTGACTGTATCAAAACACGGAAGCAGTTTCTGCCTGAAGCAGCTGAAATACGTTGAGACTGAAGGCTGTGACTTTTTGTCTCTTTATTGTCTTGCATCCTAGGGCCACTTCTGAGTGCCCTCCTGCGCAGAATGCCGGGTTTGGAGACGCTGCAGATCATGCAGTTGGTGAATTGCCCAGAGTCCTTCACCCCAGACATGCGTTGCATCATGGGAGAGTCGCCCACCGCGCGGGGCTACTTCGTTCTGGCCGGCATGAACTCAGCTGGCATCTCCTATGGTGGAGGAGCAGGCAAGTAAGTGGTCTATCACTGTTGTGTGTGTAAGTAAGGGTTTAGCCAAGAGTCTGCTCAGATGATCCTTCTGTTTAGAATGTTCTGGTTGGTATTTGTCACCTCCTCTGACAAAGATTCCTCTTCCGTTTCTGACTTGAATGAAGGAGGGGAGCAGTGGCTGTGTTCTGATTATGTTCTCCTGTGTGTATTTCAAATCTATGTTGGATTCTCCTCCTGTCCTGCACACCTCTCCTCTGGCATCACATCTCAGTGAGCAGCTGGGGATCAAGTAAGCTTCCTTAAAGCTGTGTTGGGGAGGTTTAGGTTGGATATTAGGAAAAGGTTCTTCACACAGAGGGTGGTTGGATACTGGAACAGGCTCCCCAGTGAAGTGGTCACAGCACCAAGCCTGCCAGAGTTTAAGAAACATTTGGACAATGGTCTCAAGTACATAGTGTGATTCTTGGGGTTGTTCTGTCCAGGGCCAGGAGTTGGACTCAGTGATCCTTGTGCATGCCTTCCAACTCAGGATATTCTGTGATTCTATGATTCTATAACTGGTGTGATTTTTTTTTTTTAAGTGATAAAAGCTTAACAAAACGTATATTTCCTCATCTTCTGTGCTTCATGATCCCCTTTAATATATCATTTGATTGAAGTCTTTAGATCATTCAAGTTGACACAGCAGTTAATTCCTGTGAAAGCAGGGTGAATCTGTTGCTGATGAAACACCATATATGTGATGCCTGTGCTGACAGTAGTTTTAAGACTGTCCCCTACAGTAAGTTAGGTGTGGAATAATTTCCCAGTAAAATCCAGTTCCTGTGTTAATGCAGATACTTGGACAGGCATTTAAGTGTGATCTCAGCAGCAAAGATGCAGAATGATAATTTCTCCCTCTGATTCCCATTTAGTTTTGGTGAGCCAGCATTCCTTCTGCCACACAGCCTTCTTAACAAACTGCTTGCTTTTCATGCTGGGTGTTAGTATCTGCATTTGTCTTCACTGGTTTGTCTGTTGTCTAATAATTTAACTCACCAGAGAAACAACTCATGATTATTTTTCTGTTGTCACATGAAATACAGAGAATCTTTGCAGTGAGGTTCTCTTAAGAATCAAAATAATTTCCGAAGGTAAAAGCACTATTTGTCCATTCGTTTCTACAGCCCCAAGATAAACAGTTTGGCTTGCTAATGTAATTTTTCATGATCTGCTCCAAACCCCTTTGTTTTGCTGTCTGCTGGCTGTGAGCAGAGCCTTCTGCTCTGCTAAATTCTGAGTTGCCCGTGTCCTTCAGCTCTGGAGAATGCCTTCCTCCTTCACTGCTGGAAGTGTAGCTAAACATAACTTGGCTGTCACCTCGTGCTAAATGAATGCTGTCACCAGTGGTTTGTGGCCGAGCCTACACCAGGCACTGAAGAACAACAAAGCAGAAGCCTCAAACTCCAAATGAAATGTGCTTGCACTTCCTTTTGTATCGGAACCCAAGGATATGACACAGTGTCAGCCAGGTTACCTGTCCAGGCTCCGGCTTCGTTTGGCACATGTCCTTAACTTCCTGCTGCCCTGTATGCTTCATCCTAATGGACAATTAGTAATTTAGAAATCTGGTAGATGCATTTTATAAAGGGAAACTTCCCAGATTCTGCTAGTGTTTAGAATACCATGTTACATATCTTCTCTCTCCCTATTGTAAGAAATTCTCATGTCCAAACTGCTTTGCTTCTGACTTCAAAGCTACACTCTTTCCCTGAAGATGTTGGCTGATATCTTAGTCTTTATTTCTTCCATCAGGTACCTGGCAGAGTGGATGGTAAATGGGTATCCGTCGGAAAATGTCTGGCCTTTGGATCTGAAACGTTTTGGAACCCTTCAGAGCAGTCGTACTTTCCTCCGTCACCGTGTGATGGAAGTCATGCGTAAGTGAGGTCTTTGCATTCAGCTCTGGCCAGGCTGTCTCAAGATTTTCACTTTGCTGCACTGTCTCTCCTCTGCCATCATTCTGAGAAACATTTTCCTTCTTCTTGACCTCCTTTGTGGCAATACAGCTCCTTCCAAGGAGAAAGGAAGGGATGAGGGATTTTTTGTCTGCCAGCATTCTTACTCACTTTTCTAAAAGAATGCTGGTGGTACCTTGCTCTCCGCTATTTCTGTGCTTTGCCTCTGGTATAGGGAAATTTGTATGTATCTCTGTAGGATTCTAGCCTAAAAAAGCAATGCCAGGGTCTTAACTGGGAATGTTACACTGTCTCAAACATTGTTATTCTTTGCACATCATTACAGTGTGGGAATACCTTCACTTCCAACTTATGGCTGGGTGACCCAGTTATCTTGCATAATTCAGGAAGTCTTCGTAGACATACTGCTTTCTCCTGTCAGAGTTTGCGATAAATACCTTGCAGAATAGATTAGAGATGCCATTTTTCTTGTCTAAAGCCATGCTTTGTTTCCTCCAGTTGTTTGAATATCTGCCATATTGTCTGAATATTGTGGATGACTTCTTTTCAAGTTCGAAATAGAAGTATGAAGTGCTCCACAAGTTGCATAACAGGAACAATTACTTGAATACCAAGTCTAAACTAAAAACATATGTTCGGGTGAAAGCAGAGAAGTTCAGTAAACCTCTTAGCCCTGCTATATCTGGGGAATAAAAACCTTATGCTGCTTTGACCTTCTTCCCAGAAAAAATCACTTTATACTCTGGGCATTATTCTGCAGTTGCTTTCCAGTACAAACCTCAGTTCTGATAGCTGCAGAATCCCTCTAGTTTTTACAGAGTGAGCACTGTATACCATTCCTGCAGTGTTATGTTCCCATTCTAATCTAGTCTTCCCTCTACCCTCTCTTTCAGGAGTGCCAATACGAGATACTGCCAATAAATAAATTAAATTATTAGCTATGAGGCAGAAATGATGGAAGTGTTCAGTAAGAGATATTTGGCTTATCTTCAGTTTTAAGCTGTTTCTGACCTACGTAGAATTTTAACATTTATAAAGCAGTATTCAAACATCCTTGAGTTATTACTCTCCACTCATAACCAAGGAGGATACTTAGTGTTTATTAGGATAACTTGTTTTCTAAATAAAAATATTATATACTAGCTGAACAGATATAGAAGCCATTTGGAAAAGCTTCAATAATTACAAAAGGCTGAATTGCCGTTATTTAAGAAGGCAAATTAGATGGTCCCTTTAGCTGTGGGCTGCCTACCCCAGCATTAGCATTGTCAAAATATCTGATATAGTGCACTGCCAGGGAAGAATCCTGCATAATTAATGCTAGTCAGCATGACTTCATGAAAAATAGAGTTTTTGTTATATTGCAGAATTGTCATGAGACCATAAGTATCTATAAATATAAGTGTTCTGTGCAAATATTGTTACTCTGATTTTGAAGAGCTATAAATGGATCAAAATGGATTTGTGGCTTTTCAAAAACAGCAAAAGGAAGATTGGAGCTGTTTTGAGGGAGTTCTATTAATGGTTCAGATATTAGTAAGTACTGATAATCTGGAAGAAAAGTTTAGATAAAGATAATCACTTTGCCTAATAAAGGATCTTTATGACCATTGCAGCCCTCATGTGTGATCTGAAGGTTCCCCGCTGGGACTTCCAGACTGGCAGGCAGCTGCGCACTTCACCGCTGTACGACCGCCTGGATGCACAGGGAGCCAGGTGGATGGAGAAGCATGGATTTGAGAGAGTCAAGTATTTTGTCCCACCTGGGAAAGGTGAGATCATATTTTCCTCTGCCTAGTGCTTCCTGGTTGGTCTATGTAAGGTCTTGATTCATCCGGTTTATTAATTTTTCCTTCAATTCTTCTTTGTATTAGATCTGCTGGATTTGGATCACAGCAAAACCTTTTACAAACCAGACTGGTTTGATATTGTGGGTTCTGAAGTCAAGTGCTGTAAGGAAGCAGTTTGTGTTATTGACATGTCATCTTTTACCAAGTTTGAAATAAGTGTAAGTACCTAGGAAGGGACCACCTGGTAAAGGTGAGCTTTAGTTTATTATTGCCTGCTTTTGCAAAAAAATCTGTGTCCTATTGAGGATAGATAGAGGAAGTCGCACTGTATGGCCAAATTCAGGTTGTACCACAGTATTAAGCACAGATTGGATTTTGTCTGTTAAGGGCCCAGTTTATAGAAATACCAGCTTAGTCTATACATAGAATTTGACCTCCAGCACTGTGCCACTGTTGTATCCTGTTATGCTTGAGATGTCAGTGTCACTATCATCACAAATTGAAATAATTTGGGCCAGGACGTTGATGTGATCTTAAGCTGCCCCAGTGGATTTGTTTTGCTCAAGCAGCTTGTCTGACTTCCGCTTCCTTTTGATTCATGTAGTCCACTGGAGACGAGGCCCTGGAGAGTCTGCAGTATCTCTTCTCAAATGACCTGGATGTGCCAGTTGGGCATGTTGTGCATACAGGAATGCTTAATGAGAAAGGAGGGTATGAGAATGACTGCAGCATAGCCCGGCTCAGCAAGCGCAGGTGGGTGTGCAGACAACATCTTTAGCCATCATCCTTTGTGTGTTTGAGCCTTAAAGGACTTCCTCATGAAGATCTTAAACTTCTGTCACCACCCTGAACTAAAACGTCTCAGTTCTCCACCAATATTCCTAATTCAGTAAATCAAATGAAAGGGAGCTTCTGAACTTACAAACATTGGGGAAAATAAGCCTTTTTCTGGGATTACAGATGAACATAGATTTCCTCAAAATGTTAGACCTTCAGATGTTTAGTTTCTTAATTGAGATACAAATTGTTTGTAGCAATCACTGGAGTTTATTAATTAGGTAACCATTTAAGTGCAAACTAACTCCTGACCAACGTCTTTACTGGAATTGCACATTGAAAATACTACTTTTTGATTATTTCAATGTTCATTGCAGTGTATGTACTCTTAATTCTCATTTCTGCAGTCTCTTATCGTTCTTTTTGTGCTCTCTGATGCAAACTGACATGATCACAGGATTTTATCCTTAGACTCACCAGTTGGGGCTCTCTTTGGCATCCAATAAAAAGCTCTCTCATTTTTAAGAACTTCATGGCCATGTCCCAGCTGAGTGTTGGATTTATTTTTCTGGATGGTTTTCTATGTGTGTTGTGCACAGTATTGGTGTGAAAGCATTTTGTTGCTGCTCTTTCAATTAGAAACAGCTTTTCTTTCTCTTCCACTTCTGTCTGCATTCATGTATTGCTTTAAAGTATTGTCCTTCTCTATGTGAAACCAGTAGCTTCCCTCCTTGCCTAGTGATTTCTACAGATGGTATCTCTGTCAGTGATGTACTTCAACTCACAGTTTGTGTCAGAGACACACACAAGCAGCTCATTTTCCCATATCAAGTGGAGTTCTGTTTTTCGAAGCTGTTAATAACAACCACCATTGTGTGTGAAAAGACTTTTGCTAAAACAAGAAGTTGCTGTGAGAACCATCCACTCCTGTCAGTAGAAAGAATCACTGGTGGTGAAGAGCTGCAAGTCCCTTCTGCAAACCAGTTGTGACTTTTGAGATACCCTGTCAACTTTCTTCAGAACTCCCTGTGTTCCGCATCTAGTCACTTCTTGTCACCAGACCACTGGTAATGCTTGAAGTGTGGGATTTCTTTTCATGACAGATGTGATGGCATTGATCCAGAGACCTTAGCTGTGGTTTTCACAAACCAGCTTGTTTTCACCTCCCGTTAGCTTGGAAACGGCTGAATGGCTCGAGTAGTTGATGAACAAAGAATGAACTGGTTCACTTTGTGGTTGTTCATTCATTGTTTCTTGGGTTTGATTTATCTGTTCCAGCTTCTTCATGATTTCCCCCACTGACCAGCAAGTTCATTGCTGGGCCTGGCTGAAGAAACGCCTGCCTGATGACAGCAACCTGATCATGGAGGATGTGACCTGGAAGTACACAGGTAAGAAATCACTGAAAGCAGACCTCCTCAGACAGCTCAAAATCACAAATGGTGTCTCATGCTGCATGCCAGTTAATTGTTTAAAGTGCCTGGAGTTGCGATTTAGTCTCTTTTCCAAATATTTGGAGGAAAACAGCAGTTTGGAGACTTTCTTCTGGCAAGCCATGAGCAGGAAGACAGCATTCCTTTACTGTGGAGGGTTTAATGACTCTCTCCTCTGTTCTTAAATGTACACATACCTATTAATTCAATAAACACTAAGACTTCAGAAATTGGAGCACACATGCATGTTAGACACCAGGCAAGACTTCTCCAGTCTTATCCTAATGCTGTTTTGTTCCTCTCTTTAGCTCTCAATCTGATTGGCCCCCGTGCTGTGGATGTCTTGTCAGAGTTGTCCTATGCCCCGATGACTGCAGAACACTTCCCCTCTCTCTTTTGCAAGGTGAGTGACTGTGCTTCTGTCCTCATTCTCCTAGGTTTTTCAAAGCATGGGTGAAAGGAGAGGAAATATGTTTTGGGTAATTAGAGGAGAACTAAGATTTACAGGAAGGTTTACTGCAGTTACTGAGCTAGGTTGGTAAAGAACTCACTAGGCTCACTTGTCTTTGGGTTTGGCTTGCTAAATATATAGGTGAATATGCATTTATTTTCAGTATTCCTTTCGCTGTAGACTTGTCGCCATTTGATATCTTGACATATTTCATATAATCAATTAAGCTGTCAGAGGGGCAGCTGGGATTGGGGACTCAGGCGTCATTGCCTCCTGTCATGTTAAAAAGCTGAGCAGATAGCTGCTATTCAACTTCTGTCTTGTATCTAGAATACAACCTGTGTTCTGACCTAGTTCCAGGGCTTATTGCCAAGTGTCAAGAGATGACTAACAAGTCTGGATAATGGGACATCACTATTTGAATTTGGGAATTTAAATTCGTTGCAAGTATGTGTGTGTGGCAAAGGGGGAGAGAGGGCTGGGCAGTGTGGATGTGTTACACATTGTGCTCCTTCTGGATCTCTGTGCTGTGTTCCAGTTTGGATGATTTCACCCCTCTGATTCTGCAGGAGATGAGCGTGGGCTATGCTAATGGCATCCGTGTGATGAGTATCACTCATACAGGAGAACCTGGCTTTGTGCTTTATATCCCCATAGAGGTAAGAGTGCACTGCAGCCTGAGCTAATTAAAGCAGTTGCTTGCATGCATAATTGGAAACATTTTCCAAGTTGACTCCAGGTGATGAGATGTCTGGTTTGCCCACAAGAAAGCTGCCTGCAGGCAGCAGGGGGAGTTTCCCTGCTTTATATTGCATTCCAGTGGGGCAGAGCTCTTGTGCTCCCGTGGCAGGGGATAGTGACATTCCTGGTGGTGTCAGATGCTGCTGCTCTCTCCTGGTGCCAGTCTGTGTTTCACCCTTCCGTTGCAGTACGCCCTTCACGTGTACAACGAGGTGATGAACATGGGACAGAAGTACGGGATTCGGAATGCCGGTTATTACGCGCTCCGCAGCCTGCGCATTGAGAAGTTCTTTGCATTCTGGGGCCAGGACCTGGATGCTTTTACTACTCCTATGGAGTGTGGACGCGAGTTCCAGGTCAAGCTGGAAAAGGTAACCACCTTCTGCACTGGGGTTGGTGGGAGAGCAGAACTGGACTGAAAGGCTGCCAGCCAAGCAGATGGATGTGTTTTTATGGAGCTGTGTGCAGTAGCTGTAACATATATTCCTGTACTTCAGAAGGCTGCTAGAAATACAAAAATGCTCTGTCTTCCTCCTTCCTGGGCAGCATTCCCAGTGACCTGTGCCTGGCACTGCTTATATCTGCAGTGCTCAGTGTGGCAGAAGGTGCTCTGTACCTTACAGATGCTCAGAATTCTTGCTTCTCCAAGCTGTTTTCCCAATCTGATGAAGCAAAAGCCAGCCTGTGAACCCAGTGGCATTTAATGTTGTTAAATATGAGGCTAGGCTCCAATAACAGGTGTTCTGTATTTTTACTAAAACAAGGAAGTTCGTAGAACAGAGTTATATTGTGCTTTTGTGGTAGCAGGTGCTGTTGCTATCAGTGGCTTGTTTTGTTTCTTCCCTCTTTGCATGAGCCAAAACAAATGCTTGTATCAATTCAAGAAAAGAATATAGTGACTAAGGATACAAATTTCACATTAGTTACAGTTTCCCTCTGATTTATAAAGCGGGCTAGACTTCTGGAACAAGAAAAATGGCAAAAAGTGGAATGGAGACATGGTTTTCACTAGAGTGAAAATTAGAATGATTTTTTTAAAGACCAGCTTCACAAACATTTCTGTGTCTTTTAACATCTGGAGCAACAAACATGACAGAGAAGCTATCTGAGGTGGGCTTCTTGTGTATGGAGGCAGCCCATTTTGATAGGGCATAAGTTCCAAGTGTAAATTGCCCTTGTGTTGGCAACCTGGTCTGATACAGCTCAGCAGCTGCCACAATTTCTGTCCCTCTCATCAGCTGATGCTCCCTTTTCCCCACAGGGAATACAGTTTCTTGGCCAGGAAGCGCTGTTGGAGCAGAAGCAGAACGGGGTGTACAAGCGCTTTACCATGTTCATTCTTGAGGACCATGACACGGATATGGACCTCTGGCCCTGGTGGGGGGAGCCCATTTTCCGCAACGGCCGCTACGTGGGCAAGACCACCAGCAGTGCCTACAGCTACACCCTGGAGCGCCACGTCTGCCTGGGCTTCGTGCACCACTTTGATGAGAAGACAGGAGAAGAGCTGGTGGTGACGACTGACTTCATCAACCAGGGAGAGTACGAGATCGACATTGCCGGGCAGCGCTTCCAGGCCAAAGCCAAGCTCTATCCCTTCAGCTCCCTCTTCACACAACGGCGCCGCAAGGATGAGGTGGAACTGAGTGGCTACCAGAGGGAGTAGTGCTGAGTAGACTAGACCCACCCCTTGTCCCAAGCTGGAGTCTTCTCCCACCATCTTCCAGCCCTTTCTCCTCACCTCATATATTTCTTTCTTTTCCTTTCTTGTCTTGCAACTTTTAAACTTTTTTCAGTGTGTTACATTTTGTATATTTTAAAACTTTAATTTTCAAGCTTTCCCAGTCCTGTCTGTCTCCCTCTTTCAACCCTTGCCAGGCTGCCCTGTGCCACAGTGGTTGAAGCACAGTGCTCAACATTCAGGGATGCCTGTGTAGGAGTGAACCGCACCAAAGGCCCTGGCCTTCTACTGATGGGAAGGGTTGGGGTGAACCCCTGAGGACTGCACCCTTCCTCTCTCCTCTCCAGCAAAAGGCATGGGACGGCAGGTCTTTGCTGCTTGTGGTTCAGGTGGTGGCTGACCTCACCCTGCTCTCCACATACCATGTTGCAGAGGGGTCGGTGTGTCGATGCACACAGCAATAGAATGATCAGCTACCTCACTGTCATGAGACAAAGCATTGTGTGAGCACAGCCAAGAGACAGGTTTTGGTGTTGTCCAGCCTGTCAGTGCCCTCCTTTGTCCACCATTTCAGTTTTTCCCTAGCAGGGAGTCAAGTAGATTTAACATCAGAGTATTGAGATGACAGTAGCGCTGGTAAGTTTGTTGTTGGTGGGATTGGGTTTTTTGTGTGGGGTCACTGAAACTAAATGGCCTTCTATAAATACAGTCAAAGATCAACATGTGCATTTCACTTCTATAAAGGAATGTTGTTTTTTCTTTTTTATTAGCAGGAATACTGATTTCTAACAAGGACAGATGTTAGTGTTTAATGTTAAATGGGGGTGTTGAAATGCTGCTTCTGTTTAAGCTGCACAATACACAGTCTCTTTGGGGATTGTCTTTCACTTTGTTTATGTGACTTGGTCAAACTGATCTGGCAAGGTTCATGGAGAACTTGCGTTGGTTTGGGGAACTTGAGCAGCAGGAGGGGATATTATCTTGTAGTTTTAGCTGCCCGTGGTTATTTTGAAATTGTAGGAAAAGACACAGCATTTGTGTCACCTATGGTGCAAGAAACACTGGGTTTTCTACTGATGGTGAGAAAACATCTCAGCAGCTCCTGCTGGACTCAAGAAGTTGTCTTCTGTTTTCCTCCTCAAATCTGTTGCACTTCTTTGTCTCTCAGTAGTACCTTGCTGAAGGGATTGAATAAGGGAGTGAAGGGAGCATGGGAGTGGGATTATAAATTGCTTTTCTTCAGCACTGCTCTTTGCATCTGGCTTCTCATAGTGATGCTCCAGATGGTGCAGCTGGAAATTCACCCCTTCTTCAGGCGTCAAAATGTGCCAGTTCAATCACTGATGGTAAATGGTAAAGAAATGGGGGAATGCTGAATTGCCTTGTGCATGTTTGCATCATCTTCATGTTTTGAGCACAATCAAAAACCAAGACTCTTTTTATTTACTTGAAAAAGGTCTCTTAAATGTTTTCCCTGCCTCTGATATCACATACTCCTCATGGCCTTTCTGCTTCAGCATCTGTTGGACTTCAAACACAACCTTGCACTGATGTCTGCCCTGTTAGCTGTGGGGAACACTTTCTTTATGGTCTAGAACCATTTTTGGGCACTTTATTTTCCAGTTAAATGGTGAGCATCAGTAGTGTAAATATGAGCTCAAAACCTTCCCTGGTTCTTGTTTTAAGTTTGCTTTCTGCTGCTTTAGTTGCTTTAAGCTGTGCCTTCAGTTGAGTCTGTGGCTGCCAGTTGAGCAAACTGTAAGGGAATTTAGGATTTGAGCATATGGTGTAGTCGGTTGAATGTAGATGTCACTTCTCTCAGTATGTGTTCCTTTGTTTGTGGTGGGTTCCACTGGAGTGTGTGGCTTCTTCCAGGATTTCAAACCTAGTTCTGAATGGACATGCAGAATTTTCCAGTTTCTGTAAAGGAGTGACCACACCAGGGCAGCTTTTTGAGAACTTGCAGCCCAGAGCACTCTGTGTTGCTGCTGTAGGCGGAGATTCCGCCTGCTTGTCATTTCTTCCAAATTCCCCTATTATTGCTCTCTGAATTGAAATTTTGCCTGGTGTGTTAGAATTAATTGCTTAAATGAAAGGTTCATAAAGCATCTAATAGCAGTTTAAACTCTATAATTACTTCTTGCATATCTTTTCTGCTTAGAGCGATACCACGATCCCACTGTTCCCATGCTGGACATGTACCGGGGAGGACCTTGGTCCTTCTCCATTGGTTTTATGGGACACTGCTTTGCCTTCCTTATCCAGGAAAACAGGCATTCAACCAAAGAAAGTGTTTTGTATGTGATACTTAGGATGTGGAGCAGCCCTTCTGCTTAGGGTTCTTAGAGCTTCTTAGAGCAGCCCTTCTGCTTAGGGTTCATTGACCGTTCATTGTGGCTGAGTAAGGCACAGTACTTCTACAGGAGAAGGCAAAGTATAGGGCCAAGGTGTGCTGAAGTGTGTAATGAAACTGCTGAAGAGATTTTAGCTTGAGCTGTTCAGTTCTCTGCAGAGTTAGAACTAGTTAAGACCAAACTGGAAAGCTAGCAGTATGTTACCAACCACTCGTTCCAGCCACATTATGTTCCTCCTTGTGATTATTTTTCCTTTTCCCTAATTTATAGGCACCTGTTAGTTCCTCAGGCAACTTTTCATACACGGGTGTCTCTTCTCCAGCAGTTCTGACAGTAAAATTGTGTTTTATGAGCTACTTTTGTCATTATGTCTGCTAAGGTTTATTTTATGTCTGAAAGGTTTATTTTATGTCTAGATCTATTGACTTTTCCATACCAAAAATAGAGAGTGGAAATAGTTTTCCACCATGATGGTAGATATAGCAACACTTCATGTAACGCTGTGTTTGCTGTTTGAAACTTGGGTGGTTTGGTAATTGTCAGTCTTGCAGCTCATTAACGCCTACTCTGGCCTTCACTGCTATGAATTCTGTTCTTGTTTTATATCAGAACTGGAGAGGTCTTTGACTGCTGTTAGGCTTAGTCTATTTAATTTCTGGTGTGGCTATTTTTAAACATACAATGTAAAGAATAGTTTGCCTTTACCAACTTGAACACCTGTCAAGAGGACAATTGAATCACGTTTTAAAATAGTGATACTGATAGGAGGAAGATCCTTCTAGCGTAGTGTTTTCATCTCGAGGTATTAAGCAGTGATGTAAGACTCTAATCCCTTTATCTGATGATTAGAGTGCCTAAAAAAAGAGCAACAAAATCTGTTGAAGAGTTACTACCTTTAGTACACCTTCAAATTAGGAAATTAGAAATTAGATCTTTGAAGCTGCTGTGGCACAGTCTTAACATCTAAGATGGTAAATAACAGGGACTGTAAAATTCTGCATCCTGATTCTCATCATTAAAACTGCCTTAAAATGCTTTTTGCTAAAATGGTGGTTTGTTCTCCTTCTGCACGGTAAGACTATGAACCTTGGATTGGGAAACACAAAAATAGCATCCGTCTCTGTGGCAATAGAAAGGGAAATGGCCTCACTTTGTGCTGAAGCTGCAGGTCTGCTCTCTGCACCTCGTGTGTATCAGTCACAGGGTTGTTACCAGTTCTCTGGGTCTTGCTGTCCAGAATGGGAACAGCCCTGTGGATTCCGTTCACACAGGCATCTTTGGAGGGAAGGGAGCCAGTGAATCCATCTAAATGTGCATCCATGGGAAGGGATGGCTTGCCCAAGTGCTGTCTGGAGTTGCGGGAACTTACGGAAGACGTAGCAATTCTTTCCATTAAATGATTTTTACAGAGATATTATGTTGTCTTAACATTGCTGTGTCCTTTCCTAAGTTCTCATGTTTTGTTAGTCCTTGAGTGAGTACTGCAAGGCTTGAGTAAAAGTGGTACTAGAAAAGCAGAAGTCTATTGTTCATACTTAACGATCTGAGGATACAATTAACAGTCTATTTCTAGAATTATGTTTTCTGTTTCACGAGGATGTGTTACAGTCATTTTCACATCCGTCTTTGCCAGACTTGGTTTCTTTTTGTTTTCTCCAGTATCTAGATTTGACAGGCCTTGTTGGACAGTTTCTTATTTTGTGGCAAGGAAGGGAGGCTGTGTGAGACTTGCACTGCATCTCCACATCTTGGTGTAAGCTTGGATTCCTCCTTTCTACTGTTGCATTTGAGTTGCCATCAATCATGTTGCTTTTCCTGTAACACCTCCAAACTCCAGCCTCTGCTGCTGTAGAATTTCTCAAGCACAAAGTTCTTCTCTTCCTTCTACCTGATGCTTTGTCATCAGAGCCAGCTTGGCTCTAGGTCTGCGTCTCTGCATCAACTTAAGTTCTTCAGCTTTTAGATGGTGCTGATACCAACATCAGAACTCCCAGGCGGGTTTGTGGCTGCTGTAAATCCCATCATTTACCCCTCCCTTTCCCTGTGCCAGGATTTTCCCACAGTCCTTAACACTTCTTTAGTCTCTTTCCTCAGGTGGCTCAGTGCATTAGTTCCTTTTGCCATCAGAGAGTGAGGCACGGCAAAATAAAAACTGGTGGAGGGATGGTGGTGTGGCTAAGCTGAGGTGGAAGGAGAGGTGCAATGAAGGTTTGATCCTTTGCTCATTACTCAACTCCTTAAGCCCAGCCTTGGAGAGATGATCAGCCTCGATTCCCAGCTCAGGGAGCATCTTCCTCTGCAGCCTTAGTGCTGGACAGGTGGGAGCCATGGCTTGAGGCAGAGTTGGGACAGCATTAGCACTTGTTTCCCAGCACACATTTGCCTCTCATTGGGATGAAGGAAATGGTGCCACACAGGAGAAGTGGGACCTGAAGTGCACTTGATTGCCTGGAACACTTTTGTCTCCCTGGCACATCCTTGCAGCTGTAAAGGTACAGCACTGACATCACCAACCTCATCCTTCCAGCACATTTGAACCAGAATGGTGACATTTTGGGAAGAGGTCTGTAAAAACGAGGTAGTTTCTGTGTCAGGGGAGTGGGGAGTTGCTTGCAAGGGCAGAAGTCATTTTTATTTAAAACACAACTCTTGTTGTGTATCTTGGCTGCTTATAATGTTGAGGAGAATGTTCACAACCTTCATATTTGTCTTCCCAAATGAGTTTATTGTAATATTGGGTTAGAATAATTTCTTCCCATTTCGGGATGTTTTCCTGTTTTAAACTAACTTTTCTTTAATTGATTGTTTGGATTTCTATTTTAAAAAAGGCATTCAGTCATGGAATGGAATAGAACTTGGGAAAGGTGGGGGATTGGTATCATCTGATGACTTCAAGCTGTCACTAAAAAGAATTTGAAAATTTTCTTTGCACTTTAAACTTTCCTTAAGTATTATGGCTGTAGCAGTGTGCTTATAGCCCTTGGCATGAGTAGTCCTTGCATTTTAGAGAGGAAAAAAAGACTTTGAATATTTAAAATGCCTTAAAGCTTTAGGTGAGGTGTTTGGGCACTGGCTGGGCCTGCCACTTGATTTCCTTCCTGGAAAGCTGTGTGCCCAGAGCTGGTAATTTTGAGCAAGCACTGGGGGATGGTGGAAGCTGCCGTTGCAGTATGAGACTGGAATTTGTATGGAGCTGAGTGCCCCCGTGCCTGTCCAGCTGCTGGGCTGACACCTTCCTGTTTGTTTCCCCCCCAGAAATGTATTTATTCACTTTTTCCTTGTGGTGTAATGGGTTTTCTTCTTTCTCTAAAGAAGCCTGAGCTGGTGTAGAGTACTCTCTGAGCATCCTGTTGCATTAATGGGAACAAAATTCTCTGCCTGAACGCTTTCCTGCTGTACCAGCTGACATTTGCAGGCAGGAGTTGGGAGGAGCGGGAGCGGAGGGGATCTGCTGCTGCTCGTAGCATTTGCTGAGATGGCTCAGAGACTTCTCGTCTCCCATTTGTCTCAAAGCTGAGCTGGATTACTGATGTCAGGCTGGCTTCTGGATTACAGCACAAACCAGAGCTGCTTTGCAGGTGTGGCACACTGGGCTGATGTTCTGTTAGAGATCCCATCTGCTTAGAATAAGGAATCCCAACAAAGAGGAGCAGTACGTTACAATGAGGAAAGTGTTCACATTAATATTTATTGATTTGTTAGTACTGGTAACAGTTGATCTTCCCAAATGGATTCTTGGCACCTGCTACAAGCAGAGCAGATACTTGGGAGTTGTCAGCCATCCCAGCAAGGACCTGATCCATTTTATGTGTATGGAGAAAAATCTGTGCTGTTGCCTTTCACTGTGGCTGAGGTTTTTTTCCATGCTCAAATTCCCTTCTTTTCCTGTAGTGGGACAGATCTCACTTCTTCCAGTGTAACCAGAGGCACATTAGTATCTCTGAAGTCCTTGACAGGTTCTCCTGCATATCCTGGTCAGGCTTGCAGCAGGACACTCATCCAAACCCACCTTCATGCTTTTCTCTCCTGAGACCAGATTTTAAAAGGGCTGGGAAGATTTCTGATGTGTGCTACTGCTGGAATTTTAAGAACTGAAGTTTGAACCTGTGAAAACACTTTTCTAGTGCCTTACGCTTGTGAATGTTGTGCAATGGATGTAGCTGAGGTGGGACAGAGTAAGGAGCAATGTCAGCAGCATGGTTCTCCATCCACTACGGCCGTCTCCCTTTGCCCTCGTAGGGCCCTGGCAAGCAGGTGCCAGCAGGTTGTCTCCAGCAGCACAGGGAGGCTTTTTAATCCCTTTGCAGTGTGGGGTCAGAGAAACCTCATGCCAGAGCAACACTCTGAGGGGAACAGTGGTCTCAGCTCTGCTGAGTTGGGATTTGGAGGGGTTTAGCAGAGACAAAACTGCTCTGATTGTCAGACCCTGTGGCAGATGTGGACAGTTGTTCTCAAGCGCACAAGTCAGGGTGAGTTTGCTGCTCTCCACTGAGGCCATGTTGTCATGTATGCTGTATTTATATCATGCTTGATTTCATTTCATATTTTGGTTGGCTTAAATGTTGCTAGGTTTGTATATTAATAAAGAGGCATTTTAACTACTTCTGAATTTTGCCATTAGTTATGCAAGAGCCTTGTGTGTCAGAATCCAAATCCCCCTGGTTGTTTGGGTGGGATCCTGCAGGGACACAAGGCTCATTGAAGGGTCCAGCCCTGGGAGCTGGAGCGAGCTCTGGACCTGCTGTGTCACTCTGGGTAAGTCCCTTCCCTGCCTCTGCCTGCATCCACATTCAAAATTGCGTCCTTCAACAGCTCTTCCATGTCATTCCCTCTGCTGTGGTGGGGCTCAGGAACATGGGCTGCGTGGGACCAGAGCCTCTGTTTTAGGGCCCAGGGGGGCTGGGACATAGATGTGGGGTCTGGGTGAGCAGTGGAATCACCAGCTGTTGGGCTCTGGCTGGAGGGGTTGTGCTGGGGTTCTGCTGCTGGGCAGCCAGGCTGGTGTGGGGCCAGGCTCATCTCCTGCCCCAGTGAGGGGATCTTAACCACAGCTGCAGGCTGGTGTCTGGGCCGGGAGGGGAGGGGAGGGAGAGCAGAGCATCGTCTGGGCCCCACAATCCTCTCATTCCCTTCCCCTCCTCTCCTGACCCCACTGATGCCCAGGTTTGGGTGCAGGCAAAGGCACAGCAGGCAGGGCTATCAGAAGAAAATCACCAAGCAGATTTGATGCATGATTTTTATTGACTTTAAAAAAAACAGTTGTTTTAAGACAGTTGTGTGCAGAAGTACCCATGTACACAGAGGCTACGGGCTGAGCTGCCCGCCTGCTCCTAGCCCTAGGTCAGAGCACTGGTCTCTCCCTCTCCCGGTGGGGCAGGGGGCGATGGGTGCTCGGATCAGGTACTGTGTGATGCAGACAACCTCTGCCAGGTGGGCCAGCCCAGGCACCTCTTCCCTGCCTGCCTCCTGCCCGTAGCCTGTGCCTACACCTCCTCTATGTACAGTACAGTGGTGCGCCGGCCGTGCAGCACGCGCCTGCCTGCGGCCGCCTTGCCAGGGAGACACAAGTGGTCGCGAGTCCTAGTGGGACAGCTTAAATAAAAAATAATAATATAATAATAATTAAAACAACAGAAAAAAGGGGGGTAGGGGAAGGAAGTTAGCCAAAAAAAAAATACTGTCAGGGCAGCCAGGAGCTGCGAGCGTGCCCGACACTGGATACCAGCACTGTGCTGCCGGAGGGTTCGGTACCCGGGTTTGGTACCCAGCGTCTCCGCTCACCCTGCAGTTGTCAGGCCTGGCCCTGCTCAGCTGCAACAGGAGCTGGTCCAGCCTCATCACACTGGATTTGGCCTTTCTAGCCACCAGTACAGTGCCCTGGATGTGTCTCTCTCTCTCAGCAGCACTCCCCAGCTAAGATCCAGCCTGGTGTGAGGAAGGAAGTGGGTACAACTGCCAGATACATCGGCCACGTCCCTGCCACCAGAGCGCACACAGCCTGGTGTTGCTGATGGGAGATGGTCAAGGCACTCATTGTTGCTCGTGGTTTTTATTTTTCTTCCCCATTAAAAAAAAAAAAAAAAAAAACCAAACAAAAAACCCACCAAAAAAACTCAACAAAAACCACCCAGGAAAGTGGAGAGCAGGGCTTGCAGCAGCCTGTGTCCTGGGGCTGCCTGCATCAGGGAGGCTCCACTTCTACAGGCTAAAACCTACCACAAAACTCAGGAGTTTAAATCCCTGTGGACAGAAAAGCTGAATTTCCCCAGCCCAGGGGCTGCTGACTTGCCTGCTCCAGGTGACCAACCCACACCCTCGTGTTTCACGATTGCAGAGAAACCTCAAAAAAATGAAAGAAAACCCTGAAAAATGACAAAACCAAAGTGGAGAAACAGGTAAGAGGCTGCTACAGAAAAGCCAGATACAAAAGGGTAAAAAAATCTCCAAGCCCAAAAAACCCTACAGTGATTGTTCTTCAAATTAACTATTGCAACCAGGCAGCACGGGTAGAGCTTCTCCAGATGGGCACTGCCCCACAGCCCCTGCAGGCAGAGGGTCCCTCTCTGGCGGACCTTTCTGATGGCTGCCTTTTTCTTGAGCTTTCCAGCATCTCCTAAAAAAACCCACACCCACCTGATTGACCCAAAGAAAGTGGTTTTAATGACACCTCTGGGGAGACAGTTTCCTTCAGCATCTCCCCATCCCATGTCATAGGCTGCCTGTCCAGCCTGGGAAGCCCTGGAGACCCTGAGGGCATCGGCTGTACCAGACTGGTGTAAACCAAGCGCCACCCCTGGCAAACGGAGCAAAGACTTTGGGATTTCAGCTTCTCACCAGAGCTGTTTAGAACAACACAAAAGCAAAAGCACAGTTCACTCACCCACTCATCTCTGATCTGTTTTTTCCCAGCCTGAAAGCAAAGGAAATCCTGTCTCCTTGACTCTGCTGTGTCCCACAACCCCTTGAGCATCCTGCAACTGCTCACAGAGCTCAGCCAGAGGGACCAGGCTACAGCTCCTGCAGGTTTCTTAGCTGCCCTCCTGTACAGTCACTCCTGAAATCTGTCCTACCCTTCCCCATCCTCAGGTAGAAGAGCAGGGATCCTGGGCCCCAAAGTTGGGGTTCCTCTTCGTCTCCCTGCACAGCTGTGCCAGCAGTTGCCAGCCTGCAGCAGAGCATCAGCAATGGCCAGCTTCCCGAAGCTTCTGGTTCCCCACCATGGATCCATGCACTGGGACCTGCCTCTTGCCAGGAGCCTTCCCTGGAGAAACGACGGCATCGGCTGCCCCAGGTGGGTGAAAGAAAAATACTAAAATAAAGGAAAAAGGAAGCAGCTGGTTCCACTGGTGAGGCTGCGCAGCTGCCACAGCTCCCTCAGCCCCCTCGGCCCAGACACGATGCTCGAGGGGTTCCCCAAAGTCACGTGGCTTCAGGGCAGGGGGGTTGTCTTGTTTTAAAAAGAGCAGCATTTGGTTTGACTGTAGAGAGATGCAAGGCGGCTGCCCCCGCCGCCTGGTCAGTCGCTGATTGTGTTTATAAATCCTTTCTCAGCTGGGTTTCTTAATAATAATAATAATAATAATTTTAAAAAAGCAAAAAGTCTCCTTTAGCTCTGAACCTGATTGGCTGCTGGAGGCACCAAATACCACTGGGGTGGCTCTGTCAGCAACGCAGACCTGCGCTGCCCATCTGGTGCTCGTCGCTTGAGGCCACCAGGGAGACCCTCACCCTCTGCCCCTGCAGGCAGCAGGACCTGCTGGAGCAGGGAGCCAGAGGCTCAGCCCTCAGTTTCCCCGGTAAACCTCGATCTTGCTGGTTTTGGCCAGCATGTCGATGATGTGTGCCTCAAAGTCGGCATCGTGCACCCCTGTCTTCCTGAACTCCCCGGCATAGCGGTTGTTCTCCCAGTAGTGGTGCCAGTTCCCCCGGCTGTCAGCACCGAACCCAAAGACGTTCACCTGCAGTAGCAAGAGAGGGAGTGAGCCAGAACCCCCCACCAGGCTGGGGCACCCTTGTCTCAGCACCCCCTGCATTGCTGGGGGGACTTTTGAAGGTGCCCATCCCTCTGCACAGCCTTCCCACCTCTCAAGGGTGTGCCCATCACTGTGGTGTCAGGCAATCAGAGTAAGTGACTGCTGCAGTTTGACCCCAAGAATCCACTTCCTTACTTAACCCTGTAACGTTCAGGATCCCAGCAAAGCCATTCCATGCAAGCCATGAGCTGAAGGAGCCATTACCTACCTCATCACAGACGTGGAGGGCGAAGAAGAGCACCAGCATGCCGGTGGAGGGGTAGCGCCCGTGGTGCTCCGTCCAGCGGTCGTGGATGTACTTGAAGAAGGCAGGATTGTAGATCTGCACCTGGGAGGACAGACTGGGGTTAGTGCAGGAGCCCCAGCAATGATCCCTTTGGCATCATGAAAAGGAAGCTCCTGTGAAGGAGCACTGGGAACCCTGGGAAATGATGAGGTGACAGGGGCCATGGCCATACAGGTGCTTGTTGCAGGGGTAAGGATGAGCCCCACATACCTTTTCTTTGTCCACACGCAGAAAAGGCTTCACAGGCGCGTATGTGCTGGGAAAAGAGAGGAGAGGCAGGTGAGTTCTTGGGGGTCCCATGCCCCCAGCTCCAGTTTGAGTTGCCAAAGGGGGCTCTGGGAGGGAAGAACCAATGAATCCCCACTGCTCCCAGGGGAGCTGTCCTTGAGCTAGGTGAGCCACCAGTGCCCACTGAGTACTTACAACCTGATCTGGCCGGTGGAGAGGGCACTGGCGATCCAGAGCAGGTCCAGGGTTTTGAAGGGCACGAGCACGAAGCTGACGTTGGCGGGCAGGTTCTTGGCACTCTCCGGGTACATGAAGTGGTGTGTGGTCCGACCACCCACATCGCCCTCAAAGCCCACTGTGGGGGCCTGGTTCATCCTGGGGAGAGAGCAGGGACGATGACACCACCCTCCCAATGCCCTGTGCCTTGCAGATGACATGGGTGATCACCACGAGCTGCTGAATGCTGCCAAGCAGCAGTTTCCCACCCAGGGGAGGTCTGGACTCACTCCCATTCATCCCAATAGCCGGTGGTGCCAGCATCACCCCATGTCTCTGTACTGCCCAGGTGGGCAGGTCCCCGGCAGTGCTCTCTGGCCCTCACCGCATCACAAAGTCGTGCCCGTCGATTTCCGGCCCGTAACCGGAGCCGCGTAGGTTGCCCGAGTTGCCAACCACGGCACAGCGGCGGCAGCGGCGTGGGTCACGGGAGCGGTAGGGATCCTCGCCCGGTACGATCTGGAAGAGCTTGCTCAGGACCTCGTGGGTGTTGTGGGACTTGAACTGGGGCTGCAGCATCTGCAAGAAGGGGAAGGAGGGCGCGGGGAATCAGACAGAGCCCTCTCCTTGATGGTGGAGGAGAAATCTGTGCCTCCAGTGCCAGAGCACACCATGGCATTCCCGCCCCTTCGCTCACCATCCACCACCTCTGGACGTCGGGCGGTAGGTCCATGTTCTCCTTGGTCCACACTGGGGACACGGTGCCGTCATAGCGCCCATCAAACCAGTCGGTGGCCCCGGGCTCCTCGGCCGGGCAGCGGCGGCAGGCGCAGCCCCGGGGGTACGGCCCCCCCTTGCTGAGCCGCTGCATCCCGGCATAGCCGGGCACCAGCTTCACCCGGTGGATGCCTCCCAGCCCGCCGGGGTCCAGGTAGGCGATGCTGTGGTGCGAGTAGGTGAAGAGGAGGGACATGACAAAGACGAGCAGGAAGGCGGTCGAGAGGAAGCAGAAGCGCAACGAGCACTTCATGGTCGGCGGGTGGCTGAGCCGGGGACGGCGCCCGCTCCGGCACAGGGCGCGGGCATAGGGCGCGGGAGGGCGTCAGCCGGCCAGCGAGGCTCCCTGCGGGAATGAGAGCTGTAACTAACTCCCTGAGGCGGCGGTGTGGGGAGGGGATGTAGAGCCTCCCACGACCCACCGCACCGGGCTCTTACCTGCTGGGCTGCAGCTTTCCATCCGCGTTGTCCGGCCGCGGCGAGGGCCCCCGGTGGCTCCACGTGCCAGGCAAGGAGCATCTGCGGAGGGGTCCGGCACAGCTCGGCGCACCGGCCTCAGCCGCGGCACCGCGCTCCGGCGGCTCCTCCGGGTCCCGGCCCCGGCTGGCGCTCAGCTGCGACGGTGCTCATCATCCCCGGGGTTTAGCTGATCCGCTGGCACGCTGCCCTCAGCCGCTGGCTCGGGAACACGGCCACCACGACACCAGCCTGGAGCGGGAAGGAGGGGACGGCGGGTCAAGGGGTGGCGATACAGACAGCGGAGCTGGGGGGCTGCGCCGAGCAGGAGGAGGGTGCTGGGGGCTAGGGAGTGTATTCCCCACTGAACACCCCAAAATGCCTCCCAGCCCGTCCCAGGCACGGGGCTGCAGGGTACGAGCCGTCCCCGAAGGGGACAAGCAGGCGCAGGGTGCGCAGGGAGCTGAGATGCCGGCATCGCTATCCGTGCCTGGGGAACTCCCAGCAGCTCCCGGACTGTGCCCTCCCTGTCTCTGCCAGACAAAGGCTCAGCCATGAACTCGCCTCCGGAGCCAAACAAGCGGCTCCATTCTGTAGGCTCAATTCTCCTTCTCTATCAAGCCACAAGCAGCCCCTCCAAAACCCTCTCGCTGGCTGCCGCCGCCGCCGAGACAGCCGGGAAGCAGCCGCTCCGCAGCCTGACGGGCACCCCGGGGACGGACGCTGGCGACTGTCCCCCCGCGAGTGGCCGCGTCCCTTGGGGAAGGTCACTTGCTCGCTCGTGATCCTGGAGGGTAAAAATAGCCAGGGCAGAGGTGCTGGCGCCTGCGCCCGGCGAGGAGCGGCCAAGCCCCCCGAGTCGGGGGTGGGGGCCAAAGCCAGACCATGCTCCTTGGCCAAATTAAAAAAAAAGGTTGAAAATCCCCTTTTAACCCAGTCACTGAGCTGGGGCAGGATCCAGAATCCCAGGGCGTTGGAGACATGACCTCCCCTCCAGGCCTTTTTGGGGAGGGGGTGACCGCCCCCCAAGGTCAAACCCTGCAGAGGCATCACCTCCACGGCTCAGCCCTGGCCCCAGTTAAGCCAATGCCGAGGCCGGCAGCACTAATTAGGAGCCGGCAGGCACCAGGATGCTTCTTCCCTAGGAAAAACATCTTCTGCAAGACGCTGGCTTGCTTTCCAGGAACAGACTGCTAAGCTCCCAAAAACCTCCTTGTTGGGATGGGAGGAGAACATGGACCCCTAAGTCTCTCCCAGCCCACTGCACTGTCAGGCATGGACACCTCCCGCACAAACCATTAACCCCCTGACAAATATTTGTTCAAGTGGGGACAATCTTTAAAGGAAAGAGCCGAAAACTGAAGGCACATCCCAGTTCAAGTGTTTTTCTGGGCTCTGGCGGGGAATTTTAACACGCCTACATGGCACACGCATGGCCAGCAGTGACTGCAACCAGTTCCTTGGGCTGCTGCCAGCGGAAAAAGCAGGGTGGTTGTTAAACAGAGGGTTTGCATTTAAGGAGTTTGGGATAAAGCCAGTGAAAAGCTGTAACAGCCCACCCCGATGCAAAACGCTGGAAAGATTCGCAGGTAAAAGGCAATTTTAGGGCTTTTTTCAGCTATGATGTGGCAGGGCCACCAAGCAGGACGGGCTGATCCCCTTCCCCTGCTCCCGCTGCTCACCATCCCACGGGGCTTTTAAAGGCTAAAGGAAATGAGCTATCACGTGCTTGTGTTATTTTTGTTCCTGGTGAAAGGGGGAAAATCCCTTTCCGGCTCCCCAGCTCAGCCTCGTCCTGCCTGAGGCATCCCAGCCCTGACATCATCTGGAGCACATTTTGTATGGCCCCCATCCTGGGGCCTCCTGGAGCTGCCCCCGACCACAGCGGGGGGGAAAACCCCCGTCCAGCCCAGCTCATGCGCGGTAAAAGAAGCCTTAAATCCCAGCGGCTGGTTTGAGTCATCATTTTCCTAGTAGTAGCTGGCAGCTATTTCCATCTGCACTAGTCCTTACAGCCCCCAGCAGGGACAGGGCACCCACAAATACAAACATACCCCAGCAATATCCATGCCCTCCCTGCCCAATCCTAATCCAACCCGCCTCCACAAATAAAACCTCACTTGCAGGAGCTTACTGCACTAGATTTTGATTTTTCCTTCTTAAAATAACAAGGGATTTCAGGATTTCTCCTGTGGTGAGCAAGCTTGGCAACTCAGTGATGCCACCAAATACCCTTTCATTCCCAAATTCATCCCCAGGATCCTAAATTGCCTCCTGAGGACCATGTGCTCATCAAACACAAGTTTCTCTTTGATTGCAGGAGATAATGAAGCAAGGCTATTAAAAGGTCCTGGGAAATTGCTCTGCTGCTTTTACAGGTGGATGCTTTTTTCCAATCATATAATCTTTAATTTCAGGATGAGTGCTGGAGCGATGTGACAGAGAGCCCCAGGGCCTGGAGGATGCCTGTCCCTTCCCTGTCAGACAGAACACCATTGAGTACATCCCCACTTGGCATCTTTAGGTCTCGTTGGCTTTGTTTGCTCATTTCTAAGATATCCTGAGGTTGTTGGCACAGATTTCCGTGCCAGTAAATGGCAGGGTGGGCAAAGGAAGGAGCCATCACTGGGACATGGGATGTCACCCTATTAGGGGCAGGGAGAGAAGGGCAGTGGAGGAGCAGTGGCAGCATTGTCTGCACTGACTGCTGCTCTTCCTAGGGGATGAATGGGCTGAAAATTCCCCCAGGAGTCTTTGGGAAATGCCACCCTGGGTGACCAGGTGCTACTCATCCCATGATCCCTGTGCAGAGACATCACTTCTGCCACGACCGAACCACTGATTGGGTGCCAGAGCGGTGCATGGCTCCTGCAGGTGGAGGAGAGGGAAGCACACAGGGCACCCCTTGGACTGGACTGGCATCTCTGTCATGGGTGGAAAACCTGAGAATTAGGGTTGGGTGTTTTTGACAGGGAAGGAATGGATCTGAGTCTTCTCCCACCTCCTTCAATGCCAGGCAGACACAGTGAGTGGTGACCTGTCCTTGTTTCAGGCGTGACTTCAGTGGGCTGGATTCCTACAAAAAGTCATAAAACTGTTCAAATTTCCTTTTGCCCATGGCCCAAGCGCTGCCAGAGGTTACAGCCCCTGGGCAGAGTGCCAGGGAGCCGCTTGCCTCCATGGGGCCGTCAGCTCGCGTTAGCTTGGAACAGCGAGCGGGAATCTGCCAGGGGCAGCGCGGGAGGGGACGATACCCTGTCCCTCTGCATCACTGGGCTTCCAAAGCCAAAACAGCACTTGGTGAGAAAAGCACAGTTAATTAAGAAGGTCCTTCCTGCTTCACCCATCCAGAGGGATTATATTTTCCCCTTGAACTTTTTTCCTCCCTGGCAGCTGGATGGGAGAGGGAGCAGGGAGCACACCCAGTGTTGGCACAAGGATGGTTGTCCCTGCCAGGGGACGATGCCATGAAGATCTGATGGCCAGCAGTATACAACCACCAGGTATTAAGAGAAGAAGCCAATTTCATGTGTTAAGCCATCACTACATCCCGACAGCAGTGAGGACCTGGTAACTTATTCTTCATCCTTTTAATTAATCATATTCTTATCAGCCAGCTCAATCAGCTAGTGGAGCCAAGTTAATTGGGTTTCCCGTGTTTTAAACCCTACTCGCATCCCTGGCTGCCAACAGCAGCAATTCCAGCCTTTCCTTCTGTCTGGCCTCCAGAGGGGTTATTTCGGGCTCATCCCTCAGCGCTGGGATAGGGCCAGGAAAGAGAGTGGAGGCCAAATCCCCAGTGCAGTGCTGGGATGGAGCCAGCCATGCTGAGGCCATTTCCTATGGGATCTGGGAGTGCAGGGGAGTGCCAGCAGTGGGAAAACAGAACGGAATGCTCCCACCCTTGCGGGTGGATGGGCCTGCAGGGACTGGTCCAGGAGCATCCTGAGTTCCTTTGCTCAACTGCAGCGGGACCCTCAGGGAACTGCTCTGGCTCAAAGAGCCCGTGCTGCTCAACGGAGCGATGCTGGGTGGGCACTCTCCCCGCCAAAATTCACACTGGCAGAAGTAGCCAAGGCAGATGCCCATCCCTGAAGCTCACACTCCCGTTGGGACCAGCCAGCCCCATGTGCCAGCCTGTGTGGCTGATGTCCCTGTGCATTCTCCAGTGCCATTTCCCCCACCCTCTGCCAGCCATTCTGGGTCTCCCCAGGCTGCCATGGGGAAAAGGGGACCCTGGCCCCTTCACTCCAGGGATGTTGATAAGCCCAAGGTCATGCTCACAGCATGGCCTTGTCACGCTCAGCTCCCTGTGCCAGAAGAAGCAGCTCCCTCCTTGAGGCAGGACAGGCAGGGAGGGGAGTGGGATTCTCTCCCCTGATCCTGAATGCTTGTGGAACTGAGTGGCAGAGCCAGCCCAGCTGCTCTGCACCCCAAGCACCCACCCCAGACCCCCCAGTTTGCACCAACTCAAGTACCACCAACTCAGGCACCACTCAGCTGGGTACCACTGAACCCTGGGTCACACACCACCACACCCAGCTGAGTCCCACCGAGCAGCCAGGTTTGGCCAACCAACCCAGCAGAACAGAGGAGGCAGAGTCCAGGGCTTGCCACCACCACTGCCTTCTTCTCTCTCCCACCCTTGCCGCAGTTCCCTGTGCAAAGCCATCTGGTCCCATGGGGAGCCAGCTCCTCACTGCAGGCCACATTTCTGCCTCATCGTCCCACAGCTGCACACTGAGGGCAGCAGGGTCTGCCTGGTCCCTGTCCCCCTTCCTGCCAGCTGCACAGACACCCCACAGACACCCCTGAAGCAGTCTCCCTGCAGCCTCAGCTGCCTGTGAAGACGCAGCCACACCTCAGGCAAACATGCTCTGTAGGAAGGGCAGGGCCCCTGCTCTGCTTTCACCACCAGCATCCGGTGAGCTGCCAGCAGCACCCTGAGCCTCCCCGCCCGGCTGGGAAAGAACCACTTCCCCTCCATCACTGCCGCTGGTTTTACCAGCCTGGACCCTTTAGGTTCATGCCTGGTGCCTCACCAGGAAAATATGTGCAGGAGTGCAAGACAGGCGGATGCTGCACCAGGAGGTGCCACTGCCACTTGTGGCCCTCTGCCTGGGGAAGGCGAGCAGGGACACGGGGCCCCCCTGCACTTTCCTGTCTTCCTCCCTGGATATCATCAGCGCGGAGGATCCGAGGCGGTGGAAACCCAAAGGTTCTCCTTTGGCTTTTGAGGGCTGGTTGATGGGTGCAGTACCCACAGCCACTCTCTTTCCCCCGGGGCACAACCCAAGCTGAGAACTGCAAATTCGGTGCATGCTGTGGGTGGCCCCAAAAAGCCACCAGGGTTTGCTCCACCTGCGGGCAGCACTGAGAGGACGTTGAACTCGTTAGGGAAATTACACCTATGAGATTTCATTGCAGGGAAGTTACAAAAGGCTCCCCAGGCTGGAGGGCATCAATCCCAGCACAGCCCAGTTACAGCCAAGAACTCCCACTCTATGTAAAATTAGAGCAGTTCCACTGGTGAGGGCCCCTGACTTCCTCTCTCCACTAGCTGGGGCTCCGCTCAGACACCTGGGGAGAAGGGGGAGCATTTGCAGCTTCCTAATTAGCCCAATTACTGTTGCAGATCAAAAGTCCTTTGCTGGGGATACCCAGAGCAAAGTGATTGCACCTTGTTCTGGTTTCCCAAGAGCAGCTGTTGAGGGTGTTATTTTAGAGCTCAAACACTGAACTATCCAGCCCGTAAGAAAAAAAAAATCTATATATCACACATGCATATATATATAACATTTTAAAAAATATATTCACTACTCATCTATGTGCGGTTTTGGGGGTATCTTTGGGAACTTTGCCTTGGAGTTGGGACCCAAATCACTTGCACTTTCTAAAAAAAGCTTTTGGAAGACGCCGGTGGCAAAGAGCAACATGAAACCAAGAGATGCCCTGGAGCCCAGCGCGGAGCCCAGCAGGGCAGGGAGATGAGGTTCCCAGCCTATCCCATCACATCCCACACCCGCGGGGTCAGGCGGGCTCCGATAAATCCTGGCTCATGAAGAAGCACTGAAGCCGGCCAAGCCACTGGAAAGCAATTAGCAGCTTGCAGTCGTGCAAAAATTAAATGCAACGGAAGGAGATGAAAGCCATCGAGCTGCCGGGACCTCGGCCTGCCAAACTGGGCGGCATCCGGCGTGCCGAGAGCCCGCAGCAAAACCACCGAACCCTCAGTGCCACCGGAGCCTTTCCCCAAAAAGCGGCAGTTTGGAGCTTGTTTGGGCACGAAAATTCAAGCGTTCCCGCAGCATGCGGCTGCCGGGGCTCTCCCTGCCGGCTCTCCCTGCCTGCCTCCGGCGCCGGCGAGGCGTGGGCGGTGAGCGGAGCGCGCCTCGCCGTTCCCAAGAACCGCCATGAGCTCCTCGGAAGAGAGGGAAGCGCTTTTGACAGGCAGCTGCCGCACACCACCGGCAGCGGGGCTGCTGTCGCTGCCAGATGGGGACAGACAGACAGACAGACAGACAGACGGGCACGCGCGCGCCGGGCGGGGGAGGGCGGCGGGCAAGGCACCCCCCCACAGCCCAACCCTCCCCGCTGAGGCCGCGACTTTTGCTTCTGATACAAGGGAAAGAAAAAAGAAAAAGGAAAACCAAGCCCGAAGCGCTGAGGAACTTCCCGCTGGTGCTCACCGTCTTGGCCACGATGTGGCCGGGGCGGCTGCTCAGGGCTCGGAAGAGGTGAGCCCGAGATAATGCAGGGCAAAACTGCCTTCACCAGCTCGAAGCCCACATGTCTTCCTGGAGGGCGGCTCAGCAACTTTTGGGGTTTGTTGTGATTTGGTTCCCCCCAGCCATGTTTTATGATTGTAGACAGCAGGCGGGGACGTGACCCTTCCTCCAGTCCGAGCTTGCACGCTGCCCGAGTGCCATCCTCCCCCCAGTACTTTCCTGCTGGGATGAAAAGCCCTCATTCTAGGGAAATATTTGGGAGCTTTGGACTAAGTACTCTGACTCTGCAGCTGGAGCCCGAGCAAAACCTTGCATTCCCCTTGTGCCAGCAGCACTTGAGCCCCCGGCATGTGTGAGGACCCCTTGAATTGCCAGGCCCTGAAATACGGGCTCCGGTATCAATCCCACCCTGGCAGCCGTGCTTCAGCCAGGGAAACACCCTGAAACACTGGGATAGGCACACCGATAAGATCTCACACCAATGCCCGTGTTAGTGCCCCCCCCCCACAGGAGGGACAAGGGACATCCCCTGCTCGGTGACACAGTTTTCTACCCTGTCCCCAAGGATGCTCAGGCTGTTTGTGAAATCCTGGCTGCCACTACCCATGCAATGGATGCCGTGTGTCACGCAGCCATGTGTCACACTGCTGCTGAGGGACCTTACACTCACTCTGGCACTGGTGGGGACTGGGGCCACTCGCAGCCAGCCCTCCCACCCCGGTCCCCCGGCTCTGCCCTCAACATCCCAGGACACACGGCTGGAGGGGAGTAGCTCCATCAGCCCCAGCCCCGACACCCCTGCTAGGGCCAGCATGCTCCCCGGGGCGAGCACATCCTCCCCAGGCAGGACCCTGGAGCTGCTCCCCGTGGCTGGGGCCAGCACATCCTCCCTGGGGACAGCACCTCAGGGCCCGGGCCGGCATTCTGGACCAGCTCAACCTCCCGGGTCTGAACCCAAAGCAACTCGCGTGGATGCTCCCGGCAGCCAGCATCCAGCACCGGGAGCAGCACCCAGAACCCGGACCTGCACCCCGGACAGGAGACAGCATATCCTCCCGGGGCTGTTCAGCACCCATTGCATCCCGGCGGGATGCTCTCAGCCCCGAGACCTGCACCCAGCCCCGGGACCTGCACTCATCACCGGGACCAGCAACCGGGACCACGACACCGGGGATGAACCCAACGCACCCCGTGGATGCTCCCCGAGGCCAGCTCCCAGCACCGGCACCAGCCCGCGGCACCGGGGCAGCTCCCGGGCGGGCTCCCCCGCCGCAACCCGCTACCCCCGCCGCCTCCCCGGGACCGGCACCCCGAGCCGAGCCGGGCCGTGCCCGCACCCCCCGCCTCGGGCCCACTCTCCGCCGCGGTACCTGGCTCAGCTCCGGCATGGCCCCGCCGCCGGGCTCACCCGGGCCCCGCCGCCACCGCCCTCCGCGCCGTGCGGAGCCGTGCCGCGCCGTGCGGGGCGGGGGGAGCGGGCCCGGCAGGCTGGGAGATGTAGTCCTGGGCCGCCTGGCGGCGCTTGTGGGACTTGTAGGAAGAGAGAGGGGCCGCCTGCGCCCACCCTCCCCACCGGCATCTCAGGAATCTACCCTGGTGCCCAGCCCGGGACTCACCCCGGCACATAGGCACCCCCCAGTCCGGTGCCCAGCATCGGTATCCCCGGTATCCACTCGGAGCATCGGCAATCCCCTGAACACTCCCGGTACCCAATCCGATACCCAACTCGGTAACTACTTCGGTACCCATCCCAGTACCCACCCAGCGCACCGGCATTTCCGGGCATCGGCACCCCAATACCCATCCCCCGTTATCCACCCCCGGTATTCACCTGGCGCGCCGGCATCTCCCGCTACCCTCCCTGGTACCCAATCCCGTACCCACCTCGGCACCCATCCCAGTGCATCGACATTCCCCAGCACCCAGTACCCCGATAGAACCCCAGCACACAGCGGGCACCCATCCTGGTAACCCACCGGGAGCCGACATCAGCGCCCACCGCCCGGGCACCCCTCCTCTCTGCAGAGAACCCTGTGAGGAGCCGGACTCATTACAGGGGTGACCCAGGGCACTTAGGGGTGCGCACCACCGCCGAGACCCATTTTAGGACAGAAAACGTCAAACCTCCATTCCCCCTTTGCAAGACCCCCGAGATGGGGGAAGGGAGGGGGGAAGCAGCACGGGGGTGCGCTGTGCCTTTAAGGGGGTCTGTGTCCTGCCGCGCAGTACACTGGGAATTGTAGTCCCTCAGTGCCGGGCGCCCCGGAGCGGCTGCGGGGGCTGGACTAAACATCCCAGCAAGCCCCGCGGCGCCAGGCTGGGGGCGGAGGAGGTGCCTATGGCGGCGGAGTGGAGCGCTATTCTCCTCACCTGCCGGCGGGGCCATGGCAGCGTGTCCGCCCTGCAGCGAGGCAAGTGGCGGGGCGGGCGCCCTCCCTCCCTCCCTGCCCGCGGCGGCGGGATCGGCTCTCAACGCCGCCCGCCTCTCGTTTGGCAGAGCTGGAGGTGCGGCGGCTGCGGGGCGGGCTGGGCCCGCGCCCCCCCGCGCTGCTTCTGGCCGTGGAGGACCCCTGGGCCCGCCTGGGCAGCGGCGGGGCCACCCTGAACGCTTTGCTGGTGGCGGCCGAGCACCTCAGCGCCCGCGCCGGATGCACGGTGAGAGGTGACAGCCTCTGGTGGGTCCGGGAAGGCTGGAAGTCAGGAGGGGACGCTGGAAGTGAGGGGGGTGCCTGTCCTGTCCCCACTGACTCTTCCCTGATGTCCTCTCCCAGGTGGTGACCGCTGACGTCCTGAGGGACGCCCGCATCCTCATCTTGCACATGGTGAGAGCAGACCTACAGCCCAGCATGGGACCTCTCATTGCACCCGCTCCCTCCCGGTGACCCTGCCATATTCTCTGTCCCACCAGGGCCGCGATTTCTCCTTTGACGACTGCGGCCGTGCCTTCACCTGCCTTCCCGCCGAGGAGCCTGGCGCCCCAGCCGAAGCGCTGGTTTGCAACCTGGACAGCCTGCTGGGGACCATGACACACCGGGTCTGTGTAGCCTGAGGATGGGGCCCCGGGGATGAGTTTGGTTTCCAGCAGGATGGGAGCGGTGTTGGGTTCCTGGGCTCCTTTCCTGCCGTCCCTGGGCATGTGGTCCTTCTCTTGGCAGCTCTGTGTGGGCTCCCCACCTGGCGTCTGGGTCTGCAGCACCGACATGCTCCTCACTGTGCCCTCAACACCAGGTGGGTGGATACCAGCCTTGCTTTGGTGTGGGACAGGGTTCTTAACCAGCAACACATCTGGTTCAGCCTGTGCCATGCTCCCATGAGGGTGTGGATGTTCAGCTATTGCTGTCCTGTGCACAGCTGGGAGAATCCGTTGTGCCTGCAGTGAGGTGGCCAAGGCTGGATGCTGCTGCCACTTCCGCTGCTGTGGTGCAGGTTTTCAGGCAGTTGTGCCCAGTGTGAGTACATGCACTGCCCCAGTGGGCACTGGTCTCTGTCCCTCCCCCCAGGGATCAACTGGGACAGCTTCCAGGGTGTCCGAGTGATCGCAGTGCCCGGGAGCCCAGCATATGCCAGGAACCATGGGGTCTACCTCACCAATGAGCAGGTTGGGGCAGCTCCCCCTTCAAGAGGCATCCCTTGAAGATGCAGTGGTCTCCAGTCCTGTGATGCCTTGGGTGCTGGGGTCTCAGCACTGCTATGGCTGCTTGGCCTAGGGTTCCCTGAAGAGCTCACTGGGATGGTTTTGCTCCCAGGGGCTGGTACGTGATATCATCTACAAAGGCACGGAGGCCCAGATCCAGCAGTGTGCAGGGCCAGACGGCACCGTCCCCCTGGTACGGCATGACTCAGGTATTGGTGACCCTGCCAGCCCTGTCCTTTGTGTCACCTCAGCCGCAGCCTCAGCCCTGATGTGCCTGGCAGGTCTGTGGGATTGTTTTCTTCTCCTCGGATGCTGCCGAGCAGCTTCTGGCCACCCATGTCATCCCTCCTCTGGATGCCTGCACCTACATGGGACTGGACTCAGGGGCTCCACCCATCCAGGTGACAGCCCCTCTGTGGGGAATGGGACCCTTTGCCACACAGGTGTTGCTGCTGGGCATCTCTTTAGGGTCTATTTGCCCCCACACTTCCGGATTTGGGTGGGAGAGGTAGTGGGAGGGATCACCCAGCAGCAGGGTGGGGTTCAGGATGGCTGGACCCAACAAGTCCCTTTTCTCCCCAGCTCTCCCTCTTCTTCGACATTGTGCTGTGCATGGCAGGGGGGATGACAGAGGAGGATTTTGTGAAGGGTGGTGGTGATACCAGTGTGAGGAGTGCCCGCTCTGTGCTGTGGACAGCTCTCCGTGGCTTCCCTCTTAGCATGGGTGAGTGCTTCCTTCCAGCTTCTAGTGGAGTGTCCCTGCCCAGGGGGTTGTAACTAGATGATCTTTAAGGTCCCTTCCAACCCCAACCATTTTATGATTCTATGCTGTGGTGAGTGCATGTGATGTGACCCATTCCTAGGCACTCTTCCCTGCATGGGAAGAGATGGGGTGGTCAGGGCCTGACAGTCATCTCTGGGTCCCCAGGTCTTCACTCCTGACCCCTTCAGCTGGGGATGTTCAGCCTGGCTCACACGAGTGTCAGACACACCCACATTTTTTTGTCCATGTGCTGAAATCTCTCCTGCCCCCCACAGCCTGCATTCCCAATGCATCCTATGACTACATGACCGCCTCTGCGAGCGACCACATCCGCAGCCTGACTCTCCTGCCTGGCTCTGCCAGCCACCTCCGCTTCTGCAAGACAGCCCATTCCCACGTGGATGTATGTCCTTCCATCCCAGCCTTGCTCATGCGCGTTTTTTGGGGTTTGCTCTGGGCTGTGTGCCCAGACCCTGGTCCCACGTGTCTCTGTGCCCTTGACAGCAGCCCTGTCTCCTGGAGGATGGCTCTTCAGTCACCAACTGCCTGCTGGAAGGAGCTGTGCAGCTGGCAGCTGGCAGTGTCATCCAGCACTGTCACCTCCAGGTACATGACTAGGATGGGGGTGACCCACCGCTCCCAGTGCATCGAATGGGCAGCAGGGTGACGTGCTGCTGCCTAGGATGGAGGAACTGCAGCTGTGAGATTTGGGATGCCCTTCCTCTTTGAGACTGCCTTTTGGCTCATACTGGGCACCCTGGTGGCTGTCACCCTCTGCAAACAAGGGGATGAGACTGTCACCTCTGCCCTGTCCTGAGCTGGGAACCAGGGCAGACCCTCTGCTTTGGGGGCTCTGTTACGGCTGTGAGCCCTGGAGGCTGTCACCTGGCCTGAATTTCCACAGTCCGTGTTTCTGCAGCCTTGTGACAAAATTATGTCCTGCCACCTGGCTTGTGCTGGCACCAGCTTGTCTCTCAGGGTGGTTGTCCCATTCCAAGGTCAGGATTTGGCTCTGGTTTGAGGGCCAGCGATGCCATTGTTGCTTCTTCTTCAGGGTCCCCTGGTGATCGGTCCTGGCTGCCTCCTCTCGGGCCTTGACGTGGGCTCCTCACCAGCCCTGCGGGGCCATCCCCTACGTGATGTTGTCCTGCAGGGCCACCACATCCGGCTGCGTGACCTGCCCTGCCGCGTGTTCACTCTCACTGGCCGCCTCGATGACTGGCAGGTGCGGGGGCAGTGAGATGGCACGAGGCTCCCAGTGAAGCCAAGGTGTGACCAGCCCCTCTGTGCCCCTGCAGATCCCTGTGGAAGAGGCCACCTATCTGAACGTGCCCTGGGCTGAGTTTTTCCAACAGACCGGTGTACGGTAGGTGCCGCATGTCAGGATGGGAGAGGAGACCCAGCTCCCAGAGGTGTCATGACCACCCCAACCCATCCCACATTCCAACTCCCCTCGTGGAAGGTGTCCTCGAGCCCCAGGGCAGAGCTGATGGTCTCTCTCTCCATCAGGGAAGGGGACCTTTGGGATGCTGAGACGCCACGGAGGAGCCGCTGCCTGCTCAGTGCCCGGCTCTTCCCGGTGCTGCATGCCCGTGAGGCCCTGGGGCTGGAGGATGTGCTGTGGCTGCTGGGCCTGGCCACGGTGGCCAGTGAGCAGCTGGCACGCTGGCGGATGGCGTGGCGTATGTCCTGGCAGGAGCTGCTGCCCTGCCTGGACACGGAAGCCGAGCTGGGTGCCCGCCAGGCCCTGTTCTTCCTGCAGGGCCAGTGCAAGGTGCGGCGGGTGCTGCTGGGACGCCAGGACAGCAGCCTCCTGCCACTTGCCCGCAGTGCTGTCCATGAGGGCTACCATGAGGCTATGCTGGGCACACTGGATGAGGGTGAGCTGGACTCACTAGCTGCGTATCTGGTTATCAGGACTGTTCAGTGCTCCCCACCCCCTTCAGTGATCCCCCCTATTTCAGGACCCCATGGGGTGCACCTGCAGAGCATCCAACAAGCCTGGGTGGGTGCAAGCCATGCAAGTCCTGCTCCCGTGGGGACAGCTTAAGGCAGAAGTGGGCTGGTTTGGGGTGCAACCTGCAGCCAGGCTGTGGCTTTGCAGCCTCCTTTTATTTATTTTTTTTATTTTCTAGTTGCCTCCACAGCCAGCGATGCTGGTATTGCAGCACGGGCACTTGCCTGTATTGCTGAGGTCCTGGGCTGCATGGCACAAGGGGAAGGCGGCTTGCGGAGCGGTCCTGCTGCTAACAGGGAGTGGGCCTCAGCTTTTGGGCGCCTGGAGAGCGGGGACATCGCTGGTGGTGTCCAGAAGCTGGCTGCTGAACGCCAGAAGTGGATGAGCCGGTGAGGCTGAGGCTGGCAAGAGGCAGCAGGCAGCTGCTCCATTCCAGGCGTTGGTGCTATCATGGAGATGTGGCAGTAGGCTCAGCATCTTTCTCATCCCAGGCCGGCTCTGCTGGTGAGAGCAGCTCGGCATTATGAGGGGGCCGAGCAGATCCTCGTCCGGAAGGCAGTGATGTCCTCGTGCCAGTTCATCACCGTGGAACAGGTGGAGCTGCCACCCTTGGGGCACTGGGTGCAGGTGGTATGTCCAGCCCGCCTGGACCTCTCCGGTGAGCGCATCCCCCCAGTCAGATGATCCATGTCTCACCCCTGTGGTGCTGGGGGAAGAGTCAGAGTGCCCCCTGAGGCTGATGGTGAGTGTTGGCAGGTGGCTGGAGTGACACACCCCCCATCACCTACGAGCACGGGGGGGCTGTAGTGGACGTGGCGGTGCTGGTGGACGGGTGCCGGCCCATTGGTGCCCGGGTGCGGCGCATTGTCCAGCCGGAGCTGCGCCTCGTCAGCCTCAGCGGGACACCACGGAGCGAGGCAGTGGCAGAGCTGGTGTGCCGGGAGCTGGAAGACTTACAGGATTACTGCCAGCCACATGCACCAGGTGAGGGGTCACCAGCCGCCAGCCTGGCTCTGTACCTGTGATGTCCCTTTGCTGCCAGGGTGGCCCTCTCTGGGGCCAGTGGGATGAGGGAGCAGGTAGCACAGCAGGCATCAACTTCCCTTTTGTTTCAGGAGCCCTGCTCAAAGCTGCCTTTATCTGCACCCAAATTGTGCAGTTCCCCTCACAGACACCCTTGAGGGCCCAGCTGATGGAGAGCTACGGGGGTGGCTTTGAGGTGCACACCTGGTCAAAGCTGCCCCACGGGTCTGGCCTCGGTAGGTTTGCAGGGAAAGGGCTGGGCAGTCCCTCACTGGTGCCTGGGAGTGGGGCATTGCCCTTGCTGCCCCCTGGCCTTCAGGGCCACAACAGTGCCTCACTGCCCTGGCCCTGCTTGTGCTCCCTGCAGGCACCAGCAGCATCCTGGCAGGAGCAGTGATGGCATCCCTGTACCGGGCAGCAGGGAAGGCTGCCAGCACCGAGTCCCTTATCCATGCTGTGCTGCACCTAGAGCAGAGGCTCACAACAGGTAGGACCGGGGAGATTAGCTGACCCACAGGGTGGGGGTCCCAGCAGTGACTGATGACCCTCTGCCCTGCAGGGGGTGGTTGGCAGGACCAGGTTGGTGGGCTCGTTCCTGGCATCAAAATCGGGAGGTCGAAGGCCCAGCTGCCACTCAGAGTGGAAGTGGAGCAGATTTTGGTCCCTGATGGTTTTATCCAGACCTTGAATGATCACTTGCTGCTGGTGTACACAGGGAAGACTCGCTTGGCCCGCAACCTGCTCCAGGTAATGCCTGGGTGCCTCTGGGTGTCGCAGAGTGCCTCTGCTCCCCCTGTGGCCTTTGGTGCCATCCCCTTCACTTGTGCAGCTTTGCCGCCCCAGAGTGAACTGGCACCCGAGGCTATGGGTGCAGCACTGCCTCCCCAGAGCCAGGAGGACAGTGACAGGGACATTCTGGCCTCTTGCAGGACGTGGTGAGGAACTGGTATGCCAGGCTGCCCTCCATTGTGCAAAATGCTGACGCACTGGTGAGCAATGCCGAGGAGTGTGCCCAGGCCTTGAGGCAAGGTGTGAGCCCCTTCCCTGGGCCAGGTTGGCCCTTTTAACAGCTGAAGAAACACAGGGAGAGGCTGTGCAGTCTTGGAGGGGAAAAAGGCTGGGGGATGCAGGCTCTTGCAGCTGCAGAAGCCTCAAATCCTCTCCCAGGCCCACCTTCACCAGGAAATACCCCAAAATTCAGGCTTGAACAAAGATTTTGAAGAAGAGGGGGTTAGACATGCTGAATTTGATTGATTGGCAGTGGGCCATTGGTGACAGGGCTGGGGGCCATGCCTGGTCAGTGCAGCATGTTTATCTGGCTGCTGCAGAGAGGAAGCTGGAGCATTAAAGCAAGCAAATCCTGCCCCTGTGGAGGATTAAAAATAGCAACGTGACAGGGCTGGGGTTGCCTGCTCGGCCAGCAGAGCTGGGAGGAACTGGAAAAGAGAAGGCAGAATTTAGCTTGGGCTGAGCAGGAGAGCCAGAGATGTTTCTGCCCTTTGGGTGAGAAACAGAGACAAGTAATTTGCAATATTACCTCCTCTGCAGGTGACCTGCTGCTCCTTGGCAAGTGCCTGGACTGCTACTGGCAGCAGAAGAAGTGCATGGCCCCGGGCTGTGAGCCGCTGGCCGTTGGGCGCATGATGGATGCTCTCTGGCCCTACGTCCACGGGCAGTGCTTGGCTGGGGCTGGGGGCGGCGGCTTCCTTTACGTGTTAACCAAAGCCCCTCGGCAGAAAGAGGCTTTGCACCGGATCCTGGCAAACACCAAGGTGAGCTGTGAGCCCCCCACTGCTGCAGGCGGCTTGCAGCAGCCTTATATAGAACATGAGGAGCATCTCTCCCTGCCACACATGGGATGTGATTGCTTCTTGTTCCTGTGCCCTCCCTGGGACCTTGGAGGTGAGAAGGGGTCCTTTGCTAGCTCCTGCCCCAACCTGTGACTCTTTTTCTAGGGACTGGGCAACTTCAGCATCCACAGCATCAAGGTGGACACAGGTGGTTTCTCTGTGGAGGTTGTGGAATGTGGTATGAAGGATGGTGCTCACCCTGGAGGGGACAGGGCTGTGTGAAGGCCTTCAGCCCTGGCCCATTCCTGGCAGATATCTCGAACAGATGCTGGGAAATCCCCACTGCTTTAGGGGCAGCTTCTTCAGCCAGCTCCAGCAGGTGCCTTAGGTCTCGATATGGCCTTTTTGTGCTGCTACTTGCCCCAAAAGCCGGAGCCTGGAGAAGCTGTGACAAGTTGTGCAGGCAGGCAAAACTACCCCTGCTGGGTGGCTTTGTTGGAGGGACAGTTTGCTAGGGCCTCCAGCCTGATTTTGGGGTTTCACTCCAGTTTTTACAGTTTTCCGAAGGGAACAAACTAGCATTTGTGATGCTGCCTTTAGCAGGAACCTTTCTGCTCTTCCAGCAGCAGGGATCCAAGCTGCCTGTTCAGCATGCAATGCTCATGCAGCTGGATGTGGAATCAAGACCCTCTCGTGTCCTCAGGCACTGTTTTGCAGTGAAATAGTGAATAGTGAAAGCAAGTTACTAGTCCCTGCAGTCTGTCTGAATAAAAAAAGCTTGTGTTTGTCTCAGCATGTGTTTGTACCCCTCTGTCCCTAGCAGGGCTGCTCCCTCTCCACAGGATAGCAACGGCCCAGCAATGCATGGGCAAAGCTTTTCCAGGGGTGGGAATGGCAGAACCTGCATGGAAGGGCTGGTCATCCCCCTCCACAGCCCTGGCTGAGGGAGACAGCAGCCACAGGAGGCAGCCAGACAAGACAAGAAGATGCTCTGGATGCCCTGGCACAAGGTAGAATAGAACTGGGGCAGAGCAGAGCTCTTGTCCCACATCTTTCCAGCTCCCTGAAGGCCCACAGCTGAACACACACCACTGGAGACTGCAGCTCAACCAAGCAAGGTTTATTTACACAGTAGCTGCACAGAGCGAGCAGGGGACATAGCCCCGTTTCCTACAGAGGCTTTCTAGTGATTTTCCAAGCACCTTCCCAAGGAAATCACTCCTTCCCCCTTCTGTAGAACAGTCCCCATCACCACCAGGAGAGAGCTGGGGTTCAGCATTTGTGACTCCAGCAGCTGACCCTTAAACTAGGGGGCACAGAGGGAACACAGCTGCAGCAGCAGACCTGCACCTGTCCTGGCCTCCCTGCAGGGCAGCAGAGCACATGGAGTCGGGAGCAGGCACTGCTGTGTTCTGAGAAATAGCATCATGCTGCTCTCATCATGAGAGATTCCTCATGTGCCTTGTTTCCGCTCCCATAAAAGGATGGCAGCTCTTCTTACCAGGCCCAGGAAAGCCCTTTGCTCCAAGGAATGTGATCCCCACACCATCTAACAGCCAGCCCCAGGACAGGACCCAGGCAGGCTCCAGAACTGCAACCTTCCTGCTCTTAGCTGCAGTGTGGTGCTGAGCCAGGCACTGACCAACTACAGGCGCAGCCGCTTGATATCCTCACTGCGGAAGTCGATGCGGAGAGCCAGCACCTGCCGGACCTCGGCGGGAGTAAGGCGCCAGGTGAGTGGACCTGAGTTCGGCCCCCAGTAATCCAGGATCTCTGTCACCTGGAAAAAGAGGGGAGCTGTAGGAGATGACTCAGCACAGACTGCACTCACAGGTAAGTTTGAACTCAAGCACCATCAGACACAGGGCAACTTCTCCAGCTTCTCCCCAC